>NC_136483.1:17034377-17536877 GCF_053919585.1 Euprymna scolopes | reverse complement strand
TACATATTACATATGAAAGATGCCGCTGTGGAATTTCCACAGGTCGCGCTAGTATATATAATTACTATTTTACTGTTTGAATTTTCTTTCTGTTCTTAGGACATGTTTCTTCATGTTAACAGCTCAATCCTTTGACCTTTTCTCCTGACTGGCCTTCAACATAGTTATTTCGCCATTTTTTTTTTTATTTCATTTCACTTTTAATTCTATTTCCTCTCTCTGCTTTTATTTTTCTTCTTTTCCTTTTTGATTTCTGAAAGTGAAAATGTTGTCCAACTTTTAAAAAACCTATAAGAGATAGTCTATCAAAGTTATTAAAATTCCAACTATCGTTCATACAATTAAAACACTTTATTTGCATGCTTAATGCTAACGTTTTCATTGACCTAGTCTTCAACACTTTCAAGATGCCCATTGCTCAAGTAAAAAAATAAAATTTCAAGGGTGTGTGTGTGGGGGGGGGGGTAGCTACTAATATGAGAACTAGACCATTTCATGATAGGTACCCTATTAGGTGCATACTGAGATTAAAGTTTCCAAGCAATTCCTACTATCCGCATGGGAGCTTCAAAACATTTTTCTAAGCAAAGAAAACTATTAAGTGTTGAGATCTTTACTTGCCAATCAGTCTAATGTATCATCTTCAAATTCCTCGTTTTACAACACTGCTCAATGTCAAATATCTAAAGCCCATTCAAGAAAGGAAAAATTGTACCCAGTGAAACCACCAAAGTGTGATCTATTATACCAAATTCATCTTTTATTGGCATATATAGCTTTGTTTCCTTAATAAAGAAAGAAAAGGCTGTTTTTATCTGAATATATTTTTCCATATAATTTACTAGCAGAGGATACCCGGTGTTGCCTGGGTTTTTAGAGGCGTGTGTGGTTGGGGGGGGGGGTAAAATGAAAACAAAGTGAAGTAATAACCCTGTTTAAATATTATAAAAACAAACAATGTTAAAAGTATTAAACAAAAATTGTGAAAAAACAAACAATTATAAAAATGAACGTGATGCAATACGAACGGTCCGGCAGTGCCTGAGTGTTTGAAAAATCCCCAAAAAGTTGGGGGGGGGGGGGGGTCTCGAACCCGAATCACTGAGGCGAAACGCAAAAAAAAAAAAAAAATGATGAATTAACTAAAAAGTGAATGAGGTCAAATATCAATTCCGCAGTGAAGTTTGTTTTGGTTTAGTTTCAGTAGTCCTGCATCACACTCGAATTCTAACTGAATTTTTTGGTTTTCTTGAATTATAAATGAATTTATTTGTTTTAATTTAAGTGTAATGCAAGTGAATTCACAATATCGTTGCGTTGTAAGAATAAATATTAAAGAATGAATTCTTTGTGTAAAAGTAAATGTTTAGTTGAAAGCACTAATAAATAAAGGTCATAGTTAGATTTCACGGTTAGAGTCGTTAAAACCGGAAGTAAAAAAACCGGTTAGTTCCGCAGGTTGCGTCTTACACTAACTTAAAAAAAAAAAAGCAAAAAGAAAATAATAATCGCGTTTTCGCGTTTTTTTTTGTTTGTTTTTTTTTAATTCTTTATTTTCATTTTATTATGGGAAAAACAGAAAGCATAAATCAGGGGAAAAAGATTAAAAAAAAAATATGGCAGAAATAACCTTGTACGATTCCAAACCGGTGTTTCCTCGTACTGTTCCTTGTGAACGCATCCGCTGCGGTGTAAATGGGGAGTGGGGAAAGGAGAAATCTAATAGAGAGAAAAGATGTTGCAACTCCCATTGAATCTAAGCGATTTTGACAGCAGACTCTCACCGGAAAAAATATAGGAATGTACCATTGTCGAGGAACTGTAGATGTAATAGGCCTATAGCACACCTCAGATAATGTGCTACAGCTTGTACGCATTACATTTGCATGCTATGTCATGATTTTTACTCCTATTAAGGTCAAAGTCGGAGGGGAAAAATGAGTTCATTTTATTTATATAGAGAAGAAGATAAATACAATCATGAGAGCAAGCTTTATGCTGCAATGAACCAAGTAAAAGGTTAAAAAAGAATAGTTTTCTACTGAATGTCATCGTGGTGTTATAACATTTCTATAACCTTTCAATCTATTCCGCTTATATAATAAGCAATGTTTGTGATAAGTGTAAAAAGTAAAGTGATAACAGGTGTGTAGTCGGTGGGTAATGAAAACAGTAATAATAATATATTCACGATCTTTTGTATTATTGAAACAATTTATACAGTATATTAAATCTTATGATAGCATTTTTATGAAAATAAAGTTGCCTTAAACATTTTATATAGACCGTAGTAATTCCAGTATCATTCACAAAAAAAATGATTTTATTTTATTACTTTTAATCAGTCATTATAAACTATTGATGAATGAAACCCAATATAGCCTTACTTTAATCAAATCAGATCCATCATAAACATTTCCTTTCTCACCCGCTTTCCCATAATACACTTGCTTCTGATCTGTTTGAATCCCCCCCCCCCCCGTCTCTCTCTGAATATAGGTCTGTTACTGAATGGCTCACGAGTGACACTTTCTTAATGATGTACTTGACAGTCGAGGAAAGTATTTAACATATAAATTGTAGTGGTTGTGCATCATTAAAACATATGCACATACATAAAATGAAATAAAGCAGTAAAAAGATTGAAAAGTGCATGTTTATTTTATTTTTTTTATTCTGACAAGGAAATCCATGACAATAATGAAATGAGAAACATTTTCTGATATACAGCATAAATCAGAAACATGAAAAACTGATCTTTCATAGAAATCATAAAAACAGTCCTACTACTACTACTACTACTACTACCACCACCACCACCACCACCAACAACAACAACAACAAAATAAACGGCATGTTTCTTGAAAGCGGACAAACTTGAAAACTAAACTTCTTATCAAGAATTGTAATGAAACAATTATATCGTATAGAATTGCAACATTTTAACTAAGATTGAAAACAATGTCTAAAATAGAACTCCGTTCTAAATTACTATGGTTGAACTGGCAAAATATATTTTCCTTAAATGTTGTGCAACTTTTCTTATTGCGAATATAGAAAAGTTAGTTTTAATATTAGTAGTAAAAAAAAAAGAAATAGAAATAAAATAAATAATTTAAATCCGAGATAGGACCAAGTTATGTGTCTACAACTGGCAACAACTCGTTACTATTTTCTATGAGTAATAGCAGCAAGCGAGAAACTTTTCATAAAAAAAAAACAGACCAAAGTCATGCACACTTATAAATATTCACAAGGGATAAGAGCAGAGGTTTCTTTGAGTTAATATACTTCAGCTGTGAATTCCAAAAATACAAAATGATATCTGATCTCAGTGTTAGGCAGAATGCAGATAGGGGTGGGCAGGAGATAATTCCCCAGTAACAAAAAAAAAAAAAAAAAATGTAATATGGCTAAAGCCGTGTTCATTTAATTTTTACTATTTTAAATTTAAATGCTACAAATGAATGGATAAGTTTCATATAGAGATATGTGGACATAACTAAAAATGCTACTTCAGACTCTAGCACCAGAGAAAGATAAAAATGCTATACCAAACAAAATGGACAAAGCCTCTTTCAAAGATGATTGGATCTTAAATAAGATGCGTCGACTCCATCTGCACATATCACCATTAAAATGCAATTTCAAATAAAAGCATGACAAATGAACAGAACCTTTAAGAGAAAAAGTGGATGCACACATTCAAATACACACAAAGAGACAAAAATTTACTGTTTTTACGAATGGAAGATGAATTGAATGTTTTGATATATGCAAAATATTTAAAATGGATTGTGGACAGTTATGAAGATGAAAAAGCATGTGAGAAATAAAAGGGAGGGAGAGGGGATGCTGTGATGGTGGAATAATGAGAGCAACTGGGTGGAAAAAAAGGTAATTGATTGAGGGATAATAATTAGGTGCTTAACGGATACACCTAACTCTCACAACAAGGGATATCTAACTAGAGACTCCAAAACAGCAGATTACAGTGGCAACATGAAGGGATTGAAGATGGAGAAGAGTTACACAATTGGAATTTTTAACAATTCAGCATGCATAGATGTGATTAAAAATCAATCAAAAGCAAAGGTAAAAATGGAGTACAATAATTGGTTCAAATATCTTGAAGTCAAGCAAAACTGAGGATTTGGTTGGTTGGTTGGTTGGATTTTATCGCATTTCAACAGTTGTTTGATCATTTTATCCCAAAACTGTACATATGTTCTGTATAGGATTTGTTTGAATTTGTCATAGGGATATCTATTTCGTTTTACTTCATTTTATGTATTTCAATAAATTGTGATTCATTTGTCTTCAAAGTTTTTAACAAAAAGGGATTTGGGAGGAGGTAGAAGTAAACAACTTGCCCGAACGTATACAAGGTGGTTTAGTGTTTTACCTGGACAAATTCTATTTAGTTCATAGAAGATTCTGGCAGATACTACTATTTCTGGTCAATATGGACATGAGTGTAATGGATACTAAGGAGTGACATTTTCTTTAGTGACCAAAACAGAAACCTAAGCTTCTGTCATTAATAAAAAAAATAAAGTTTCAACATTTATCTATTTCGGTTATCAGATAATGAATTGCATGTGTACAATAAACATTAAATTATTTCTTAAAGTGAACTGTACACCATAATACCAGATAGAAATTTTTCCTACCAACTTCCATGGATGTTTCTTTTCCATAATACAAATATCGGATTATCTTGACTATTGCATTTTTAAGGATACAATGATATGCCTTTTGTTATTCGCTAGCATGGATACCCAGCATCGGTTTGGACACAACTGCTAACTTAAAAATAAAAGAATGGATAAAACAGGAAAATGTAATCGGGCAGAAAAAGAAAAAGTATGTGAAAATCAGTTTAAGAGAATTCAATCTAGAAAAATTTCTCATTACGGTGTGTTGGAACGAAAACAAAGTGAAAATAATTCAGTTTTAAAGAAGTAGAATTTGTTTTAAGCAAAATAACCATTATAAAAATGATTAGTTAAAAATAAAAAAAATCACATTATGTAATCTTCAAAATAAGATAAATTAAAAAAAATTTTAAACCCTGTTTAAATGTTAAAACTTTCAGTAAATTTTTACATTGGGTTCACTCCCACAATTTTCTTTAAAATGACGACTTTTAAAGGTTTTTGACTATGCTGAATAAGAAAATCTCATTTACATTTTTCAGAGATAGGTAGTTTTCAAGATATAAAGATGTGTAATACGCACTGTAATTCTTTGGCCGCCATGTTTTTTATGCGCATGCGCAATAAACAAATGTATTTCTCTGCGACTGACACTGCCACCTAGCAGAAACAAATCCATTTTTCTGTGATGGACACTGCCCCCACCATTTTTTTTCTTTTAGTATTTGCGAGTGGGTGTGCTGACAATGAATATCACAGTTAAATTTGGGACAAATATTTTTTTCACCACCTCTATGTAAAAAAAATACCAAACTTTCTTTTAAAACCTCTGATTAACAAAAATCAAAATAAGGAAATTGTTTCTAAAATTACAAAACCCTGTTAAAAAAAGAAAAAAAAAAGACCAGTTATGTGTAGTTATGGTGTATTGCAATGAAAACAAAGTGAAAATAATTCAATTTGAAAAGAGTAGAATTTGCTAAAACCGAAATAACAGTTATAAATAGCTTTTAGTGTTAAAAAAAAAAAAAAAATTACATTACAATAACCCTCGAAATACAAAAAAAAAAAAAAAATTAACGCCAAAGAAAAATCTTTTAACCCTGTTTAAATGTTAAAACTTTCTATTAAAACCGTTGATAAAAATTGAAATAAAACAACCCTGTTTAAAAAAAAAGACAATCGTTATGTGTACTTGAACGTGAAAACTAAAGCTTATGAGGCAACCTCCTAATTCACTGCCCCACGACGTTGACAGTGAAATAACATTAGAAATTCTTTTATTTAAAATAATTCAAAAAATAATATTTGACGCGCATGTGCAGTTTTCGAAGCTGTTAGAAAGGCACGATTTTTCCACCCCATCCGGTTTAAACGTTTATTTCTATATGAAATAATTGATTGTTTTTTTTTCTAATTCTCACATATTCTACCGAGACATCGCTCTTTCAGATGGTACCGGTCTTGACCAAGTCCGATGCAGCTGAGAAAAGTTCTTGTGAGACATAAAAACACACATACATTTTGCCTTTTGTATATTATATACTAGCAGGGGTACCTGGAGTTGCCTGGGTGTGGAGAGGTGTTATAGTAAGGCTATTGAGCAAATCAACCTTAAAAACAACGTTTCAATCAAAATACCTGTTAAAGCGCAAAAACAAAACTTAAAAATAATGAAAATAGCAGTGAGTACCCACGCAAGAGCAAAAACAGAAGATTAGCCAAAGTAGCCAGGCTCAAACCTGTAATGCTAAGAGGAGAAGGAGGTGAAAAAAGCCAATGGTTTAGCCGCCGTGCCTATGGCGACTTACGACATCGCAGGTGTTCAAAATAAGCTTAATCATTGGAAGACGTATGATGACTTTGCAAAAATGTCAACGCAAAAACTGATCCCTCCTTGATAAAAAAAAAAAAACAGCTCAGTTGACCAGCAAAGAATTAATGTTGTTGGCCAATTTTTGGATATTTGCCGTCTGAGAGTTCGATCTTTCTAACGATACTGATTTGTCAGTGTTCATTGCGTGTGTTGAAAGTTTTTCGCTGGCATACACAGACACACACAAACCAATGTTTGAGATTTATATAATAAACTAGTGGGGGTACCAGGCATTGCCCGGGTGTGGAGAGGTGGTATTAGGGTGGGGGGGTATCAAATGGTGAGAGGTGTTTAAAAAAGTGGTAGTAGCAGGGGTGCCCAGGTGTGGAAGGTGGGATGATCAAAACAACAGTAGGAAGCCAGGTGGAGAGAGATATTTAAAAAATAAAAAAAGTGGTAGTAGGCAGACCGCTTTTTGTGTATGTCTGTAAAAGGCTTTTTCCTCCTTCATGTTACGGATTCAAGTCTAACATACATACATACATACACACAGGGGAACCCTAACGTCTTAGCTGATGTGTCCATCGCGAAACCAAAAGCCGCAAGCATTGGAATTAATGGTAGTCAATCCAATAAAGACGATGACTGCAAAAATGTCAACACAAAAACCGACCCAACCTTGTAAAAAACGGCCCAGTTGAGGATGAAGGCATTAATGTCTGGGAGACAAAACTTTAAAACAATACCAATTTCATCAGGATCCGTTGCTTGTGTCGGCAGTTTTTGGCAGACATACAAACAAACAGACATTTTCCTTTTTTTATATAATAAATGAAGACTGGAAATCCGTCACCATCTTGCATTCTTACTTTTAAAAAACGTATGGAGATAATTGAATTTTAATATAACTATGGAACAAGGATTTTTTTGTTTTTTTTACGTTACCATTTTTTTAACGTTTACAAACTTTCCCAGTGTGTAGTTAGTTTTATCATTTTTATAAATATTCATACTATTTTTTAAGATGTCAATATTTGATGAAAAGAGACGAAAGATAAATGAGAGGGAGTATTTTAAAAATATTCATAATGTAAAGTTTACAATATCTTTATGCACTAAGCAAGTATACAGCACAATTGTACTGATACTTGATCAACTCGAACATGCATCCCTTTTTTAACACTTTACTTCCGTTTTTGTTCCTTTACTCATACATTATTAATTGAAGAGACACAAACATTAAACGCTATATGGTGGTTTTCAATGTTTAAATAGTGTTGTATCATGATTTAGCATGATGCAACAAGTCACTGATATCACATAAGCTATTATGAAGACCGGGATTAGAATTGTACAATTCCTATGTTGGCAATGAAGTTTAGAAAATAGTAAAATTTTATCAAACTTTTAAAAAAAACCAAAATGCTGTTTTCTAAGCATGTGATTTACATAGAATTATGATATAGCAAATAAAAAATATACTTTCAGAGATATGAAGGGCTAACAAAGACTATTCTAAGCATGCAATTTAGGTACAATTATATCGTAGGAGAAAAAGCTTTCAGAGACACAAGGAGCTAAAAATGCAGTTCTACACAATGAAAGCTATTTCTGAGGATGCAATTAGCACAGAAAGTTGCAACACAAAAAGAATATAGCCATTGAAGAGAAAAGAAAATACTGAGACAAGCAAAGTAATGTTCATCCAAGGAAAACTAATGCTAAATATCAACATATCATTAAACGCATTGCTACTATAAGTTCTAAAACAAATTCTTCAAAGAAGATACACGCTTCAAAAAGGCATGCTAATTTTATTACACTTTCATCATGCCATCTAAAGGTTTTGTTTTAAATTGTTAAACTTGCTTCTAAACTTTGGTTATCAATAGTTATGGAATCCAAGTCTAACATTTGCTGAACATGAAGCCTGAATACCTGAAAATTGATCTAAAATCAATTTTTTTTTTTTTTTCTTTTCAGACTATTTGACTGTAACAATTTTTACTGTGTACAAAAGTATCAGAAATCTTTCTGTAAAAATATTTGATAAAAATGTACAATTCCAACCATGACATAATCAAGTCAGATGAGTTTTAAATTATATTTTCAAATTTTAAACAGATTATATACAGATAGAAATAGTCATATTCATCAGTGGTTCGTTTCATACATGACCGTACTCCATATTGTAATTTGAAAGCTTTCATGAATTTATTCTCTAATAACAAAGTGACAACACTAGACTAGAATGAAAAGTCTAGATTTTTATATTGTAGAAAACTTGTGCCAAACAGTCAAAATCAAGTATAAAAAGTAATTTTTAAGTGCAGTTGAGAGATGCTAAAGTGTGAATGAAAACGTGATTTTCATCACACTCTGCATGCAAGTGTTCCTAATGATGGAGGTATGAACAGAGCTTAAAAGGAGAAACAGACCAAATATCAAGGTCTCATGTATGATATGAAAAGCAACTGGAATCTTAAGGATATATCAACCATACCAGTTAGTATAGGTGCCACAGGGCTTATGAAGAAGAACCTGAAGTCCTACCTAACTAATATTCCTGGTGGACCAAGTGCAAAAGAGATCCAGACAATTGCACTTAAGGGAACAACAAGGACACTAAAAAGAGCTCTCGGTTGGTTTCAATAAAAAGCAGGGCAATGTTGGCAACTGGTTTGGCTGCCCCACACCCAGTGTTACAATCTTCAAAGGAAAACAATAAAGGAGGGCATGTAAAATACTGATATTTTTATATCAGAATGTCAGGTTTTAAAAATTAAGTCAAATAAACCAATGTTTAAATTTTATCTATAGATAGAAGTGCTGCAGAATATCTAAAACTTCCGTCATTTACCAATTTTTTCTTTTATAGAAAATAATTGTAATAGAGCAAAAAAAAAAAAAAAAAGACAAATATTACTAAGTTAATAGGATTATTAACTAAGAAAACAGTTGTAATAATATTAAAAAAAAAAAAGGTAATATTACTTTCAAACAAATAAATCACAAAACATACAAAAATCAATTGAGAAAGATTATTTTAGTTTAACTCCTCCAAAAAACCGGGAGAAAATCTATAAATATAAAAGCGAAAATTTGTGTATGTGTGTATGTATGTATGTGTGTATGTATGTTCGCTTTTTGTGTATGTCTGTAAAAGGCTTTTTTCCGAGAAGCGGTTGGTCGGCTCACAACTTCTTAAAACTTTTTATATCACATATAAATCATAATATCTACGAGTTAACGGAGGTTGCCTGTCTATTTAATTTGCTTGATTTTGGGAAGATAAATATTCAACAGTTTTCGCTCGCCGCATGTAGATTACGCTTTTTCGTATAATAAAAGCGACACTAATTCTGGCGGTATTTTTCTGGTCGTAATTGCCAGAAATGTTCAATTTAGACAATCCCTTTTTATGGAGAGCTGGTTTCCCCCTCCCCCAACATCTTGGGAAAATAAAAATAAAAAAAGCAATCCCGCAGTAAATGAAATACTACCCTGCAGTCAAAGTTTACCTCATTAAAACGTGCACCTGTCAATTTTAAATAGTTAAATAAATTCAAAGTGTTTCCGTTAGTATTTCGCCGTGGCCCAATGGTTAACGTCGCACGTTTTTTTCCCCCCACTTTTATTTCCATCTTTTCCTCAAAGGTTCGGGTTCGATCCTCATACTTAACTACCAAAACATTTTTTTTTAATTTTAACCCCCCCCCCCCCCCGTTTTGATTTACCCAAAACCACACACACCTCCAAACACCCGGGCAACACCAGGTACCCCCCGCTAGTTAAAATATAAAAAAAAGAAATTGTTAAATCTTGCTGAGTGTACAAAAGCCAAATAATCAGATTAGACTGCAAATAAAGATAAAAACATCCTATTAAATAAACTCTTTTTTTGTTGTCAATAAAAAAAATTCTGAAAATAGATATGAATT
Organism: Euprymna scolopes; assembly: GCF_053919585.1. Taxonomy (NCBI): domain Eukaryota; kingdom Metazoa; phylum Mollusca; class Cephalopoda; order Sepiida; family Sepiolidae; genus Euprymna; species Euprymna scolopes. The sequence goes on along the minus strand of NC_136483.1, from coordinate 17,526,462 downwards.
TAATAAAAATGCTTTTGCAAAATGCTTTCAAGTTTTTTTTTTTCTTTTTCATTTTAGTGTAGGATATAATGTTTGCTGAAAAAAGTGTGTATCAATCTCTTATTTTGAAAATGATATCCTAATGGTTGAGAGGGGAGGTTACATAACTGAATTTCAGTTTGTCTTATTTTGCAAAAACAGATTAATCCAAATTTTAGGTTTCTTTTCATACTAAGAAACACAGGTTCCAATAAAAGCACAAGCAGAAAACAATTGTATAAAAAATACACAAGTCAAAACAGATAAACGTAGCATGCTTACAACAGGTTTATTATTCTAAAGTCAATGTTCTTATGTTTACTGTATGCAAATCATTGATCTTAAGGAGGAAACAAAAAATGCAATAAAACAACTGATAGTCAATTTGAACTCCTTAAATTGCTAAAAAAAAAAAAATTTCTATAAAAAAAAAAATACATTTTAAACATCTGATAGAAATCCTATAAGATTTGCTTCTCAGAGATAATCTAGTTAAAAAGAAAAGGCAATTTAGCATCATATTTGAATGAATGTATATCGAAGTATGCATACTAATATGTAAACTGAATCCGATATTGATTGGATGAAAGCTTCACCAACCATAAAAAATATACAACATTTGTCTCTGATAAGCTTAATAGATGAATGTATAGGCCATTCAAGAGATGATAGAACGTAAAATAGATATGTGGAACTGAAATGCTGGGATTTGATTGTTACACACAGAAGGCATTACTGCTTAATGAACGGAATGATCCAATACATTTAACAAAAAAAAACAAAAGTATCCAACCAAGATGAAATTTTCTCCCTTTCACAAGGGAAAGAAAATCCTGAAGTAAAACAATTTAGAAATATGAATTATACATAAAATAAGAATGAAGAAAATATTTTGTTGCATTTCACTTTTTTTGATCCATTCGTATAAAGTATTTTTGCAATAATAAAAAAAGCATTTGTATAGATATCATTAATGATTTTCTGGCCATCAGAGATCCAAGAGATGTTCGATTCCAGAGACTAGAATTTTCTGCTGACAAAACTTGCCTCTTTATAGCCTTATGGGCATTCTATCAAAGGTTTTTCTATCCTATACCAACTGCTTCAGCAAAAGGCGATTCCAGTCCATCCTACTATTCCATTTATATAGGATGAGATTTTGGATTTATATTGTTCTACCCCCCCCTCCCAATTAATAAGAGCTGATGCAGCTGAAATTAATATTTTAAAAACTAATTTCATAGATTTTTGCCTCCCTCTCATGCAGAAGGATGCTGCTTGGATGAAAAGTGTGCTGAAAACATCCAACACTGACATCAGTTAATATATAAAGCTGACTCCTGAATCTTTTAAAAACTGCCCACTCAGAATATCACCTGTTTTTGGGGGGCTTATGTTTTTACAGTCACTATTTATGAAGGATAAAAATTAATCAAGGACACAAAACAATAAGATTGATAGACTGGCAATTGAATTGATGATGATTGAGAAGATCGAATAAAATTTTATGACTTATGTGGCATAAATTCTATATTTGAAGTAGTCATGCCATCAAATAGTAAAATCTTTACTTAAAAGATTAATAAATAAAAAAAAGCATTAAAAGCCTTTCAGAAAATCCCTGTAACCACAAAGCTGGTATCATGTATTATGAATGATAAATTTGAGATGTTTTATTTTTTATTTCTGATATTGAGTTACAATTAAAAATACAATGAATTTGATTTTCTTTTCTCAGTTTTTCTTTATCATTTAAAATTGTTGTTTTTACTTGTTAATTTTTTTTATATCAAAAATATGGGTAGTTATCCATTTTACAGAAAATATTACACAGCAAACAAGGGTCACCTTTTCTCACATTTATTTATATTAGTGGCCTGGCAAAGCCACAGAGGAGACAACCAAGCAAAAATAATTCTAAGCAAAATTCATCCCAAAGCAGCAAAACTAAATCTGGCTTGCCATGGCGCCATATATACAAATGTAGACAAATTTGGGCATATTTTATTGATTTTAAAATATAGCTTCTTCTTTACTAATTATCATAAAATTTAAACCATAGAATTGTATTATAATCTTCAAACAGCTTGCAGATTTTCATGTAGTTTCTTTCGTCCCATAGAATCAAAGATATGAGCATTTCAATATTCAATTTGGCTACGAGTGTATATATATCATCTTTTTTGCCAATTTTCTAAGTTCGAAATCTCAGCAACTAACAATCATAATTTAACAAATAGAGGTATGTTGGAAACCTAATGACCTGAATTGTGTAGTAGGCGATGTGATATTTGCTCTTAAGGTCGCACATTAAGGGGATTATCCATCATCCAGAGCCTATGTTTGGCACTTTTTCACAGCCATAAAATGTTTTTGTAAAGGTGCAGTATCCTTCCACCCTCAAAACCTCCTTTAAAATTCCCACTATTATAGGTTTTCGAGGGTGCTGGAAATTAAAATGTTTAAAATTTTAGGAAACGAGTAGTTTCCAAGATATTGGCTGGTTGTTTTTGTTTTACGGCATATCAACCCTTTTCAGGTTATTTAATGCCGAATCCAAAGATTTTGAAGAAAATTTTTTTAATAGAATATATTTATTTTCAAGTCGGTTTCTATTTAACCCATAGTTGGGACCCTAACAGGTACTACCACTCTGGGTCAGAGTGGACCTGGGAGCAATGGCAATTAAAGGGTGGCTCCACACTCCCCAAAGCCAGCAAGCTGGGGCCTCACCACTGGATATAGTTTAAAGTCATATCCAGGACCTTCCAAGATGTGGAGAAATAATAGTTTTAAAAAGTGGAGGATCACTTTTCAATATTAATTTACCTTAAAATGAATACCCATTTTATGGCCACCTTTTTTTTTGGGGGGGGGGGTCTGTTATTCTTTTTAGGAGTGATGTTTATTATGGTCTGGTAGGCCAACATAAAACTAACCTTAAAAAACTTGTTTTCCGTAAGTTTTCAGGTGTGCTGAAAATGAATATCACATTTAAATTTTCCACAAATAAGTATTTTTCCAGGTAAGTAAAAATATGCGTACACTTGCACGTACAACAATAGCCATAACTTATAACAAAGAATTACATTGCTTAATATCCAGAAAAATATTTGTGGAGAATTTAAATGTGATATTTGTTTGCAGCACTCCCGAAACCTAAACAAAAGTTTTTTAAAAGGTAGATTTTGTGTTAGTCTACTAGGCAACAATTACCAAATAAACATCACTCTAAGAAAAAAAAAAAAAAAAAAAAAAAAAACGCACCCCCCTCCCACCAAAAAGGTAGCTATAAAGTGGGTGTTCATTTTACATTACAAAAGTATAGAAAAGTAATCCCTCACTTTTTAAAACTATAATTTCTTCATTTCTTGGAAACAACTCTTTTCCTAGAATTTTAAACGTTATTTTCATTTTCAGCATCCTTGAAAAACGATAACAGTGGCAATTTTAAAAGATTTTTGAGAGTGGAAAGATACTGCACCTTTATCAATGTTTCAATCAGTCATTTGTTTTTCTACTTTTGCATATGAATTACAAAAAATCTTATATTTCCCCAAAACCTCTGACCTTTATGGAGGGGAGACTAAAACTTGCTATGATTTCAAATGATCTGAACTAACAGCAAGGGGAGACTTAATTCCAAATATTTCTCATATGTTTATCTCCCTTCTTTTAGAAATAGGGTACAATTATGAATATTTCCAGTCTCAATCCTTATACACTGTGAAATTTACTTTATGTATGAAAACCAAAGAGGGAAGATATAACATATGAGAAACATTTGGAATCAAGTCTCCCCTTGCTGTTATTTTAGATCATTTGTAACCATAGCAGCAAGTTTTAGTTTCCCCTCCATCAAGGCCAGAGGTTTCGGAGAAATATATATCTCCGTGAGAAAAAAAAAAAAAAAAAAAAATGGGCCAAACATTTTATACATTTTATTGCACTAAAAGCTTTATTGAACAAAGAACATGTGAACAAGGAAATTTAAACGAGACTAATAACACATAAGACATTTACTTTAATAAATGCTTAGGATGGAATCGCATTCCCTTTTGATTTCTTTAAAAGATAAATCCTTTTAGATATGTTCTCAACCAAAGTGAAACACTGAAGAGGAGATGCTATTCCATTCGCTTTGCACAGCTTCCCACAGTTTGTCATTGTTCTCAAAAGTTCTTCTGGCCAATGCACGAGATATTATGGACCAAATATTCTCGATTCAGAAAACCATTTTTTGTGACTTTAGCAGTGTGTGCAGGGGCATTATCATGTTGAAAAATAATGTTCTGGGATATTCCCAGCTTCTGAATACTTAGCAACAGTCCTGTTTCTAATATTTGAATATATTCCTTTGCATTGATTGACTTTTCACATCTAATAAGTTTCTCAACTCCTGCTGCAGTAAAAGTTCCCCATACTATTATCCCTCCATTCCTGTGTTTAAATGTCGTTTTTATGCAACTTGGTGAAAATCTTTCTCCAGTTCTTCGATTGCACCGTTCGGGAGCATTGGGAGCATCACTAAGAAAAATCTCTTTCTATCGTTGATGTTCTTAGATAAAAATGGCTTCTTTGCACACCTTTTAGAGGAAAATCCCATTTCTTTCATTCATCTAGATATTGTATATCTAGAAAGAGAATTTCCAACCCGTTTTGAATTCTTTGCTATGGTCAACATAAGTTTTCTTTCGATCCTTCAAAACAGTTAATTTAAGCCTGTGGTTGGCCTTCAAAGTTGATGCTCTTGGGCGACCAGATCCAGATTTCTCTTTTTACAAGCATTCGACTTCGAACCTTTGACCAATTCGCTTCACTACAGAAAGAGATGGTCTCACAATTTCTTTTCTTAAAATATCAAAAATCTGCTTGTAAGTCATTTTGGACAGCCTTAATCCTGCAATTCATTTTTTTATATCCTTGCCAAGAGGCAGTCTTAACATTTTTAGAATTAATTTTTCCACTTATTCCCACTTATATGCTATAATAATAATATTCCACTTATATGCTATAATAATAATGATCTGAAAAATAGAAATTTTCAGTTAAAATTAACAAAAATTCATGGAAAAATAGATTTCTTCCTTCTTTCACTCTTGGCCCATTTTTTTTTTTTTTTTTGCTCATGAGTATATACACACATATATGATACAGACAGATATGATCAACATATATTTTCTGAAGAAACGTAAAAAAAAAAAACAAAAAAAAAATGTCTGCATTGAAAATGAACAATTATGAACACAGTTCCATATGTTTAACTGGATTCATTTAATACTGCTTTCAATACACTTATATTCTCAGCAGAAACCAATCAGAGAAAAAAATTTGACATTTAGTACCACTGTTTTCTTGCTTGGTGTTATTCCAATTTCTTGCACTTGGCAGATGGTAAAAGATAAATCCCACTGCTACATGGTTATTAGAATAATGAAAGTTGATCTCTTATAACCTGATGAATCAAACTAAAAATAAAGCTTAAATGCTTAAAGCAAGAGAAAAAAAAAGGATAATACTTTACAATTATTTAAATAAAGAAAATTTAGGACATGTTTCGGCCAAGGAAAAAAGTCTGAACCATGTATATGCTGTATGATAATGTATGGAAATGAGAGTTAAGGACATGTTGCACAGACAGATGGCTTGGTTGATTTATGATTCATCGTGTCAGTTTGTTGATATATTAATGGATGCAAGGATTGTAACTCTTCGCTATCCTCAACAGTTTTGGAACTCTTCAGTAACAAAGGGCTGGAGGGAAAAGAGTGGATTGGAAGGAGTGAGTCCGATGAAGAGGGACCGAGTAACTGGAGGAGATAGCATGCATTGTAAAGGAAATAAAGCGTCCTTTTCTAAACTTTAGTGTTGTATTTTTTCTTCCAAGACTACGGATTAACAAATGGTAACAGAGCATAGTTTTGTGAAGAAAATAATATTCTAATGAACACTGTTGGAGCATAAAAAAAAAAAAAAAATACAGTCAGCGTGTCTTATAAGAAACAAACATCTCCAAAATGAGAATTAATCTGTGAATGAATATGTCGTTATGTTTGATGATAAATACCAAAAAATAGAAAAAAAAGAATATGAAGCTTCCACTGGAAATTCTGGCTTTCAAACTTTTACAAAATTCCAAGATTTCTGATGAGGAAAAAATGTTAGTCCTTACTGGTATGGATTACGAAAACAGAGGCACACTGTATAAGCAAACAGAACGGTCCTTAAAAAAAAAAAAACATAAGAGTGATCTGGATAGAGAACTTTTCAGCTTTTCTCAGCTTCCAATTTTAGTAGCATCATATCAGTTATGGCATGTACACGTTCATAAACGTGTACATGCCATAACTGATATGATGCTGCTAAAATTGATGAGAGTGGAGAATGGGTGCCTGTCAGGTATTGTATGTTGCCATGTAGATGATTTCATCCACGCTGGTAACAAATACTTTGAGACAGTAATCATCAAATTAAGTACAAGATTCCTGGCTGGAAAAATTGAAGCTGCAGACTTTAAATATATTGGAGTTGATAGTATAACCCTGGATCACACATATTATACATCAAATTTGGACCATCCAAGACGGAAAGGACTTCTCAGAAGCTTGATCGGCTCAACCCAAAAGAGCAAACACTGTACTGAAGAATAGTTGGACAACTGAGCCGTGCAAGGTTCAAGACCAGATCTAGCTTTTGAAATGGTTGACATGAGCACTAAGCTGAATCAAGCAACAGTTGGTGACTTGATGTGAGCAATAAAAATAATTGGACGCTTAAAAGAAATCAAATCTACCCAACTGTACCCACAGCCAAAGAGAAACGAAGCTAACGATTGGGAGGTTTTTGTTTTTACAGATGCTGCTCTTGGAAACTCAAATGATGGAAAGGGCAGTGTTGGGGCTTATCTAGTATGGTTGAAGGACAGGTTTGGAAATTGCTGCCCTATAGCCTGGCAGGCTAAAAAGATAAGGAGGGTTGTTAGATCAACAATAGCAGCAGAAGGTTTAGCTTTGCTAGGTTTAGAAGCAGCAATATACTACAGGGAGCTGATAACCAATCTCTTAACTCTAGAGCAGTGCAGCCTACCAATTACAGCTTTTGTGGACAATAAAAGCATTATTGAAGCATTGCAGTTAACTAAACTAGTTGATATGCCATTGCGGGTTGACATTGCTGCTCAGTGTGAAACGCAGCACAACAACTGGGTGTCTGTAAAATGGTGCCCACAAAATATGCCAGAAGAATTTATTTAAAAAAAAAAAAAAAAAGTTTAATAATCCTCTAGACTGAAGGGTAATCCAACCCAATGAAGGTCTTAAAATTAAAAAAAAAAAAAAAGGAAGGGGAGAGAAAATACAATTAATGTTAATTTATTAATGGATGTCACTCCATAACTCTGTAACTCTTCGCTATCCTCAACGGTTGTGGAACTCTTCAGTAACGAAGGGCTGGGAGGGAAAGAAAGTGGATCGGAGGGAGTGAGCCCGGTGAAGAGGGCCCGAGTAACCGGAAGAGATAGCGTGTGTTGTAAAAGAAATAAAACGTCCATTTCTAAACCCTAGTGTTGTGTTTTTTCTTCCAACACTAACACATTTAATACTCATTCAAATTTTATAAAAGTTGAACAAAAAGCACAGAAACAATTTCAATCTATATATCTATAAAAGTGAAAGTGTCTGTATCTGTGTGTGTGTACATTTCCCTACGCAATAACTGTCAATTTTAAGTCTACAGACTCGAAATTTGATATACAGGCTACTGAGATTTGGGAAAATCGATGTGATCAGTTTTGGGCCAGAAATTTCTCGATTAAGAGGTCAACGTTCAACGATTTGACCTTTGAGAACTCTACCGAACTCCTCCGACAATTTTTGGTCTAAACACTTGAAATTTTAGATAATGAATCATTGAACATGGATCTAACTTAATAACTGAATTTGAGCCCAAAACAATAAATTTTAAGGGGTCAAAGTTAAAAAAATTGACTACATTTTATTTTTTTTTTGCTCAACATAAATCTCCAAATACCCGGGCAATGCCGGGCACCCATGCTAGTAAGTTTATACATTTAACAAATCAATACATTTAACAGATTCATAAATTTTCAATAGGTACACATTTTATAAACAATTTTAATTTAAATGTTTAGATTCTATGGCATATCAACCACTGTGGGTTATCTAGAAATAAAATCCAGCTTACATACGTTGTGTGCATATATACATATATATTGCACATAACTAACTTGCAAACACACATCCTGTTGGATTAAGTTTTGGAATGTAGGAATACCTACACATATGTATATATGAAATAGTGTTCAAACCAGTCATTTTTCGATAATCTTTTATCATTTTGTTTTTTTGTAAGGCTTTATTTTCAATCTCCATTTTCAGGTTCCTCAACTTTGTTTGATATTATGAGAGCAGGTTGTGTTATTTCCTTTGCTAGACTTCTGCTTTTTAATTGTATTTTCTTGTTTTATTTTCAATTATGTCTTCATTAGAATCCCAAGGTCAGTTTGGTAATCTTTGGTGCCTTTCACTTGTAGATTCAGCTGCCTGAGAACTCTCTTTCAGCATTTCTACATTGTCATGTACATTTATGTTTTTGTAACAGATTAAATTGGTTTTGTTTCTATTGAATACATTGGAAGATTTTCTTGAAATGATGGTCATTCATTTCTGTTCAAATTTATTAACTTTTCTATATGTTTCTTAAAGTTATCTATTTAACTGGTGTCCTGGGGTTTTTGATTTGGTTTTTGTACAACATTAGCAAATGTTTTTGTTCCTATATAGCTTTCAACAATTTTTCTAGCTTCTAGGAATGGTAAATTTTTACACATAGTAGCTCCTTTCTTTCTTGCAGATCCTTGAGAAGGCAGGGTGTTCTTCATAGCAGTTCACGCATTTTATATTTTTGCACTGTGTCGTTTGGCTTACATTTGCCACACTTCCCACACACTTGGTGCCCTCTGCAAATGTCTTTGTGACGACCAAGTTTTTGACATTTAAAACATTGCCGAGGAGCTGGTATGAATTGCTCTACCATTTTTATTGTATAGCCAATCCTGATATCTTTTAGTATTGATGGATTATCAAAAGGTGAGCATATGTCTGTCAAAAGGTGAGCATATGTCTGTCAACAGCTCAAGCAAAAGTTACGTTTAAACCAGGACCAAACTCAAAGAAAACCAACCTGCCTCCTCCCTTGAGGCTTGCATTTACTAATATCCGCGGGCTTAGAACTAACTTAGATGATGTTGAGTCATTTCTCCTTGTAAACACCCCGGATATCTTAGCATTAAGTGAAACTAACCTTCACTCCTCCATTCCCTCTAACCACTTTAACATGCCTGGTTATCTCCCACTCTACCGTAAGGACTCGAACAGACATATGCATGGACTTGGAGTCTATATTCGAAACACCCTCCCCCTAACTAGAGAAATAAAACTAGAATCAGAGGGCCAGGCCTTTATGTGCTTCAGACTAAATATACAACACAATATTAGCTACTTGTATTTTCTCTACCGCTCTCCCTCAAACCAAGACTGTACCCTAATAAACAAAGTCTCAGACAGCATAGATATAGCACTCTCCCTCGATACTAGCACACAAATACATGTATTTGGTGACTTCAATGTCCACCACAGTAACTGGCTAGGATTCTCAAATCACACAGACGTAGCTGGTAGCGCAACTCATAGCTTTTCTATATCTCATTCCCTATCTCAGTTGGTTACATTTCCGACACGTTTCCCAGACCAGCACGATCAACATGCCTCACTTCTAGATCTCCTTCTGACAACGGTTCCCAATGACTGTACAACAAATGCCCACAGCCCACTCGGGAATGCTGATCACGCTGTGATAATGGTAGAAATCACCCTAAATTCTCGCCCTAAAACTGAAGACCCACTTCTCAAAACAACGAGGTATTACAAAAAGGCTGATTGGGAAGCCATCAGGGAGCTCATCAGAGATGCCCCATGGCAAAATATCTTTACTCTTCCAGCGGAACAGTGTGCAAATGAGACCACTGAATTGTTCAAAACTGCAATTGAAGCACATGTTCCTGCACGGAAATACTACAGCAAGCCCCACTCTCCCCAATGGTTTACTTCTGCTTGTGCAACTGCCATTTGTCAAAGGCAGCATGCGTTCCGCAGATTCAACCGACATAAGTCCAGCTCAAATAAACAGAAGTTTATAGAAGCTAGAAATAATTGTAAGAGAGTGATAGACACAGCTAAGACAGATTACTCTGAAACCACCAGAAAGCGCATCGAAGCACAGAAATTAGGAACCCGGGATTTTTGGAAAATCTACAACAGCGTAGTTAATAATGGACAGTCAATTATTCCCCCACTAACAAACAATCATGAGGTTGCTTGCACGGCAACTGACAAGGCTAATCTGCTTGCCAGTCGGTTTGCCTCAAACTCCACACTGAACTCGGTACACCACTCACTCCCTGATTTTCCTCTGCGAACAGGCGCCACACTTGACGATTTGAAAATCACCCCTTCTCAGGTACATGCTATTATAAAAAACCTAGACACCTCAAAAGCATGTGGACCAGATCTCATCCCGGCTGTGCTATTAAAAAAATGCTCTGCCGAGGTTGCTCCAGTTCTGTCCAAACTTTACAATAAATGCCTTAACGAATCTTGTTTTCCCGACTGCTGGAAAACCGCCTCTGTGGTACCAGTCTTCAAGAATTCTGGTGAAAGAACTGACCCACTAAATTATCGCCCCATTAGCATCCTCCCGCTTTTCGCCAAAATATTTGAGTCCTTAGTTAATCAAGCCCTAGTCCAGCACCTAACAGCTGCTAAACTCCTGACTGACAAACAATATGGATTCAGGCAAGCCCGTTCAACAGCAGATATCTTAACTGTAGTTTCTGAACGTATATACTGTTCATTGGATAAAACAGGGGAGGGTAGAGCGGTAGCCCTTGATATATCTAAGGCTTTTGACAGGGTATGGCACGATGGTCTTCTAAGGAAAATTAGATCATATGGAATCACTGGAAGAATTCATAATGTAATTAAATCCTTCTTAAGTAATAGAAAAATCAAAGTTGTCCTTGACGGACATACATCCAAACAATATGACATAAATGCGGGAGTACCTCAGGGGTCTATCCTTGGACCTCTATTATTCCTGATATACATAAACGACCTCCCTGATAATATTGTTTCGGAGATGGGTATATTTGCCGATGACACCACTATCTATAACAGATATGAGGGGAAAACAAATGAACACATATCCAAGGCAATGGCAGAAACACTAGAGGACGACCTCCAATCCGTAGTGGAATGGGGACAAAAATGGTTGGTCATATTCAATGCTGCTAAGACTAAGCTTGTTTCCTTCAATAACTACAAGAAACCTTCTCTACCACCAATAGCAATGGCCAAGAACACATTGCCTGAAAGTACTTCTTTTAAACTCCTCGGCCTAACGTTTACAGGGAATATGAACTGGAATAGATACATTGAGAGCATTGCCAAGGCTGCTGCAAGGAAGGTTGGCTCCCTCTACCGTGCTAGAAAACTACTTACGCCTGCCAGTATCCTATACCTCTATAAGGCAACCATTCGCCCATGTATGGAGTACTGTTGTCACATCTGGGCTGGTGCATCTGCTGCTTGTCTCTCGCTCCTGGACAGGGTTCAAAAAAGAGTCGCCAACCTGATAGGTCCTGAACTGTCATCTAGGCTTCAACCTCTGTCCCATCGACGAGATGTTGCATCCCTCTGCCTGTTCTACAAATACTTTAATGGTGAATGCTCTGACGAACTGCAAACACTTGTACCTCCCTGACGTAACTACCCCCGACAAACCCGACAAGCTACTAAGTCTCATCCCTTTACAGTAGAGATCCCTAGGTGCAAGAAAGCCTTTTACTCCAATAGTTTCTTCCCCAGAACTGCGGGTCTTTGGAACTCCCTTCCGGGATTCTGCTTTCCCAACTGCAATGATATGCAGAAGTTTAAGTGTAATGTTAACAAACATCTTTCTACTCTTCTCCCCTCATAATGACCCCGCTAATTAATTCCCTAATAGTAGCCCCCTGCTTCAAAGTGGCACTGTGCCTTGTTTGGGGTGATAATTGAATAAAAAAAATAAAAAAGTTTTGTTGTTTCATTTGATGGTAATTCTCTTATATTCCTTTACACCCTGCTTTTTTTTTTTAATACTGTTTCAATTTCTCTGCTTCTTATAACGCCTTCTGATGTATTTAATTTAGCATGTGGATACACTTTGCATTTGATGTTGTAGAATGTATTCATTTCGAGCAGATTTTCTGTGTTCCTTCATTTGAACCGCCACTAGCAGATTGCCATTTTAAAGTTTTTTTAACATTCTTTGGAGTTGACCTTTTTAATATAACTTTTTCAATCAGTTTTTATTTTCATTGGTTCTATGCTCCACCAGAGTCTAATTAGGGTTGGGAATTAACCAAGGAGGTAACCCATATTCCTTGGCTATGACCAGGATACAATAACAATATACTTGTGGCAAGAAAAAATCCGATCCTCTGCCAAATTCTAGATTTTGTTTTACTCAATCTAACAGGAATCATCAGTTCTTTCTCTTAACATAATGGACCCTCAGCCCCCACCTTCTAGCTCAAATAAAATGAAGGATTGGGAAGTGTTCTACAAGACCAGATCAGATAATACGGTTGGGAAAAAACTATATATGAACTATGACATGTCGGGACCAGTCGATCGATCGGATTGGGCCTCATCCGACCGGCCATTAGACCAAGTAAGGGTCAAAGTGGTTTGTTGCAAGCCATTGACCACTTTGTTGCCAAATCAATAACTGATCAACCACCAGAATTCCATCCTGACGCCTTACGAGACTACTCATTGGAGGGGTCTTACCTTCTACAGAAGAGCAGTCAGCATATTCTATAGCCCTAGCTGACAGAGCGGTGCACAGAGAGAAATAATATGATGGATGTATAATGTGAGCCTATGAATTGCTGATGCCAATGGAAGATTAAATATGGACTATATAGGGAGGAAACTTTAATGGCATGGTTACATTAAAAGAATGGCTTGAAGTTCTTGGGTTAGTAAAAATAAAACAGTTGAGGTAGCAGGGTCAGTTCACAAGAAAAGGCCAAGCAAAATATGGGAGGAAGTGATAAGAATAGACTCAAGATGACTAAATTAATACCTAACCAGAGATAAGTTAGTTTGAAAGTCAATTTCTAAAATCCATCCAACGTACATCAGCATGTAAAACTAATATGAAAATCTGGTTGATAGAGTAAAAATCTGAATTGTGACCACATACAAATCTCTACTAATGATCGTACTTTGAGTTTAACATGCATTAGAAGGCAGACATGACGTTGCCTGGGATTGAATGAAGACCAAAGAATGTTCCACACTTTAAATACTTTTATAGTCACTGAAATCAATGAAATCACTCATTTTTCAATCAAATCAATTTATTGTCTGTCTGTTGGGGACCTACCATAGGGTGAAGATTCAAATGCCTTCCCACAGTGACTTATTCTACAATACATTGTAGTCTACATTTCACTGCAGAAAACGTACTATCGATTTTATAAAAATATTTTTATATAACGGCTTGAATTAAAGTTTAAAATGCAAAAGCCAAGTATCATGGTTCAGTTGTGCTCTAAGCAGAAACATTCACTTCGAATGCACCCTTTGTTACATCAAAAAACAGATTGTTGATTTTATATGCTGGAACCTTCCGTTTATGCAGTGAAACATGAATGGATTAATCCAAATTAAACCATATTCTTATTCAAAAGAATAAAACATGGCATTATAATCTCAGATATATCTGTTAGAAATTAAGATACGTTTGCAGTACACCTGGTTAGGATTAAAGTGTAGTATTTGTTCTGTCCTCAGTCAGGAGGAGAAAAAAATCCTTCGACTAAGGCAATTTTTATTTTTACCTTAATCTAAACTGAAGAATTGAATATTTGTTCAACTATTATGGCTAACTTTGCTGTTGTGATGAAGGAGGCAAGTTACAGCTGATATTCATTTTATCTACTTGAGGGAAATTGTTTATAGAAGTCAAAGTTGAAACAAAGAGACAGTATTAAAGAACACCAACGCTTGATTCAAAAACAGGTGTTGATTTCAAGATTTATTTATAGCCGAGGAGGCTAGTAAACCATAAAGTGATTCAATAGAATGAAGTCTATTCTTCAATTTTGAAAACCTCAATTAGTAAACATTGTGGAAATTTATAATTTAATGAGACAACTGCAAACCGAGATTTCCTTAAGCATTCTTTTGATTTCCTTGTCTACAGTGACACATTGAGAGTCAACAATTTGTTAAAAAACTGATTTTTTTTTCCCCAATCAAATAGCATGTCTTTTTAGACAAACTTATAAAAAGGTTGCAAAACGCTTGAGAAAAAATTTGGTTACAAAATTACAAAAAATAAAGAGTTTTTGTTATAAATTCTAAAACTGCAAATTAAAAAGAAATAAAATGATACACAATGAAAAATAAGCAATGGACCATATTAACTGATGTGAAAAAAACCGTTGAATTATTGTTCAGCTTTCTATACTGGATGTTTGGAATTGGTGAAGAAGTGACACTTGCAATTACATAGATATAGTTGAATCGGCCAATCAAAATTGACTCAATAAATGTAAACTTAAAAATGTAAGAATCAGTAATCATGTGATAAATGTAAAGCAGCCAGATGACAATAAATTTCAATAAAATCAATAGTTTTTGATTATTGGTGCTATCACTGTATTTCTTGCTTTTCAAATACAGAGCCTGATTTCTTAAAGACAGACTTAGAATTGTAAAATTATAAAAACAACTCGCAAGAAGGGCAAGCATCCAGATACACAATGAAAAACTCTCCATGAAGCAATAATTTTGTCATATAAAGCCAGAATGTTTATTCCTACACTTAGAAAGATAAACTTGATTCTCAAAGGAACACATCTCTTGATCTCTACTAAGTAAATATTTGGTTTAGAAGGTAAATTCGGTTAAGATTTAACTGTTTATTCAACTCGGTAAAGAGATTGATTGGCTTAATATTGAGAGAGAGAGAGAGAGAGAGAGAGAGAGAGGCGGGACCCAAATCTTAAACCAATTGCCAAATCATCTATCATGGAATGTAAAGCCTCTTGACATGTTTGCCAAGATTCTTGAGACGAACAATGGAGTAACATGCTTCTGAAAAACAATTGTCTTAACAAAACAACAAGTTAATATATAGGTGACTGTTCCAATGACATTGTTTGGGAATGTATTTAATTGAAACTTTAGCCACTACTGATTACAGTAAATGGCACAAAAGATTTAAAAGGACAGCCTAAATTGTAGGTAGATAAGGAGGTTTGTTGTAGGAGTTTGACACATGTTAAACAATTTATGAAAATCAGAATTTTGTACTTAGGAAATTAACCAAGTAACCTAGGTTTTTCCATCTCATAATAGTAATCCAGTTTAATACTGAAGCTGCAGTGACAATAGAGATACAGGCATAGAATTTTAAATGTAGATTTAAACGTGTGTGATGCTAAGATATATATCTAAGGTTTTAGATATTGAAAAAAAAAAAAAAAGAAAATATGTTGAATGATGAGACATTAGCAACAGAAGGAATAAACAACAAAACATTACAACAAATGAATTGAAAAAGTATAGGACATTAAGAGTTTGTTGTTGGTTGGTTGGTTGTTTTACAGCATATCAACTCTTTTCAGGTTATTTAATGCCGAATCCAGTTATTTTGAAAAAAAATATTTTAATAGAATATATTTTTTGTTTCAAGTCGGTTTCTATTCAACCCATAGTTGGGACCCTAACAGGTACTACCACTTCGGGTCAGAGTGGACCTGGGAGCAATGGCAATTAAAGGGTGGCCCCACACTCCCCAAAGCCCGCAAGCTGGGGCCTCACCATCAGATATAGTTGTTATTGGAATAGTACTCAAGTGAGCTGGAGATAGATTATAACATTATAAGATTCAAAGAGCCTTCAAAATATAAATATCTAACTTTCATAAATAAATGTTTCTAAACTGTGTAATCAGACTCCTCCCACACACACACACGGTGCAGATGATATTTGTTTGCAATTTTCAACTAATTTTATACATATTCTTAACTTTAGTTGCCAGCCTTGTTTCATGAAAACGAAAATATTCTTTTGCATAAGAATTAATTCTAAATAATTTTGAACTATCCATATTTTTGGAAGAGATATGGAGTTTTCCTCGGAATCCGTGCTTGAAGGACAAAATATTTCAGACTTTCTCAACATTAGTAAGAGGATGGTAAAAAAGTCAAAAGAATTCAAGATTCAAAATTCGATTACAGGGAGAAAAAGGCAGGATCAACGATCTTACTGTCAGAATGCCAGACTTCATTGTTTAAATTAAGGATATCATCAACAATGAACTCGTCAAGTCTATGCATGCCATTCCAAAAAAGGTATAGATGAAAAGTTATTAAGCTGATCATGTGGATGAGGATATCCATTATATTTCATACAAGATGAGGAAAACATGAAAATAAGCTGATCAACAAGTTGAAACACCTAGTGAAGTCAGATATGCTATGGAAAAACTTCCAAGCCCAAAAGATCAGTTTCCAGAACAACAGGTCATCCAGTATGCTGATAAAGTATCCAGTGAGAATCCATCTTTGGGGTCATCATGCCACCCTACTCCCCCTCCCATCCATTTCCTGATTATTCAAAAATGTTATTAGAAGAGTTTAGACAATAATGTTCAAAAAATTTCAGTTGGCAAGCAAAACGCGTAGAAGCATTTGACCGAATTTGACACACACATACTTAAGAAAAAAGGTTGCCCATCCCTGTTCTAGGATATTAAGAGGATACCAACAGAAGCAAAATCAGAAAAGTATAATATGCTGACCTCCACAAGCATAGGATTGTCAAGCTATTAACTAGTTTATTTGGCAAGTTATGAAAAAATATAACAAGCTCTAAAAATAGTAAAAAATTAGGGCGTGTTTGGTCTGTTACAATGGCATTCACCTTAATGGCTTCTTCCTGTGGCTTACACTATATCATGAACCATAGTGGATTATGCAAAGAGGTCTTTAGTAAACTCATAAAAGATTGCTAATTGAGATTCCATTGTCGAAGATCAACCACTTGTGGTCCTGAGAACTCAACCAAGTTGCTTACATCCGCAGTTGTTCACAGACATGCTTAAACTAGCCAAAGAGGATTACATTACAAATTCCACCTCTGAGTGATGAGCTGCACAACGGAAAATTAATTACTAGAAACAAGAATACCATTGGTAAATGCCAGGTGAATTTCATTAACCAACTTCAACTCCTTTCTTAAGCCAATATTGCAAATAATATATTTGATATTTTTTAGATAAGAAAGCTACTATTGTTACTTATGTTTTGTTATTTTCACACCGTTTCAACTGTAATATTCTCCCGCTTTTCATATAATCTAACATTTCAGCCAAAAATGAATGTACATAAACAAGATAGAATTAATTTTAGAATGTTTCTAACCAATACATTTGCATGTTTGTTGGAGGACAATTTGGGGAAAATTAAAAAGAAACGTTTATAGCATGATTACTCATATCACATGTTTTATACTTATTTTGTAATAAATTCATTTGTGTCATTATTATTATTTATAATTCTTAGATTATCTGTTCTTTCTTAATTGTTGGCTCCCATAATAATTGGCCTATTTAGGGAGACCAACGTAACACTGGGAGCAGTCTTCTACACCAATTGATTAAATAAAGTTGACAATTTCAAGATTACAGAGTATGATAAAGAGCATCTAAACAAGATTGCAAAGTGCAAGAGTCAAAATTTTATAGAAATAACGAAGCTGGAGAAAATGATTTGAAAATTTTCTCTTCCCTGCAACCTCTATCTCACAGAAGAGATGTTGCGAGTTTGTCTCTGATGTATCGTTATTTTCATGGAAAGTGTTCAACTGAGCTTCAGTCTATGGTCCCCCCTCGCCAAACTTTCACAAGAAACACTTGTCTAGCTGAAAACACTATCAATAATTCCCCCCACTCTTTATCTGTGCCTAAACCTAAACGTAGATTCCATGAACAAAGCTTTTTTCTTAGAACTGCATGCCTGTAGAATTGTCTTCCGTTTTCCTGCTTTCCGGCTGACTACAATATGGTTGTGTTCAAGTCTAACGTAAATAAGTTCTTGATGAGCCGTTCCATATAAGTTATCAAATTTACCGAATTTTCATTACTAATGATTACTATATTGTCCAATTTCTACCGTACACTCTTTAACCCTTATCCTTGAGTGGCCTCTTGGCCTTGATAATGTGGTGATGCCTGTGTAAAAAAAAAAAAAAAAAAAACTTAATCCATATAAGATGCAAACTTTAAAGCAAATTATACCCTTTCACCAAGTTTTTACAATTAAATGGTTGGTCTTCTATGAATAATCAACTTGGGGAACATTTCTACAGGATGTTTGGGAAAAATATCAATGACAATTTCAGGGATTATGTTCTATGCTGAGAAGAACCCGTGTGATGGGGTTGCTTTTAGTATAATTTTCATTTGTGATGCTTTTTTTCTGCATGATCTTTGGATTGTGCTGATTATATTTATTGATTATATTTATTTGTGCTTGGTCTGTTGCATTTTGTTACTTGAAATAAAGCCAACATTTGCAAGGTGCTGACTGTCCTCTCTCCCATGTTCATTATTAAAGAACCCTCTGCTGATAAGAACACTCAAGATGTTTAGGGTCATTTTTTCATAGTTTTGTCGGTGTATGTGGCAACACCAGATCCAGGCTTATTTCACCTGTATACCTGTAATTTTTTCATAAGGAGATAATGCACTGTTATTTTTACATGTGACATAGATAAATGTGCTATGTGCAAAAATAACAAATGTTGTCCAGTAATTATTTCAATAACTGATCAGTTAGAAAGCAGGCATGTTCACACCTATATACGTGCATATAGAACATAGTCCTAAAATTATGCTTTTGCTTTTTCCAAATACCCTGCATAAGAATAGTTGTTGTAAACTGTACTACAGCACGAATTTGTCACTTATTTTTGGAGATCATTGGTTTGTCACTTGTTAAGAATTGTCATTGCATAAACAAGCACTTAGGTCATCATGCTAATATCGGTCAGTTTAGGTAAATTACAAATAAACACTTGCGTGCAAGTGAGAAAGAAGAAAATTATGTGCAAGCTTTGTTTTATTCTTTAATAGCAATAACCGTGCCAACAGAAGGTGGAATATGCCAGTTTGAGAGCAAGGAAGAATGTTTGTGTATATTTTTAATCAATTGTGTCACTTCATGGTAGCAAACTGATCTTTGAGTAGGATGAAAAGATGAGTCATGCAAAATATTCTGGTTATCTTCCAATTCGTATCATGGTGTGGATAATAAGATGTGATATTAAGTACTCAGAATTAGAAAAATAAAAAACATATCAGTTAAGCATGAAATAATCAGTTGGGATCATTTCTAATTTTAGGTGTCAAGATAGAAGATTCCTATGAATGAACAGAACTAATGTTTTATAAGGAAACACAGGTCATCAAAATTTACCTGCAAAGTCATTTAAAAGCAGGAGGACAATTAAAAACAACAAATAAAAATAGTTCTTAACTCAGTTTTACTTTCATTGACACAAAATAAAGCAGATTGCCAGTAAAACATAAGGAGCTATATATCTGCAAACTTTAAACAAGAATGTTAAAAATATATTCCAATTAACTAAAAAGTAAAAGAAAGGTGAACTAAAAGCCTGTGGGAGGAATATATACTTGGCATGGGATCAGAGAGCAACAAGAGTGGAGTTGATTATCAACACTTGACATTTTATCAAAACATTATAGTAAACCTCTTAGTATGCATAAAAAACATTCTAAAGTTTTTTGGGTTTTTTTTTGTTTTTTTTTGGGGGGGGGGTCAGGTTTATTAAACTTAAAAATTAAACATATATAAGGAATTAAATTGAAAATAATTCATTTTCGCTCTTCAAAATGTTTTTTTCTTTACTCATCACTGACAGGGACATGGATAATTTATATAATTTGCTGAGAAGAAAAAACTTCTGAGACTTTTTTAGAATGAAAAAAACAAATAACATTGTTGGCATGCAATTCACAAGTAAATAGGCACGTAGCAGACAAATTCATCAGTAACAGAATAAGTTGAGGGGATAGCAGATTTTTTTTTATTACAGAGGATAAAACTTTCAATAGTCATGATTGGAATATGCAGATATTTCGGTTCAAGTTATGTCAACCTATTTTGGAATAATTTCGGCTCAATTCTATGAAAATGTTAATAATCCACTGGGTTTCTGTATTTGAAAAAATATTTCAACCATCTTAAGTCAATCAGCATTTTTGGCATTTTAAAACAAATTTGATACATGTTAAAACATTTTTTGTGGAAGAGTGGGAGATGGGGCAGTTTTTGTGGGAGAGGGTCAAAAAATTCTTTAAGTTAATGAAATTATTTTAGTTTGACAAGTTTGTTACAATATTGTTTAGTATTTAAGAATCAACTTTTTGGTCATTTAAATGAAAATCAAATTATAGTGATAGCATTTGACAGATTTTCTATCTTTTCCTCCATATTATCAGCATTATTTACATTTACTGTACGTTAGAATTTGAAAAGATTTCCAAACGGTTTAAAAAAATAATTTTAACTGGCAGAACATGTGGAAATTCCACGGTACCTGTAAAATTTTAAAACCACATCAGTAAGAAATTTTTTTATCACATAATCAAACAATTAGAATGAAGTTGGACCATGTGCCATCAAAGACTTAACTAAATCACAAAGCTCTGGATTCTCATGTGCTGGTATCTCTGCTGACACAGTTGCATCAATTTGTGGAACTGTTCTGATCTTATCCTGATCTCGCAACATTATGATCATGTGGCAGTGTGGTAGCCCTCTTTTTTGAAATTCAATAACAAACATTTGCAAATACAATTCCCAGTACATGTCTGTCTTTAATGTCTTTCAAAAGTTCAACTAGATGTGAAGGATACACATGTGAAATTAAGTCAGGTCGATTTTGTGTAAGTTCTGATGGCTCCAAGTTGTTTACTATTTCAGAACATCTTGGATTACACATTTATGTAAGGAATAGGTCTGGTTTTTCGTATGTACAGAAAATTACTTTGTAATAATTTCAACATGACATGTAAGTAGATAATACAGTTTTCACCTGAAATGTGCAGGCTTAAAAGAACCCTAATCAACAAAAGCACCCTATGATTTTATTTAACATGACATGTAAGTAGGTAATAATGTTTTCATCTGAAATGAGTAGGTTTAAAAGATCCCTAATTAACAAAAGCACCCTATGGTCGTAAATATTTCAGCGTGGCACTTAAGCAATGTTTTCACATGAAATGTACTGGAATTCATACTAATTTCAACATGACATATTAGTAAGAAATAATGTTTTCATTTTAAATGCATGGATTTAAAGAATCTATAATCCACAAAAACACTATGATTTTACTTATTTTGACGTAATATTTAAGTAGGTTATAATATTTTCACCGTAAATGTGTTGGAATTTGTACTAATTTCAACATTACATGTAAGTAGGTAATAAGGTTTTCGCGTGAAATATGTTGGTTTAAAAGATCCTTAATCAACAAAAGAATCCTATGATTGTAAATATTTTGACATAACTCTTTAGTATGTGATGAGGTTTTCATCGTTGGAATTTGATAGTAGCTAGATGTATAGGGAAAAATAGGAGTAAGTTAAACAGCAACATTTTTTCACATATTCAAATTTCTGCTGGTCAAGGGAGCAAATCCCAAAGGCAAAATGATCTGAGGAAAATAGCTATTAAAACAGAAAATCTTCCAACATCTAGTAGCATCTGCAGAGAAGGGGTGCAATTTTGCTGTGAGTAGAGAGTATTTACACTTACAGTGTAAATGAATATTATTGGTAAAGTTAATTTTATAAACCACTAAATGTACCTAATTGACATTGCTCAGATATATTGTTTGGAGGAGGACCTACAGAAAAATAATCCAGAATAAGGTCAGGTTTGCAATTTATTTAAAATAATGCTAAATATATTTTTTTTAATTATTCTAAATTAATTTATTTTAACTTAAATGTAAAACATGTTTATCATTTTTTTTTATTTTGTAATTCAAATTAAATTAAAAAGGAAATCATTTTCAGTGATATTATAAAATACTAAATTAAAATTTTTATAGAGATTTTAGAAATAATAGGTATATTAAAATGTTTACTCAGCTAAGTTGAAGGTAAAAAAATTTGGGATCATTCAATAATCGATTTTAGTCAACAGATTCTGAATAGATTTACAATTTTTTTTTTAGAGAAAATATTGCAATTATCTTCCCACTTTTCTATATTGGTTTATTATATATTCTCCCACACTGAAAAAAAAAAAAAAAATAATATATACACATTTTCAGAATGTGAGAGATTGTATATAATAAATTCCACAGTCAAACAACGTCGCAGCCCACAAGAGCCATGACAGTCAACGAACCGGAAGTTCAAGACTCGAGTTTTGCTCTCATTTGGGCTCATCAGTTAGACACATCCGAACTCAGGATTCGAAACCCGAGCCATATATATATATATATATATAAAAAGATGCTCTTACCAATGAAAGATTCAAAACCAGGTGATCCAAATATGAAACTTACCTGCAACAAAAAGAGAAGACTTATTAGATAGTGTTCAACAAATGAGAAATAGTTCAGAATTTAGGAAAAAGTGCACATTTTGGCCTGCATTTCTAAGCTCCATAATGCTTTAAGTATAGTTATTCAAAGAAAAATTCAAACAAGTTTATATACTTAAGCTTGACAAATATAACAAAAATACTCAAATTGTTAATAGCCATATCTAACACACACATTGACATGTTCAAGACTTGTCCTCATCTTATGATCACAGTTGGGTAATTATATTCTCTGGCCATAAAACAAAGTCATCTGAAGAAAATCAGAGTACAACATTCTAAATATTGTGAATTTTAAACTAAAATGCAGACAACATTATAAAAACATGCAATTAACAATAAGTTATGTCAGAAATATCAAATAATGTCCAACATGTTTTAAGAGAAAGTTGCTTAAAGGAATAAAATCTCAAGAAATAAAATCAAAATGCAAATATTTACATTTATCACTGATGAAGCCATTTTCTTCTTAATGTTAAGACAAATTGCATAGAAAAATCATATGAACAATTTTTTTTTCTTTGGAAACTTATCCAATACCCAAATATCTTTCATATACAGAAATTTGATTCAATTTGTTTACTTGAAAATTAATAGTAAAGTTTTAAGATATATTTTTATATAAATGTACAAATAACAGTTACTGCGTCTGGCCTAGTTGCAAAATAACTAATGTAATAAAAGACCTGACAAATATTTTATATTTGTGCGCGTGATCCTCTCCTGCTATTGCCGTTATTATGCTTGCTGTTAAGGAGAATTGCAGTTCTTGTTTTCATTTACATTACCAAGTTTCTAGAGAGCACTATTCTTGTTTTTTTTTTTTTTTCTTTTTTTTTTTTTTACAAACGGCAATGTTTATATAATATATAATTACACGCATATATGCGTGTAATTACAGAAAAAAAAGGTTAAAGAATCTACATAAATGTATTCTTATGTAAAAATTAACTGAGGAAGATAATGAAAGTATTTCTGAATCTCTAAGTGCACTTTTAAGGATGCTATGGAACAAATTTTGTCAGACATAATTTGGAAAGAAAACACTAATTTCAATTTATTCTTTCTGCTAAGCATTTTCTTTCAAAATTATTTAACTTTAAGCTTCTCTTCAAACTAGGGAAAGGAGTGCCAGAAACTCTGAAAGGATGGTTTAACTAATGCTCTGGATGCATCTGCATAGTTTCCATACAACTCTTAACAAGAGCAATATATGTAAGATTACAGTATATTTGGTAAGTGTTATAGAGTAATCCCAAACTATTTAACATCCAAGGTAAAGCATGCATGTTTAAATGCATTTTCCTGTATAAAGAACTTGTCTTTTGTTAACACAATGTTGCCCAGGAGGAGGAAGTAAGTGGGAGAAGAAACTGGGCTGCTCAGGGGAGTAATAACTTTAAAAGTGAAAGCGTAAGTGAATGGCTTACATTATAATTTTCAATACATTAAAACAAAAGAGAAATGGGTTGGGTGGAGGAGAGTGATGTGGAAAAACAGGGAAGGGAGAAGAGAAAGAAAAAGGAGTTTTAATATAAAGAGGTTACAATTTTTCAACCATTTCCATTTTTATAGCTCCAGGCAACGCTGGATAGACCTGCTCATTTATATATAAAAACAATGACGCAAGGGGCTACTATTTGGAACCACGCCTAGGAAAGATTAACAAGATGTTGGTTTATGTTATATTTAAACTTATGTATATCAGTACAGTCAGGTAGCAGAAAGGGAATTCCAAAATCTAGCTGTTCGAGAGAAGAAACTATTAAAGTAGAAAGCTTTCTAGCATTTAAAGGCCTCAACAGTGAAGGGGGTGTGATTTCCTTGCTAAGCGGGTTTATTGGGGACATGTACATTGAGGGGGCACAAATGCAACGTTCAGAGCACATTTCATTAAAATACTTGTAAAACGGGTACAGGGATGCAACAACATGGCAATGGGACAGGAGTTGGAAATAAGTTGACAAAGCGAGACCTATTAGGTTGAAGATTCTTTTTTGGACCCTATCCAAGAGGGAGAGACTAGTGGTAGAAGCACCAGCACAGATGTGGCAACAATACTCCATGGTGGCTTTGTAGATGTATAGAATACTCTAAAGTGTGAGTAGTCTTCTAGCATGATAGAGAGATCCCACCCTAACTTCTTTGCAGCAGCCAACACAATGTCCTCAATGTATTTGTTCCAGTTTTTTTGCCTGTAAATGTTAAGCCGAGGAGTTTGACGAAAGAATTCTCAGGTAGAGTGTTATTTGTCGTGGATATCGGTGGTCGGAGCCGCTTCTTGTAAATGTTAAAGGAGAACGGCTCAGTCTTACTAGCATTAAGCATTCCCATCTATTTACGGCCCCATTCCACTATGGTCTGGAGGTCATTTTCTAACGATTCTGCCATTCTCTTAGATCAGTGTACATCCATTCTTCCTTTGTGCATGTTATAGAGCATTGTATCATCACCAAATATACCCATCTCAGACACAATATCATCAGGGAAATCGTTTATGAACATCAGGAATAATAGTAGTCCAAGGATTGACTCCTGAGACACTTCCGCATTAATGTTATGCTGCTTCCATTAATGACAACCTGGATGGTCCAATTGCTTTCTAATTATATTTAGTATACGTCCAGTTATACTGTACAATTTAATTTTCATTAGCAACTCTTCATGCCAACAAGTGAAACCAATAGGATATTTGCAATTAGTGGATTACTGCGGATATTTTGACGTAGTTTTAATGATTAAAAGTTTTATTTATAACTATAACGATGGATAATAAAGGATTAAGTCATTTCATTTAATATAGTCATTTAATACCAGATGTTTGTTTTTTTTTAAGAAAATGTTTTACTTTAGAAAAGAATTAAAAAATAAAACAAAAAAAACAGTAGTTGTACTATTTAACCTATTAATAAAACAACGAAGTGATGGGGAAGGGGAGATCCATATTTTCCAAAGTCTTATTAGTTTATGTTCAAGATACCCGGACAACGTTGGGTAAATCTATTTACATATTTATGCATGCAAACAATTGCTATCCAAGTTTCCAGTTTTATTCTCTGGAGTTTGGAATTAAAATTACTAAATACAAGCATTAAATGTTATTCAGAATTATTTGAAAATAAGTTGTCTGTTGCAAAAAACAAACAAAAAGCTAAGAGGATGGTATTTCAGTTAAGAGATAAAATGAGTGGAGGTAGGAGAAAAAAAAAAGATGTCAAAGTTGCTGATAATTCTACTTCCTTCTCTCCACACAATGTTCAGAAATAGTGAGAGCAGGTATCATCTTTCATTGAAAGAACTCTGAGAAAGGAAGTCACTCATCACTTAGAAACTAGAAGATTCGTTAACCCATTCATAAAAAAGCAGTCTCAGCTCCGCCCTTCTCTCACACACAAGTGATAATTAAATTAAAAGAGCAATGATTAAAATTTCATTGTAATCAAAATCAAATGAACTAATGAACATTCAAAGAATTAAAAGCATCACTTATTGGAGGAGGGGGTACATCTGATATTACAAAGCCATTTCTTGTATGTAAACTAAAAAGACAATATATCTACTGAAAGAGAGAGAGAGAGAGAGAGAGAGAGAGAGAGAGAGAGAGAGAGAGAGAGAGATCCTAATTCTGTTTTTGTGAAAACTTTTTTGTAACATGAAGAATAGTGCAAGTGATGTGTTAGTTCATTCATTCCCTTTTTTGAGGGGGGAGGAGGAGGGGGGTTTCATTCATTCACTTAAAATGCAGGGTAAGAAGACAATGGAGCAGGTGTGAGGGAGGAATCTCCTCAGACAGTAAAGAGACCCGAACAAGAGAATAGCTATATATTTAAAGAATGGAGACAAAAATCCAACTTATTTTGTTGGTTTTATTTTTGTCATATTCAGAGTAATTTTTTTAAAAACAACTTTCATATATATATTTTTTTCATATATGGCAAGTAAGCTACACAGAAACGGCCATATTTCTTTACAGAAGGAAATCAATTTGATGATTTCCTTTGGGAAAGAAACATGAATGTTTGTATAGCTGACTTTCCATAAATATATTGTCATACTACTCATGCGTTGAGCACTATTGAAGTAAAGACATAATATATCATGTGTGTATATGCATGAAAAAATACATACATATATATATATATATATATATATATATATATATATACACACATACATACATACATACACACATGTTTAAATTAATAAATACGAAAGTTGGGCCCATTTCCCGCATGAACAGTTAATTCAAAATGACCCTTTTCCAGTTAATTCCACTTTACACAGACACCATCTTTATATACTGTTTATGTATATGCAATATCAGTCACAAGGTTATCTAATTTGCATATTAATTTTGGGGAAAAAAGGACATTTTATGAAATAGCTATTATTGCTTTTAAATTCATTGATTGTTACAATCTTACTATAATAGTTTTGTTTCACAGTCTTTTTTTTCTGGACAAATATTTGGTATTTGCATTCATATGTTCGTTTTTTTAGATTGACTTAATTTTCAGCAAGTTGGGATCTATTTAAAAAATGCAAGTGTAAAGGAAAATTAATTCTATTTTACATGGAAAGTTAAACTGTTGAAGATTATATATCTTACAATATTTTGGAGGTGAGTTTATTTCAAGTGTGCTTACTACCTTGTAGGAGCTTTTAAAGCTTATAAAAGATGTGTCAAAATTTGAAAAACTCCAAGCAAGCAAAGGATTCAAAGCAAGCAAAGAATTCAAGGCAAGAAATGAACAAAAAGCAAAAGAGTAGTAGTTTGAGAAGAAAATAGTTAATTTAGTAGGGATCTACTAGAGGTAATAGACAAGGAGAAACTTGGTGATGGTTGCAAAAATGTGACTTGATGGTTGGAACAGAAATCCTAATATGTGCAGCACAGAAGCAATCTCTCAGGACAAATTATGTGAAGTATCACATTGATAAAACGGCTGAAAAGTGAGAATGTACAACACAGTCATTAGTTGTGAAAAGTTAGCTCAAAAGGAATACAAGAGGCGTCATGACAATATTGTGAGAAAGATCCATTGGGATAATGTAAGAAAAGAGTTGGAATGCAGTGAAAAATGGTATGAGCATTTTCCAGAAGGGGTGGTGGAGAGTGATAATGTGAAATTATTGTGGGATATGAATATCAAATGTGATAATTCAATTGAAGCAAGGAGACTAGATTTAATTTTGTTAGAAAAAAAAAAAGGAATTCAAGACAATCATTAATATAGCAGTACCAGCTGATGTGAATGTGGAGGAAAAAAGAAAACGGTTGAAAAGTACCAATATTTGAAAAATGCTGATAAAATGATTTTGAAAGTTAAAGTATAAGTTGTCCCTGTTATAATGAGAGCCCTAGAGAGTGTGACAAAATTTGACAAGTGGATAGGGAAAATTGAGGTTCATTGCAATGTTGGAGTGCTTCAGAAGTGTGTCTTGTTGGGAACCACCAGAATCTTGCAGAAAGTACTGGAGGTCTGAGGAAAACTGCCAATAGCCTATAGTCACTTATTATGACCAGCTTATTAGCATAAAATTGGCAATAACAGCCAGACACAAAATGTGACAACTGAAATAAACCGTATCAGGTTTCCTCATTCTACTCCTATACTTTTGATATTGTCTCATCATAAAGAATGTTAATGACATTAAATATAATCCAAACTAACCGAAGTGTGGTCCACCTGATGTTGAGACTATCTTTTGTCACATATACGTTATGCAACCCACAGGAATGTGACTATCTTGCTATGGACATCAGTAAAGTGTGCATTATATCTACCACAGGTACAGTTTTTGAACCAGACAAAAACCAAAAATATTTTTTTGAAATCTTAACCAATAACCTATTTTTATTGCCTTTGCTAACACTTATTTATTGATATTTTTTCCACTTCTTTTTTCCTATTGGAAATTCTTGACAATTTATGAGTTGATACATTTTCTACTTTTCTTGCTTTCTAATTGGATAAGAGCGTTGGTATCTTCAAGCTGTTTACATAAACTAGATAAAGTCAAATAAAAAGTCGTTTTTGTATAATTCAAAAATTGTACCAATTACTCACAGAACAGAACCGGTGGTATACATATAGTAGCATTCTCTACACTAGTAAATTTCATCCACAATCACTCTGTACAGGTGCAAATGCATACTTAAATTGGGTCATATTGATGACCTAGGTAAATGTATAATACAAAAAAATGAACATACAACTAAGTCTATTCTCAAACTATACTCTTGGGACGATTAATCGGAATCGGAAATCGTAAGAATCGTGTATTTTGGGAGGAATCGGAATCACATCGTTAAAAAATACCTTACATTTACGATTCTTTCATTACGATTCTCTTATATTTTTAAGTTGAACTGTTTGTTTGAAGTGAGATTAATGCTGTCAAAAATTTATGATAAAAACGTCATAGAACTTTTCATAACATTTAATGATATACAAGAATTTTATTAACTACTTTAAAGGTAATCTTTATTTATCTTAATGAGTTTTCTTATTCCGTCACATACATAGGTGGCTGTCTGTTTCGAAACTTTGAGGCCCATGATTAGTGATCTGTTTGCACCGTTGCAAAACTTTAGGGGCCGTTAGGTAACATTTTAATTTGTGAGCAAAGTTTATTTATATATAAAACAGCCTAACTACGTCAAGTCCATGAAAAAGTGGAGGAGTACTTAACCCTTAAAGAAAAGATTTTACAGTGCTCTCATTGCGAGTAAATCGTGTTAAAAATCAGTGATGTTTCAACTGGTTATATAAAATAAAAAGGGAAGGTATCTTTTGGCAAGGTTTTTTGTTTTTTTTTACCGACACTCATCCATTAGTAAATGAATAAAAAATCTTATTAGTAAATGAAAAATGTCTTGTCAACCTTTATATTTAAAAAAAAAATAAAACAAGTAAAGTCAAATTATTTAAACAATAAAAGGTTTAATAGAACAACATATGAACTTTCTATTTTCTGAACGAAGGCTGCTTAAGGAAATATTCCTAAAACTAAAGTGAAACTGATTAAGTGGTATCAGTTTGCAAAACTTTGACAGTCGGTCGGCTTTTTTGAAGTATCCAAAAACAAAAATATTAGAACTACATATTATGCTGACTGACGGTTCCTCTTAAGGTCTTTCGAAAACTACAAAAGGAAACAATCATTTTGCTAACCGTTAAATAAATGCGGTAAGTAAATTTAATTTCTTTTAGACCTTTACATTTCATTAAAATATTCTGCGAATGAAGCAATTAAACATTTCTTTTGGAACTTCTTTGTACAACAAAAAAAAAAAAAAATGTGAAAAATTTATTAAAAAAGGAAAAAAGTTATACTTTTTTTTAATCCTTTGAACACTAACTTTGCAAACTAACTAGTCACTCAGAGCCGTTCAACTAAAGGACTGTAGGGACTTGGTCGACATTCACCGATGCCTGGTATCACAGTCGTGATGTGAGCATAAATAAATGTTTCCCAACCCCTATAAAAAATAAAAAGGTTGTCAGAAACAGCATTAAGGCAGAGGCAATTTCAAAAGTTCAATAAATGACTTATTTGAAATACAAATAAACAATTACCAAAAATTTACTTTTTTATAGAAATAAAGAGGTAAATTAAGACATAAGAATAAACATTAAAGAATGATAAGTATATAATTATATAATAAAAATAAATATAGAAATAAACCAATTTATTTAGATTTAAAAAATAACATTTTATTGTAAAAAATATTTTTAAAAAGTTAAATAAACAGCAATAATTTGAGACACTTGAATATAAAAGGCTAAAAATTTAATCAAAGATTTAGTTATTTTTAAATTTCATTTAGAAATAAGAATATTCTAGAAAGTGAAATAAAAATCAGTTAGCGATTGAAGCTGCAAAAAAAAAAAAAAGTTAAATTTTAAAGAGTTATCGAAGATAAAGAGAAAACAAAAATAAATATCAAAAGATAAAAACATGTTATTCCCCTTGAAATTTGATGTTATTGTATTTTTGTTGAATTAATCATGACTTATTTTTTCTTTATATTTTTTAATATGTAAAATAACTTCTGAAATTGATTGTTATTAATTTCATGGTGCATGTTTAATTCATGGTTAAAATATTTGTTTTGACTTATCTTCAATGAAAGAAATTTTACAAAAAAAATCAAATCGTTTTCGAAATTCCCTTAATTGTATTTCCACTTTTTCGCTGTACCAAATTTTTTGCTACACAAAAACTTTCGATTATATAATAGTATATTTCAAATCAACAATTCCACGGGAATTGGAATCGTACTTGGTATTGGAATCGTTAATCAACATTTTCCTGGAATCGGAAAAAATTTAGGAATTGTCCCAAACTGTACTCTTTACACAAATTTAAAAGAACTAAAGATGATCACGCTTGACTGGCTACATAATTTTCCACTGCAAATTACATTTTGACTGAACCATGTTTCTATTTGTGAATTTTTCTATACTTGAGAAACAGAAAAGAATAAAAAGAGCCTGAGTATAGAGCATGCTTCATGGCTGATTTTGATTAACTTGAGAGAAATTTTGATTAACTTGAGAGAAATTGCAGAAATTAAAAGAAAAAGTTGAATGTTTACAGAAAAATTTTGATTCACCTCGATACTTATTGAAACGGTAACATTAGAAAAATTGACATTTGAATAAAAAAAGATGGCCCATGAGAACAAAAGTTCTGTTTTTCATTGAAAAATTTTGTGACAGTTTTTCTTTCAATTATGTTTGTATAACTCATAACCTCATTCTACAGTTTAACTTTTCTGAATGAATAGATTAAAGATATTTGTGGCATCATTTACAGAAGAGGGTTTTTTTTCATGAATGCATTTTTCTAATATTTCAACATGGTGAAAAATGCATCTTTTCCATTGAACTCTGCCTGCTGATGTCTATTCTAAAACGAGCACCATAAACATTAAGTAGTTTTCGTAACTTCTCATAAGTTACTCTAACTGGTCATGGGCAATGGTCTATATATCAGGGAGTGGGGGGGGGTAAGAGATTTCAGGTGAGTGATACTGTAGGGGCTCCCTGATATCCTTTAGAGGGGGTGGTGAAAGACAAAGCTTCTAGTAACATATCCGGGTTTTCTCAGCCCATTTTCTTTGGGATTCACAATTCATGTGAAAATTGTATCACATTTACTTTTTAATTGGAAAAAATTCAAAAATCATGCCCTTTAATGTTGACAAAACTATATAAATATTCAATTTATTTTCACTTTAATTATGTACTACCACTACCAACATTATTATGTAAGGATGCATATAGGGACAGGCGGGCGGTAGTAGGTGTCCAAATGTTATGGAGGTGGAGCGTTTGCCAAAAAAGGTTGGGAAACTCTGGTCTATACAAAACATTCTTTGGCAAATAGTAATATTGCTCATACTTATGATAAACATTAATTATATTTGAATAGAATGTTTTGGAACCAATTGATTTTATAGCAATAAAGGACTAATAATGTCTATATAATAATTCTGCTCATCTCTCCCTTAGTATGATGTTAATGTAACTAATGTGTATATACGAAATCAAAGAGATTTTATTCGTACAGACTATGCAGTAATAGTATTAATACAGCTTTTTGCACAGGTAAACAAGCAGACGGCAACTAATTTTTTCCAAGTTAATTACAAGTTTTAACAAAGTTACTGGCTAAAACTTGTCTGGGAAAATAAATGTAAAAAAGGAAAAAAGAAAAACAAGTGTTAGTTGTACTTTTGGTATCAAATAAAACTTAACTAAAAAAACATGGATTATGCACAGATTTGTTGCCTATAGTCAAAAAAATTATTTATAGTTTTGAAGCAATAGCGATTTTCATAAAATAAAAATTTCTAAACACACTTCAAATTATTTTTGTAATTCCTGAAACATTTCCTATATTTTATGTTTTCCTGTTGTGAAATAACAGGAAAAGGAAATACCAAACACATTGATCATTATTTTATTTTATTTTTTTAAGATTTAAATTGAGATTTTAACATATCTTTGATCGTTAATTAGAGTAAATCTTTTTTGATTCTACACTGGCCTCCATGCTAATAACGGTATTTTGTCATTGTATTTTTTTGTTTGGATTAAACAGATTTCATTGAACTTGAGATAAAGATATTAACAGTAGAAGTCAACTCATAATCTAGAATCATTTATCAAACCGTCAATTAGAGAGGATCTAAATGATCCATTAAAAAGTTTTCATTGCTCTTGAAAATAGTTATTTAAACCATGATAATCAAGTCTGTATACAGGAATAGTTACAACATGAAATAAATCTAGCAGTAAGAGAAAAAGGTCTCAAATTTTATTCTACAGTAAAAGTTTATCTAAGAAATTTTAATCATTGGTTGTATCATTTACATTTCTTTTTTACAAACTATTAACAATTTGAGGATTCATGTACTCGTTAAACTGAATTTTTTGTAGATTTTTCACTAAAGATTAATAAATTGAGCTTAGGAAGTGTTCATTCAAAATTAAAAATAACATTAAACAGCAAATTAATGAACTGAAAGAATATGTCATGAAATCTGTTTAATCCAAACAAAGAAATACAATGACAAAATACCGTTATTAGCATGGAGGCCAGTGTAGAATCAAAAATGTTTTATTGTAATTAACGATCAAAGATATGTTATTGATAAAATATTATCAAAGAAAAAAACTGGGGAAAATAAATTTTGTAAAATAATGTTCAACATTAAAAAATCTAAAACAGTATTTTCATTGAGACACTTTAAAGACCTAATGTTCCCACATTATTCAACCTCTTTCTTTGAAAACACTTTATGAATAGATTTTGCACATTAATTTTTTCATCAACCATGTTTCTTTACACGTTAATCTTTTCACTTGCCTTCATAATATTTAAAATTTATTTCTTTTTCAGATTAAGTTGATGAGATCTATTCTACTCTAATGAGACTGCATGGAAGTTTCTCATTAGTTTATATTTTTTAAATGCCATTTTCTTTTTGCTACTGTTGACAGAGACAGTCTTTACAATAGAAGCCATCTACAAAACTAAAAGTTACTTAAAAACTTCACATGAAGCAAACCAAAAGAGAGCAAGGAGGCAAAAGATATGAAAGTGTAAAGAAGAAAATGTTATATTTAGAAAGATTATTTCTGAAAGGCAATGAATTTTGAAGTTGGTGTTAGATGGAGTCAAAAGTTATTTTCAGAAGTACCAACACTTGCAGGGGTGGAACCTTGTGATCATTCACACCTCCTTGACAGCTGGAGCCATTCATTGACATCAAGAGAAACATCAGCTAAAAATATTTTTTCCAGCCCTCAACAAGTTATTAGTAACACACATAGAATGTACATGGCACTAAATTCAACATATACATATTAAAAAAAAACGAGAGGGGACAATGTTGAGAGTTTGTACAATGATATCTTATGCGAGAAATGCTAATAAATTCATGATGAGCAAATATATAAACATGAAAACGGTAGCACTTCTTTTTCTCTATATATTTATACAAGCGCACATTTTTTTTTTTTTACAAAGGCGTCGCAACTTATCAAGGAGGATAAAGGTTAATGAGTGTATAGTGGTCAAAGGGAACATGTAGTAATTGTTAATGGTGGAAATTTGGTAAATTGGATTACTTAAGGGGATAGCTCATCGAGAATTTGTTCACATTGGACTTAAACTATTGTAATTAGTTGGAAAGCAGGAAAATAGAACATCGTCAGCATAAATGTCTACAAATGATTTTAGGATGTGATTTGGAAGATCATTTATGTAAATCAGGAAGAAAGTTTGGCCCAGGATGGACCCTTAAGAGACTCCAGCATTAATACTGTGATTTCTGATTTCTGCCCATCAACCACTACCCTTATGAACCTATCAGAGAGAAATGCTTTAATAATTGAAAAGACATTTTCAGCTATAACGTAGCTAGAGATTTTGCGAAGGAGACCTTTATGCCATACCCTATCAAAGGCCTTTGATATGTCCAGAGCAATTGCCCTAGGAAAAAAAGCCACCATCAAGAGATTCGCTAATTCTATGAGATATGTTAGAACATCTGCTATAGATCTAGCAGAACGGAAACCATATTGCATGTCACTGAGAAGGTTATTTTTGCTGAGGTGGTTGACTACTTCTCTATTTAACAGATTCCAGCAACTTACTCATGATGCATAGGAGACGGATTGGTCTGTATTGAGAGGGAGATGACCGAGCACCTGAATTTTTAAATACGGGACATACTGATGAGGTTTTCCAGGGTGTTAGGAAACAATTTTCCTTAAGACAATGCTTAAACAGCTTTGTAAGTATGGGAACTAGTTCTGGTTGAAGCTTTTTTGAGCATTATAATAGGAACGCCATCAGGGCCAGTTGCTTTAATAAATTGAGATTTTTTATTAGTTTGGCAACATCATGTACAAATATTTATGTCACATAGCATGTTTTCAGACACAGCAGAAATATAGGGGGTTGGTGGCCCTGATCGCATAGAGTAGAATTAGCTGCAAAGTTTTTAGCAAAGAGTTTGGTTTTGTCCAATGCTGACGAGCTTACCTCAGGTCCATTGATGATCGTTGGAATAGAGCACACACTTTTATTCAGGACCCTGTTTGTAATTTGACAAAATTGGTGGGAACCAAGTCGCTGCTCAGCTACTTTGGACTTGACGGACTGAGTATACAACTCTCTTGCGTTCTTTATTACTCTTTTACAGTGGTTGCTGGTAGTTCTGAAGGTGGCTTTAGTCTCAGTACATCTATTATGTTGGAAGCAATGGAAATAGTGACTTCTGTGCGCAATGGCAGCAGAAAATTCTAGAGAGATCCACAGCTGCTGCTGTTAGATTTTTACTGGAATTTTTTCGAGGGTATGAAGCAGTCTATACCTACAATTAATCATTTCATCAGGTCTGATACTATGGAGGACACATTCTTTTTAAACACGGAATGAAAAGGTAGATCTGATATAAATGTACAAAAGCTATCCCAGTAAGCCATAGAGTATCGATATACTATATGATGGAGAGGTATGTCGGAAGACTTATTACATTTTGTTCTTATCTTAACAGAGACAACCGAGTGGTCAGAAGATTCCAGTGGGGACAAAACAGAAGATGAACACAGCTCAGGGCAAGTTGTGAGAAAAAGGTCTAGAAGACTTGCATACTGATCATCAGTGTCAGGTACACGGGTGGGTTTGTGAACAATCTGAGCGAGATCATAAGCAATGGAGAAATCGTGACAGAACCTCCCCTCATCATCTGTTTTGTTTGAGTGGGCTAACCATTCCACATTGTGAACATTTACTGATCAAAATGTATATTTTTAATGCTTTTTGTTTAGAAATAAAAACATCCCCTCCTTCAGAGCAAGTTAACATGCAGAAGAGGAAAATTTGAGGAACCCAGTGGAAACGGATACATCAGTTAGATTAAAATGCAAAGTTTCTCATTTTAAAATTAAAAAATACTTTTAATGTTTTTTTCATAAAACATTTTATTGCCAAATACAATTATTGCTGAAAAATAAATTCTGTATTTTGAAAAAAAGAAAAATGAATGGAGGCAGATTTTTTTTTATATAAAATTGCTCGATTTATATTTTTAAATAGATAATTCATTTTCAAAATAAACACAAAAGAGACTATTAAAATATACACATGACGAAACCTCTAATATTCTTAATTTGAAATTAAACATGATCAATTACAAAAGGATCATTATTGTTTCAATTTTATAATGGATAAGCAATACCTATCTCGAAATTTTTAGCGAGTTCTTGCACTTTTCAAATAAATTCTTTGTATTCATGAATAAACTAAAAATAATAAACAGACTAGTCAGGTGATATCTCACCGTTTTCCAATCTTGCAGCATCATTATAGCACATCCACACACAGAATTGTATACCTTGTTACTATCTTTTGTCAGTTTCTACTTCTTAGATAATTTGTTTCAAAATAGAAATATTTTTTTAGACATAATTTGCCTGGAATATTTTTTTCAAATACTGAACGTTAAGAAAATCTTATAAAATGTCTATCAATAAACCAGGAAAAATATGCATTTAAATGTAGCAAACGAAATGTGAAACAAAATAAAGTTGGATATATTTCCACCTCAGGTGTAAATTTTATCATTCCACTCATTGAATAAGCTTCATAACAGATAACTGCATTATTTTATTTATGACTCATCTCATTAAGCCACATTCCCAGATAACATTAAAGTAAAACTAGGTTTAATTCTAGTATAGAGCTCATTGGAATATCTCATCCATTTCACTTCAGCTTTCAAATAACTTTTTGATAAAATTGATTCTTGCCCTAAAATAAAATTCTATTTTACTTTTTTAAGTGTTAAATTAAGGTTTTTAATTGTTGCTATTCATGTTTTTTTTTTTAATTTAATAAATTTATAAGTAAAAATAATTTTATAAAAAAAAAAAAAAAAAAAAGTCAAAACTTCTATGCATTAAAAAGCATAAGATTTTATTTCAGGACAAGGAATACAAGACAATTTTATTTAAAACATTAATGAAAACAAGTGAAATCAAAGAAGCATTTCAACAGCCCCTATACTACAATTGAATTGAAATTTAAGCCATTTTTAAATTCCCTAACATAACTGTTCAATCTAATTTTAATAATTAACATGACTTAAATAGATGGACTTCATTAGAATATTCATTACAGCATGAAAAAAAAATCTTCAAATAAAATAATAAAAAGTTTGATTTGGTCTGTTTTATGGCAGATCAACACTTATTATTAAAACAATACGTATTTACAATGTTTGATTCTATGTGTTATTTTTATCCAGAACTGTAAATTTGTTGGTTTATATCTTCATAACAGTACTAATACAATAAATAATAAATAGATCCAATAGGATTTGAACTCGGCATAGCAGATTTCATAATTACTGATGGTATGTATAAAAAGTATTCCTGTACTCATAAAATAAAAAGAAATAGATGAATACAACTACAAAGAACCTACTTAAAAATGATTTGAAAAGAAACCATCTCATACGAAACTTGAAAAAACAGATGTTGATTATTGAATCTGATCAGATGATACTCATCACTTTCAATCCTTTAGATGTATCTTCAGTCAAAATTTGAAAAAAGCAAATTCACAAAATCATTTTTTAAATGTAGCATTATTGTCATACATGTATCCAAGATTTAAATGGACATCCAGTAGTAGTGTTAGAAACTATGATCGTTGTTGTTGCAACAGTGTTTACCCTGGTCAGGTTAAGCCAGCTTCCCAACACCTGCACCACATCTTGAATTATATAGTCCATGCACAGCAATCCTCAGAAAGGTTATACAAGACGTTTAACCAATCATGATTCTACAAAAAATCTGTGGACTCAAGAATTCTGCTAAATTCTTGATTATTGCCCAAATTTTCAGATGCCCACTGATACGTTTGTAACATTCAGAAAGAGCGGCAAAGCAGATTATGTCACAAAGTAATACTCCTCTGGGGAAATGAGTTGCATTTCTGAACCATTGCAGATATTGCTGTAGCAACAGAGATGGCTGAAACAGAGTTGAAGTGTTGACAGAGGAGAGCAGTTTGGACACAGTCGGCCCGTCAGCAACACAAAAAGCAATGGAGACAGTTATTGTCAAGAACTTAACTTCTGCAGATTAACCACTCACATTGGGCATGTCAATCAGATGATTAATTGGTATTATCTCTTGGTTGATACTGAAATCTTCTGACGCCACCACAAGAACCACTTAAGATATACAAAAGCGGATCTAGTCTCCAACTTGACGATTGATCTCCATTATGCCCTAACAGAACAAAATATTGTTGTTTCATTTTAATCTATAACACTGTGTCTCCACTTTACCATTTGGTCAAAAGCAAAACAAACAAAATTTGTTTTTTAACGAGAATTTTTTAAGCTTAAAAATAAATATTCAATTTAAATAAAATTTTAAACTTTTATTTAATCAATTATATCAAATACCAGTTTTCTCATTTGATATAGCAATTTTCAGAAAAGTTAAATTCTCTTCTGAAAATCATTATATCAAATTTTAAAACAAAATGGCATTTATATTTCTCTTCCACAGTGAGAAATGTGATAAGGATCAAGAGGAGTGTAATAAACTAACCCTTTTCAAAGAGAAGGTAAAGCCTAGAAAGGTGGACAACCTAGGACTGCACATAACTAGAATCAAACCGCAATCAACAGAGAAAATACCATATCAGAATGACCTAAACTCTTGATTTTAGTGTTGAGGGAAGAAGTTCTAAGCCGGCAAAACATACAATGAAAGATGAAAGTGAATGAAAGTTAGTAAGAGATAGATTATCCAAGTCTTGTGCAAATTTTTGAAGTCAAATACTTTTCATAGATTTTAACAAAAATAGTACTCATGTAAATAAGTTCTACGATATTTTGCACAAGATTTTAATTTTTTTTTTTTTAAATCCTCAATGATTGTTAATGGCAATCCTCATGCAAATGACGTCAATCAAATGACAAACTTGTGACACCAAACCGTTTGTCTAATTGCAAGCCGAAAACTTTGTGATTCATTCAAATACATGAAACGATAATTGTTGATTTAATAGAACACAGCTTAAAGGCTTACCATCCTCAACTTGATAACATGGCAGAGAAGCAAAGCTGGGATAATGGAAACAATGAGGAATACAAACAAGGTGTGTTTAACATTTTAACCTGAGTGAAAGAATGTCTTTATTTTTTAAAAATTTCTTCTCATTCATTAAATCTGCTTGAAAATGAGACAAGTTACTGTTGTACAGCTCCAATACTAAAACTAGTTTCAGTATCAAATTAGGGTGTACTCAAAACTTTTTTAAATAAAATATGGTAAAACCCAGTGAAAACAATAGAACTTTCTGAATGACAATTACTAAATTATGTCTTTGTTGAAAATGAATATATTTTCTATTAGTGGACATTTATAATTATGCGAAGTGAAAAAAGACCAAGACTATTTCTAAGCTTAACTACTTTTTTGGTCATCAATTTCAAATTGGAAACATAAGCGAAATTATACGAAGGACAAAAGACATGCGTACAGATGAAATGAAAAAACCAAAGATGTTTCTGGAAAAGATGGAAAAGAAAATAAAAAGGAAAAAATGATTTATAAAGTCACATGTATTAACAGACACGCTCATCCACAACATTAGAAAATGAAAAGAATAAAAAATAATGCATTCGGCAGTTCCATAACTCCTCTTATTTTGTACTGTAATCCTCACATTCCATGAGCAATGTTTCTGACAAAGGGAGAATTACTGTTTTCTAGATCATAATTTATTTCATCGTTGGCAAGTTTTTAAACTTGAAAGTAGTTGTTTTTTTTGTTTTTTTTTTAGCTCCTCACATCAAGTTGCTCCATGCCTTGTTTGTGCTTAATGCCTTACCATTAAAAGAACAAAAAATTACAAGGTGATGCAAGAGAAAATATAAAACTGGAGTTAAATTTTATTTTCCAATTTTCAACATACGTTACAGGATTGCAATGTCATTCATCAGGATTGAACTCAAAGCATTTTGCTTACAAGATAGTCTTATTTTAGTGCAATGACAAGATGTCACTTTTGCAAATAGTCTATTTAAAAGTTTTTTATTAGCTACCTAACCGACTATGCTTCATTGTCTAGAAAAAACTTAATATTTTGTCAACATACGACAAATTACTGAAAATCGCCTTTATTTAAAAAAAAAAAAAAAAAAATATTTGTCTCATTTTCAATTATAGTGGAAACATTCCAGACAGAATAGAAAAACCTACTTGTGCATGCCCCCTTACAAGTGAATTTTAGCTTTTTCAAAAAATATGTACACACATTGCATGGATCGTTACAATAATTAAAAAACATAAAAGTAAATAAACTTTATAACTAAATATTTAGAAATTAAAAAAGAATCGGTAATAGTATTGGAATCATCCCATTAGTAATTTTAATCCAGTTACCATAACACAACCGAGCCGATCAACATGTACACCAAGAAAACATAAAAAACAATAAAATTAAAGATTTTTACAAATAAAATGTTTAAGTAAAACTGGCTACAAAAGCGTGTATAAAGATATTTGAAGAATTAATTTCAGTTCAAGAATACAATGGACATTCTGATGAATTAATGAATTGAAAGCAAATTAAAAAGAAAATAAAGCATAAAGTTCTCTAAATTGATTCTGCATTATTTACTCACAATAAATTAGAACATGTTGTGGCAAATATCATAATTGTATTAAAAAGTATTCTAATTTGCTAAATTATATCCACATGCCATAAAACGAGATTTTCAAAATTTAGATTTGTCCAAGTCTATTAATAATTAATATTGACCGACCGTTGGTTATCTATGATTCTATTAAAGAACAAATGAGGTACAATCATTTGAAAGCTTGTAGAAAAGATTTGTAGCTGATAAAATTATTTAATTATTCAGCTTTAGATTTGTTTGGATTTTTTTTATGCAATTCACTACGTTGCAACCAACTTGCACCGATTTAGATATTCAAACCATATCTAAGTAGTATTTTGCTTATGTGTGGCCATACATATTTTAATAGAAAGATATACTAAACAATTTCCTCATCATGTTTTTTTTTATTACATTTTCACCATTTTCACCCCAAACAAGGCACGCTGCCACTTTGATGTAGGGGGCTACTATCAGGGACATAAGCTACGGGGGGGGGGGGGTTCTATATAGTGAGTTGGGCAGCAAGATGTCGGTTCACATTACACTTGAACTTCTGCATGTCAGTACAGTTGGGGAAGCAGGGACCCGGAAGGGAATTCCAAAGTCTAGCAGTTCTGGGAAAGAAGCTACGGGAGTAGAAGGCTCTCTTACATCTAGGGATCTCTGCTGTGAAGGGGTGGGATTTAGCTGCTTGTCGGGTTGACAGAGGTACTTATGGGGTATTTACGTTGAGGGGGTACAAGTGCTTGCAGTTCGTCAGAGCATTCACCTTTAAAGTACTTGTAGAACAGGCAGAGGGATGCTACATTTCGTCGATGGGACAGAGGCTGAAGCTTAGATGACAGTTCAGGACCTATCAGATTGGCGACTCTCTTTTGAACCTTGTCTAAGAATGAGAAACTAGTAGCAGATGCACCAGCCCAAATATGACAACAATACTCCATACATGAGCGAATGGTGGCCTTATAGAGGTACAGGATACTTTCGGGCATTAGTAGCTTTCTAGCATGGTAGAGAGAACCTACTTTCTTCGCAGCGGTCCTGGCAATGCTCTCAATATAATAGTTCCAACTCATGTTTCCTGTGAACGTTAGGCCGAGGAGTTTAAAGGAAGTACTTTCAGATAAAGAGTCATTGGCCATTGCTATTGGTGGTAGAGAAGGTTTCTTGTAATTACTTAAGGAAACAAGCTTAGTCTTGGCAGCATTGTATGTGACCATCCATTTTTGTCCCCATTCCACTACAGATTGGAGGTCATCCTCTAGTGTTTCTGCCATTTCTTTAGATATAGGTCCATTTGTTTTCCTGCCATGTCTGTTATAATTATAGAGTGTGGTGGCATCAGCATATATACCCATCTCACAGACAATTTGAGGTAATTTATGAATATTAAGAATAATAGAGGTCCAAAGATAGACCCTTGAGGCACACCCGCATTTATATCATATTGTTTAGATGTACGACCATCGAGGACAACCTGGATTTTTCTCTTATCTAATCTATCTATGCAATGAATACAGTGTTAAGTCATTCTGTGTAAGCAATATACACATTGGGTGAGGCAATTATAAATTATAGAACAATACTTATTGGCTAAAAGGATTACAAATTCAAAATCGTTAAGAGATTAAATATTAGCTGTCCATGATTTGATAAAATTCATTCTATAAAAAGTAATAACATAACTAATTTATTATATGAAATGT
Source organism: Euprymna scolopes (assembly GCF_053919585.1). Lineage (NCBI taxonomy): Eukaryota > Metazoa > Mollusca > Cephalopoda > Sepiida > Sepiolidae > Euprymna > Euprymna scolopes. The sequence continues at coordinate 17,483,728 of NC_136483.1, read as the reverse complement.
AACCATACAAAGGGATGCAATTTGTGCAAGCAAACTTGATCATTTGCAGATATAACATGAAGTGGGCAGCATGTTTAGTGGGTTGCATGTTTGCGGAAACTGACTTACTACAAGTGAGAGATATTTCGCTAAGAGAAAGGCCACATAAGAAATTGAAAATCTCTAGAATTTTGGACTTGTTCATCTAAAAGTTGATTTCTTTTTTGCTAAAACAAAAAAATCTTGTTAAATAGGTTCCCTGCTGTGGTTATGAACCACCTAAGTTTTAGATGTTCATAGATATGGCTGGCCATTATTTCAAGTGGTCAGTTTCTGGGTGGTCAAATGGGAATAATGGAGAAAAAAACTGTACATAGGGATTTTTATCCTTGGGTGGGTGTGGAGGGGGAGAGGGGCAAAATTAACAGAAATTAAAGAATTCCTGTAATGATCTGGTCCGTTGATTGCAGTGTGATGCTAGTTCTGTGCAGTTGTTCACCCCTCCCGGGCTTTGCCTTCTCTCTTTGAGAAGGGACTAGTTTATTGCTCATCACCTAAGGTGCCTTTACCAGAGAATGCTGAAAGAGCTGCCCAGGCACTTTTTGTAGGTAAAAGTGCCTGTCCCAGGGTGCACCGACTTCTGAATTACACTTTCCTAGCCTGGTGTCAGAGTTCTTGCAGCGGGAGAGAACTAAATATTGCTAGGATTTCTGGTCAAAAGTACATACATTCTACCAGATGGGAAAGGGGGTCAGAGCCGTCCCTCTTGTTGCGACAATTTGTTTTTTGCTGGAGTCTAACAGTCAGTTGGATGTGTATACCTCTCCAAGCGAGATGGGCACCTAGTCTTGCGTTTTAATTTGGTAGGCTGATTTCTGATTTGCAAATCTATTGCTGAAAAACAAGTATCATTGTAACTTAAAAAAAAACTTGTTAGGTATTTTGAACTAGAATTGTGGTTTTGTTTGGAAGGAGATTTCTTCTATTGCAGCACTGATTGAGACCACACGGCTGACACTATGACCAGTACGAGAATAAAGCAACAATTTTGGATTGGCACAATCAGCAGACAATCACATGTGCAGTGAACAAACACACAACATACTTATGAACTGTTAAAATGCTCCTTGGGAAGTAATTGTTCCCAGTTGGGATTCTGGATGAGAAATCATGTTTATAACTGAAAAAATTCAGTGAATCTAGGATTAACATCAACTTGGTGTACTGAACAAATGTATAAAACCCAGTGAAACGTATAACAAACTCATGAATCCTTGCAATAGTTTTCCTCTTAGATTTTATTTCTGTCTCTTTCCATGAAAGTATTATGTACAGGTTTTTTTTTTTTTTGTTTTTTTCTTAAAAACGTTTGGTCTTTACAAATCTTTGTTGTTCAAATTGCACCAGACTACATTTACATAACTGCTGCATAATATTAGAATAAACAGCCTAAAAAAATACAAAACTGTTAATCCTCCTCAAATCGTTTTTCTAATCCTCCAAATGTAAATAATTCTTACATCTATTGTTATAGGTTTGTGACTAAAAATCTCTAGTATGGCTGTTAGCATTTTATAGTCATTCTAAATATCCACTGAGGTCCATAACCATAGAGTTAACAAAAAAAAAAAAAAATGAATCAGGTAACAGTGATACACTAAAAAAGCTAACTTTTAGAATATACATTTTGAACAATTAAAAGTATGTTTACAAGGCATTTTTTTTAATTATTTAATATTTAAACAAAGATAGCATAAATTAAAAGGCAGATGGAGATTAAAAGAGAAGTGTTCATGTCATATCACCTATTATTACTTGCAAATTCTACAAACATTTTGAAGCAAGTCAAAAGATGAGCGATGTTCATAAGTTCGACAAATGTCAGTAGATTACCAGTCCGAAGTATGATAAAATGCTAATAACCACCCCCAAAACCAGTATTGACTATCATATTCTTGAACATTGAACTAGCCATCATCTCCAAATAAGCAGAATTTCAGCCCAGCAAATCCACAATAACCCAGCTCTTGATTCACACTCAGCACATCGAAGATGGTTTTCAGAAAGGACTATTAACAAGAACCATCTTTTTTAATCTTTCTGCTGCATATAATACTGTAAATTACTGCCTCCTTCTTGAAAAAGATCTTAGCTGACAAAAAATTTGGCACTTACAGATCTCATCAGTCATCTTAAAAGACAGGTGTTTTTATATTATCCTAAACAACAAAGTTGCTCGTGTCGGCTTACCTCAAAGTAATTTACTGGCTCTATTACTGTACAACATCGACACTAATAACCAACCAATGAACCAGGACACTAAACAGTTTATCTATGCTGATGATCTTTGTGTAACATCTCCAGAGAGTTCATTTGAAAGAAATCTCAACTCAATTCTAAATGAGTTACTCCTCTACAATGAGTAACCATGCAAACCTGACAAAAACTGAAATCTGGAACCAGGAGGCCATCTGACCCATAAACATCACGTGGTCTGGAATACAACTTAAGAATCACACCAACCTTGCTTATTTGGGGGTAATTGAACCACACTTTCTTATTCAAGGAACATGTAAAAACAAAAATGTCACCTCTCAGAAAAGACATTCAATGAAAACTGATCTCCAGGTGGTGCCACAGTACATACACCTTGACCCTGACTAACTTGTTCTCTTTGACAAAGATTAATGCATGCCAAAAAATTACACTCGGCATTGAACAACACATGTTGCTTAATCACTGGCTGCTTGAAGCCTACTAACCGAAACAAACTGCATCTCTTCATTGGTATTTCTCCTGCAGATGTGAGATCGGAAGTTGTCAACAGAGTAGAGATCACAAAGGCAACCAGAAATGAATGTCATTTTCTTCCTGGGCATAACCAACAGTTAAACTACGCAAGTCCTAGAGAAGCTTCCTCAGATATGTCGAACCCCTAACAAGATCTCAAAGAGATCAGACTACAGCTGTGAACCAGACGGCTAGAAAATGGACCCCTTTCCTACTGACATGGGAATCTCCCCCTTATGAGGCTGTTCCTCTCAGAAGCACTCAGAGTTCAGCTGAAAACACTCAACTGTTTGAAAACAGGAAATCAAAAATGGCTATGGATGAATGAGATTAAAAAACTGACTCCACTTTCTGCGAGCATTAAAAGGAGGACTATATAATGTAACACTGTCTTGTTTGCCACCTACTGCATAACCAGTGCAACTTGAAAGATCTTGCAGAGTACAACAATAACGCAAAGGATTGCATATTTTTTCTTAGATTTTACACCTGGCAATAGTTTGGGAATAGAGCAAACAAAAGATGCTAACATCAAGCATAAAATGAGGGTTCGACTACTAAAATAAATTTTAGAATGTAATTATGTGCTTAAACATGAGAGAACCGCAAAGAAAACATTTGACAACGATGGGTATATTTTTCTTCTCTTTATCCTTATTTGTGTTGTGGCTTATACTTTATGGTGGTTTACAATTAAAAAAAAAAAAAAAAACAAGATAAAAACACATGGTATGGTTACATGCAAAAAAAATATTTCTGGATTCTTTGTCCAATTACAGTAATATCCTTATATGAGAAAAGTTTTTGCAAATTCAAACTTAAAATTCTTTCAAACATGCTATTTAATAATCTTCAAAGATTAAAATAAGAGCACATTAGCATGCGGGTGGGGTGAATCTATGATATCAATTGTGACTATGTTTCTTTATCTATCCTATGATGCAATCAAAACCAAAGTCCTACATCAAGGTAAAAAACAATTGAACAAATGAAATTTTACAGGGAATTGAAGGATGATATTAATTTTACAGTTGTGGAAGCTGACAATCACACTAGACATTTATAAATAATAATGATATTTAACTTGAATTTCTATAATTTTAAAAATAAATTTTTAAAAATGAAAACAATAAATTGAGCTGAGAACAAAATTACACCAAGCTCTTTGCAAGCAATGCCAAAAGGTGTCTGCTGGCTTTACAGAAATTATTACATAACATTCACAAAGAATGTTTGAAAGATTGTACATGTAAACCCAATTGTTTGGCTTTTAATTGTTTCCATTTGTAATCAATAAAAAAAAAAAAAAACTGTCAGGTTTAATTTAAGAAAAAACTCAAGATAAAAGCTTTTTTTTCTTTTAATCAAACCGTGGTAATTTGAAAAACCAAGTGCACGAAGGAGCTGAGACAAGTTACACAGCAAGACGAGTTAGTCTCAAGATGGCGATAAGATGGCAGTTTCTTGCAATAGATAAAGAATGATTTCATAGGAAGGAGAGAAAAACAAACAAGATTTACAGTGTTCTCATGTAACTATAGTGAAAAAAAATGGGTGAAGGAGGAGGAGGAAGAATGGAGGTGTGTGTCTCTACCTTAGCAACTGTTGTTGGCAGAGCACCTTACTCTGGAGTTAGATAAAAAGAACTTCTAATTTACTTGCTTCTCTTGGGATGAAACATCAAAAATTTGTTATTTTCTTTTTTGTAAATCTCTCGGTCTCAACTCTCAAGAGACGAACATGTACAGCGATTATTTAATATAAATGGCCTTGGTTTTAAAGAGTTTCTAACGCATAAGACCCTCCCTCTTCACACACACACACACACACAATCACTATCCAATGTCACAATAGAAGGGAAAATCTAGATCAATTGTTAAACTTACATTTGCCTCTTGATATTGTTTGCATTTGTAACAGCTTAAGTAAAATGGATATAACAAAAGAGAAAGACAAAAAAGAAATTTTGATTCTTATTTTTAAATAATGTTCTGGTCCTTTAAATTTCATTATAAGAGAGATTAAATAGGAGTTACACAAAATTAATACACAATCATTTACATATGTTTCAAAAATACAAAATAACTTAGATTTATTTAGGACCGTTTCAGAACATCAACTTTATTCATATACTAGCAGGCCGTCCGGCGTTGTCCGGGTGTAAAATATGCACAAATATATTTTAATTAATGCAGAATTCCTATTTATTATAAATAGAAATACCGTAGATATTAAATATAACGTTATATTCCTTTAAAAATAAATGAAGTGGAAAAAAAAACACAGAAACTGAGACATGTGCATGCCAGTATCATGTTTTTCTAAACAGTTTATTTCTTGTCAGTAAAAAAAAAAAAAAATACTCGAGCTGAGATCGAAACTAAAACCTAAAGCCAGCCAGTCAAGCAGGATAACTATTAGACCAACTTGACACTATTTATAATAAATCTTTTCTGAATCTACTTCTTAACATAATGAAGCTGTCATTTTTCCCCAACCATGCATGCACATTCGTGAAACAGTTGACACACAGATAAACATCGAATGACCCCCACATATCAATTTCTCAATTCTGACCCCTTACCAGTCCTTTCTCCCCATGCCTGAATTCCCTATATTCCAAATTTCAAATCTGTAGATCAAAAATTTGTTGAGAAGTGTCCTCACTTGCATATATATATATATATATATATATATATATATAAATAATCTCTTCATCAGCAAGAGGGGGGGGGAGATTACACTAAGCTAAAATTCAAATAATAACATTGTGACCAATTGGATTATACATCATGTGTGTATTTATTTAAGCATCTATACAAGAATCTATCCATTATTGGAATTCTTTGAGATGAGTAATTTGTATATTTATTTATTTATTTGCAGACTGTTATCCTCATCTTTATAGTTGGGGTTTCACAACGTTTCAGCCAACTATTTCTCTGGCCTTCGTCAGGTGGTTAACCGCGATGGGATAGGAATACTGAATTTCCCAACTGTATCCATAGTCATTGTCTCACCACAATTTTGGCCAACTAATCCTCTGACCGCTATATTCAGACAATGCTCACATGAAATCGTAGAGATTCAACGTCTCTATCCACTGTGCTACAAGCCCTGAAGGGTGATCAAGGTTGGATTTTCTTGGTCTTATAAATGCAAATTTTTTTTTTTGTTATCTGATTTTCCATCGTTGGGTCTGTACTGAATAGTATATTATTTAATTATTGGAATTCTTTGAGATAAGTAATTTGTATATTTTATTTATTTGTGGATTATTATCCTCATCTTCATAGTTGTTTCACGTCGTAGTTAACCACTTGACAAAGGATAGAGGAATAGTTGGCTGAAGCATGAAACAACTATAAAGTCTGCAAATAAATAAGAATCTATCCATTGCTCTATTTTTCTGCTAAAGTTTGAAATAGGATTTTTAGATGCATAGACATGTCTCCCTATGAGGCTTGTCTGTCCAGTTGGTCTGGAATATTTTAATTCTTTTAGATGCATTCACGTCTACCTATAGGAGACTGTCGATCTGTAGTGCCTAACCGTGAGACAGCAGCATTTGGTCTGTCTGTCCATCTATCAGGCATATTGAATTGATGCATACTAAAAATGGATCCATTCTTGTTTTTAATAAAAAATGCGGCACATGGTAAAAAATATGAAATTAAAAGAAACAAAAGATGAGGACTCAGAATCAGCAATTTTACAGGTATTGTACATAAATTTGATTGGCTTTTGTTATTAGTTTACTCCAGAGTTGTTTATAGATTTTTTTTTAAAGATTCGCAACTGACATATGGAATCCATGTCATCAATTTTTTCAGGGATAATGTTATTTTCACTCAGCAACATGAAAAGAATAATATAATACAGAACTAATAAAAAAGAAAAAGCTTTACTGCCATTTCATAAAGATATGAAACAACTATTTTAAAATATGTGACTATTTTCAGAGAGAACTTCTAAAAGTACAGAGAAGAGTAAAAAAAAAAAAAAAAAAAAAAACATTATCGTTTGGATGTATAAGTATACAAAAGAGATGGCCCAGGAGCGGGGGGGGGGCGTATTTGACAAGCAGAAGTGTTATTAGTGCACAGACAGATTTTTTCCTGCAACAGTGACTTGTGGTTGCTGGCAGATTAAGTCTTATACTACAAGAAATAAAACCAACAAAATTCATGTAATTGTATAAACAGACTTGATTTTACCAATTGAATCCTATTTATACATGAAGTTCAATACTAAAGGCTTTAATCATTAAATAAAAAGGGTTTAAAAGTTTTATTTAAAAAAAAAAAAAAAATGTAAAAACATCGTTATCCTCAATAAAAAAATTAGAATTGTATTCATTTGTGTTTTATAGATGAGTTCATGTCTTATTTTATTTATCAGACCATCCTTTGACTTGTATACTAACAGTATTATCCAAAATGAAATAAAGCCACTAAACCAATTTTCATAAGCCAAAACCAAAGACAAACATTAAATTTTGGAAGAGCTTAAAAAATGTGTTAATTCAGTAATTTAACTAGAATTTCGAAGGTAGACCTAAATAACAATTCATCAGACATATTGAGATTTTATTCAAACTAGCCTATATTAACGTTTCTTTTATTGTTATTGATGTGAATACATTTTCTTTTGGGGAAAAAGAGAGGAAAAGAAAGAACAAGAAATAGTTATTAAAAGAAAGGCGTCACACTTAACTTCAAATTTGCAATCCATGCTACCGAGCAACACCGAGAAGCCATGCTAATTATAAATTATGATTAATTTTATTTTTCCTTTAAAAACAAGAATTTGACAGCTTAGTTACGAGTAACATTTTCAGTTATATACCAGACAAACTTATTCTATAAAATAAAAAATAAAAAAAGGAGTGAAATCAGGAAAAGGCGTGCTTTACATTTTAAGTAGGAGGTTTCTTACACATCATTGGTGAAATTTAATGAATATTGAAAATTTTACGATCTATTGATCAAATAAGAAATAATGCCGCTCTTTAGAGAGTAGAATAGAAAAAAAAATGATTCTACATTTTGGCTTGATTCATTCATAAAAAACACTACAACTATTTTTATACAAACTAGATAGCAGGTATGTGAATTCCATAGTCCAAATGCTCAACATCTGAAATATTTAATCCACTATTAAGTTCTAGCTACATAATTATAAAACTCTGGACCTTGCTTCATCCGGCAACTTAAAGTTTGTCTTCCACTGAAGAAGTCCGGTTCTTAAATCTTTAAGACAAACTTTATTAGGTTGCCTGACAAGGACTTGTGGTCTTGACCAACCATCTTTCTGAAACATTATCATGTCCAGTGTCACGACCCTGTAATTTTTGTCTATATCAATAAAAAAGTATATCTTGCTCTTTGTTATTGAGCACTCTTAATAAACTCGTTCAATTCACAAGTTTTCTCTCTTGAATACCTATAACTGTGTGTATGTGTATATATACACACACCTGCCTTATGGTCGGATCTCCGGCGACTAAACTGGTTCCCCCACCAGACTTTTTTAGTGAGGAGGGTGGCTAGTCTTCCTGAAGGATTAAAAACAAGACCTTCCAAGGGGCGAATGAACCCTTTTTTGAGGTCAATGGCCAACTAGCACCGTGTGTGTTTGTGTGTATGTATGTGTATGTTGGGATGGAGAGGGCTCTCGTAAGCCGTGGTGAAGGCAACCTTTCTAGGAGAAGCAAATCTGATTTAAAAAACCATAAAGCGCATTAAGCTGGTCTGCAGTTTAACTTGTTGCTGGCTATCTTGCTCTTGCTTGTTACTGGATCTCAAGATTTTGAACCGAGAGAGAGGCTTAGCTGTCGTACAAAGCTAAGACTCTGTAACATCATCTGTGTACAGATACTCCCTCAGGCATTTGTCTATTAAAATGGTCCTGTGGCGATGGAAGTCATTTTTAGGCTCATGGACTTTAAGTGTCTGAGAGAGTGGCACTCATCTGACAAGACGTTGCAATCATCATATATATATATATATATATATATATATGTGCGCATGTGTGTATGTGTGCACCCAGGCAGAGTCAGAATTGGTCAATTATAACAGATTGAAACTGGAAATTTTAAAATTCAGTAATGACCTGCTGGATAGATTAGTTGAAACAGTATGGTGAAGGGGGGGGTAGAAATGATTTCAGTGCTTTGAAGAATTCTAAGAGTCATAAAATTACAGACGTTAATGTCTAATTTTACAAGAAAACTGCCACATTCAAGTGTTCTGAATCCCATCAGCTAAGCAAAGTAGCATAAGTTGGTATTTAACCAAGTTTACTAATAATAGATTTAGAGGGTTTTTATTTCAAAACATTTATTCCGGTGTCTTTAATAAATTGTTTTGGTACATTGTATTAGAGATATAAACTCTGAAATTATATTGTACGACAAAATAAAGGTATTTAAGTCTCTTTTCTTTGAAATGAGCTTACATATGATTACCAATTAGGTAAAATGAAAATTTCTAAGTACATAGCAAATATAGCTAACATGAAATACATAGTGCACTAAAATGATACACCAAATGAGACACCAAATAATCGACTTCTACAAGATAAATAAAAAAAGTTGGTTATTAAAAGAGTATTACAATGAATCACTTGAAAATGACATATTCACATGTATTATATATGGCCAATGAAAAAATAATCTATTTCATAATAGGCAGTAAAATATGTATAATAAATTAACTCTTGTCTACTAAATATACTTTTGGACATTAACTTAAAATATCGTTTTGCAAATGACTGTAGACCATAATTTTATGATCAGAAAACGTTTAATCCCATGAATTAATTTGAAAAACATTTTTAAAACATTGAAGTGTTCCCGTTACTGATTTGGACCATATACACATCTCCCATTCTGACAATCATAATTTAAAATTGATGGCCAGCGCATACTAGGAGTGCCTTGTTTTCTTGTATTTAATATGGTGAATGTTTTTATTTTTTAAATTCCATTTTCACCCCAAAGAAGACACAGTGCCACTTTAATATAGGGGCTACTATCAGGGATATAAGTTTCAGGGATACTATGTAGAGAGTTCAGCAGCAAGATGTCTTCACATTGCACTTGAACTTCTGCATGTCAGTACAGTTGGGAAAACAGTAACCCGGAAGAGAATTCCAGAGTCTAGCAGTTCTGGGGTAGAAACTATTAGAGTTGAACGCCTTCTTACATCTAGGAATCTGTACTGTCTAGGGATTGAATTTTGCTGATTGTCGGGTTTTTTGGGGGGTATTTATATAGAGGGGGTACAAGGGCTTGTACTTCGTCAGAGCATCCACCATTAAAGTACTTGTGGAACAGGCAGAGGGATGCAACATTTTGTCGATGGAATAGAGGTCGAAGCTTGGATGATAGTTCAGAACCTATCAGGTTGGCAAATCTCTTTTGAACCTTGTCTAGGAGTGAGAGACTACTAACGGATGCCAAAATGTGACAAGTTTATGAAACATCAAAATTTTACAAATAATCATTGACGCTTATAATTAGAAAAAGAAAATAGATGAAAGATTGAGTAAGCATATTATGTAGTCAATATAAATATCAATTATGCAAATTAGATGAAACTGATTTCATATTTGGAAAATTTATCAAATTTGAATAAAAAGTATAACAGTTAATGTTAAAACTCATATTTCATCATGCTAAAAGTAATTTTTTTAATTGGCATCAAGATCTGTGCTTAAACTTTTAACAGAAGAAAAAGCATGACTTTCTTCACAAGAGAATGAGTAAAATAGTGAACTACAAGACAAACAAGATCTGTATGAAGATTTTAAAAAAAGTGACAATAGCAAAAGATTTTTAATTGCAGAACTTCTCAGAAGAAAATTAATATACATAAAGACACTGAAAATATACAAAAAATAATGTAACACCTTAAGATACACATTAATTTCAATAGGAGTTTTAAAGTTTTGTATTTTATGTGGTACATACATGCTGTTTTAGTATAAAAATGTTTTCCTCTGTTAACTATTAACCCATTATTACTATAACATAAGATAACATTAAGGACATTTACTAGCACACAAGAGGTTCATCAATACTATTAGCATCCTTAATATAACATTAAGGAAACTAAAAAAATGAAAATAAAGTTTATCACCCTGAAGATTTAGGTTTTATAGTTTTAAGTGATTTAAGATATAAAGGAAGAAGAAAAACATCAAGAGACTAAAGGGTTAACTTATTTAAGACATTGGACATAAATACTTGTTCATGTGATTTTCAAATTGTAAGCAAATAGAAATTAATATACACCAGTTTTCATCAGTCCTAAAAGGATCTTTATCTTGTTGACATAAGTAATCAGCAAACTTGATCTTTTCCTTTCAGACCCGGTCAGCTATTATCAGAAAGAGACTAAAATAATTTGGGATGATTGGCAGCAATAATCAGATGGTTGAAATTCACTTTAATAATGACAAATTTCAAAGCTGAATTCTGCATTTTTTTTTTTACTTTGAAAAATTTATTTATTTCTAAAAAGATTTATAACATAAAAAATTCTGAAAAGAAATTAGGTACAAGACCATTCAAAAGTGTGGGAGGGAAGGTTTATGGTCATTCTTGTTACTATACTGAATATTTGTTTATCATTTTCCAAGCTAGAATTCTGAATCACCATAATACCACATTCACTTCAGGGGTTGTCCTACTTAAGATTCCCAACAATATTTTTGCTTTACTCGCTTTGTTAATTTTTTTTTTATAAATAACTAGAAGAGGTACTAAGTAATGAAAGTGGTCCCTATCTATAACTATGCTAAAGCCAAGATGATCAACATTTGTTTTTCTATCCTTTTTTTATATATCTACTCTATAAAATTAAGTCAGTTAAATATTCAGAGTAAAACCTAAATAGCTTCCTTCCAACAATATCAATATCCCATTCTGATGAGCCAATTTTCATTTTTTTTTTTTAATCTTTTCAGCATTCATTGAAATCAGAAATAAAAAAAAAAAAAGTAAAATAATTTTTTTTAAACTAATAAGTCAGTACTTATTTATCCTAGGCTAAACTTATGCTTAGTCATCGCAGGCGAGCATTTAACGACAAGGGGCATAACTTTTTCTAAGGGTTACTTTTCATCCTTTGATTCATTTCCTTTTCATTCATTTTTTGTGTGTGTTGCTTGCCAGTACATACATTTTTCTTCTTTCTTTTTATAATATTAATTAGCTGCTCATATATTAGAGCAGTTGAGTATGGAGGAGGAGGGCCCTGTGCCTTCTTAATTACATCCCATGAGGTCACTTTAATCAAAAAATCAATTAACACTCATTTTTATCTAAGCACTTAACCCAGACAGTGCAGCGTAAATACAACCAGTCTTTATAAAGCATATGAATATATTTTTATGTACAGTATTCACTCTTAAATTGATTAACCGGTCATTATGAGCTTTGGAAAAAAAGCTGCTAGGCTTAAGTGACCACTATATTTAGTTTAATTTAGCTTTATGCAAAAGAGATGGAAGCCCTTAATGAAGATTCAGATATCTCCAATTGTTGTAAAGTTTTTAATAGGTATCAGACATCAATCAATATTCCTCAAATTCCACTTTCTTTGAAATACTTTAAAGAGTTTTTAGGACATATGGGCATAAGCTCTGATTTGAAAATTTAACTATTTCAGATATGCATTAAATTCGATCCATAGTCATTAGACACCAAATAAGCAAAATCCTTGGAATTTCAAGTTCATTTTAAGAACTCTTAAGCTAAAACCTTAAATTTGAAACATTTTCTAGAATCAAAATTACATACGTTTGAGCAAAATTAAAATAAAGTTTAGTAACATTATATTTTGATTTTAATCTTTGTAAAGGCATAGAAAAGTGATGCAAAATGACTGTTCAGGGAATTTATTTTACTCATTTTGTATTTTACAAAATTAATTCAGTGTAATTGTTCAAAATATATTGTAACTTTAAGCAATCAGGTACAAACAGATAGGGGGGGGGACATATAATGCTGGTAGTATTATATATATATATACACACACACACACAGTGAATACAATATTGTTTGGTTATTAAATTTAATTGAGCAAAATTGTTTTAAATTATAAACTAATTTTTATCCAACACAACCTATAAATTACAAACAGCAGCTATTGTGAAGGAAAATATTTCAATCATTTCTTTGTTTTTAATCTTAAAAAAAAAGTCACAACCTTTTGCAAGTGATTATAAGTACAGATTGTTAGATTTGAAACTGAGTTGTATCCTCAAATTTCAAGTGATAAAACAAATATTGCAAGTTGGTTATTTGTTTGATATCATTAAGTCATTAATTAAAAATGGTTTTAAATTAAAACAGATGATACCTGATTTGAAAATGTTATATACAAGAAAAATGATTTGTTAACGATAACCACAGCATTTTTTTTTTCAATTTAAATAGTATCCTTTAATTTGAATAGCACATGTTCAAATTCAACAAATTTTATTGTATTCTTTTCCTATCTTTATATATATAATAATTATTGTCGCCTCTTTAAAAAATAAAAATTTTCAAGTTAAACACTGATAAAATGAAAGTTGGTTGAGATCGTGATTTTCAGCTACTTGATTACTCCAAGATCATCTGTATTAAACATTAAGTCTCATTAATGTTAAATTTCCTTTAATTTTGTTGCGGTGAATGATGATCTTAGGGTATGTTCCTTGCTAATGGAGTCAAAAGTGGCTTTGTCGCGAGGTTTATATCCTTTGACCAGCACTGATTGTCATCTCCTGCATTGATGATTGCGTAAGCATGAAACACTACTGTCTGTAGGTCATAAAAATAAAAAAAAAAATGATTTATAATTTAAAATTATATATAAAGAAAATGTTTATTCCCATTTATATAATCTAATATATAAATTTTTCAAATTTAATGATTTGATAACTAGACAATCTGACTTATTGGAACAGTATTTGTAGTATAATTTTTAAATAGATGGCATCTCAAAAACATCAAATTGATGACCATTATTGTTCAGACAATGCCAATAACATGCACCAAGAAATGTATCAGAAACTTCGTGAAAAATATTGAATAATTCGACCCCCTGTCTTTCCAAGCTTATAACTACTCGAAAAATGTAATTCAAACCCTAATTTTTTTTTTTAATTAAAGGAGCAAGAACTAGGATTTCATAAAAAAAAAAAAAATTAACAAAAAATACAAACAACGTGGTTTAAAAAAAAAAAAGGTTTTAAACTTCGGACTTTACAGGTAAATTTCCAAAAAAACTTTTTTTTTTGTTTTAAATTAGAATATATTATTTATTGATCTTTTATCTTCAATTTGTGATATATAAAACTTTGGCAACTAAATTATTTACTTTTTAATAGACATTTCAAAATGGGGGGGGGCGTAAATTAATTCGACCCCCTGTCTTTCCAAGCTTATAACTACTCGAAAAATGTAATTCAAATCCTAACTTTTTTTATCAATTAAAGGGGCAAGGACCAAGGTTTCGTTTAAAAAAAAAAAAATAATTTTTTAAATACAAACATGGTTTAAAAAAAAAAAAAATGTTTTAAACTTTGGACTTTACAGGTAAATTTCCGAAAAACTGTTTTTTTTTTTTTTTTCGTTTTAAATTAGAATATATTATTTATTGATCTTTTATCTCCAATTTGTGATATATAAAACTTTGGCACACAAATTAATTATTTACTTTTTAATAGACATTTCAAAATAGGGGGGGGGCGTGAATTTAAAAAAAAGCGCTTGTCTAAAATATTATATTCGGTTTATTGGAAAGAGCATACAATTTCACATTGACCCTGAAAATATCGTAAAAATAGAATTAATAGAAAAATTGATAGATTTTTAAAGTTTAAAAATTGAAAAATACTGAACTCGTAAAATTCAATTAATTTCATTACTGTTTTTTTTTAAATAAAAAAATAATATTTCTATTACTTTTTATACAACTTTAATAGTTTATTTTGGAAGTATAAACCATAAAGAAAATAAACAACTCACTTTTAAAAGAGAAATTACGAGTTTTTTATATTTTATTCACAGTTTCGTGTTACGGGTGTCAAAAATTCCTACAAAAATTCTGATACACCTAATGCACCAAAGAAGCAGCATGTTAGCGACAGTTAAAGTACAAGTACATTTTCTTGAGACACCCTGTATATAATTCCTTAACTTTCACATTGGTTGATCAGGTTTTTACAAAGATTACTAATCCAAAGAATTTCACAAACATCATAATACATGCTATCTCTTTTACAGCATTCCATTTCACCACTTCAGATGAAGTGTGCAGTTACAAGCAAGTTTTAGTAGTATATATATAATTTAAAAAAGAAGGTTACAATAAAAATAAAATAAGACCCGTTTAAAAATAATGTAGATAATGTAATATTTATTAACCAATTACAAATTCTTTCTAATTCCCACTCCCTCCATTAATCAAGCTTTTAATTATATTTTAAGATGTGTCTATTCATTTCAAACTGAAGTGTGATAACGGATGGACAAAACAGATATTAGCTGCATCTAAAAATATCAATGTGACTAAAGTTAAAATAATGGTGCTATCTTATCAGTCACACACTAATGCAAGCATTCACCTTTGCTTTTTTAATAAAAGATTTTATTTCCTAATATTTAATAAAATATTTAAAAGAAAAATAACTCCCTTATGATGTTAGTTTTATTGAGTGAATAACTAATTAACTATAGAACTTTTGGAATTGTATATTGGATCTTTTCTATAGATATACAAATATATAAGGAAACCCTAAAACATTTATCTAAAAACCTTTAAAATTGGAATTGTATCCTTGAAAAAGATATAAATATAGAATGACAAGTAGAAGCATCAAATTTCATTATTTTTAGGTCACTGTCTCCAGGTTTGAATTGGAGCAGATAGTCATATTTCTGGCTACACTAAAAACAGATTATAAATATACCAGTAAGGAAAACGTTTTTTTTTTTTGTTTTTTTAAGAAAACACAGTGTTGATGTTTAATTAAATGACATCTTTACTGAATGATTTTGACCACTCTTAAAGTTGTGGGAGGTATAGGATGATTGCTAGCCTAAATAGAGGAATATCAAAGTCATCATGCTGACAGAAGACAAACATTGGTTGTAAAGGGCGAGTCAACTTTAGAGGTCAACTTTAGAATCATTTAGTCAAGTGAAAGGGAAAGTTTACTTTGGGGATTTTTAGAACATTAAAGCTGTAAAACGTTTTGCTCCTTATTTCTCACAGGGTAACCCCTTGACTTGTGAAAAAGCTCAACAATAGTAAATGCTTGATTTTTAAATAAAAATAATATAATAATCAGCTTAACTATCTTGGACACTTAATAAATTCAGAAAAAAACTGATGCACAACATAAATAGTGAGCAATTAGATAGTGAATTAAATTAGTCTATTAAAATAAGACTTGTATTTTAAATTCTGGAAATTATTATACAAATAAGCAAATGTCTATTTCAATAATATTCAAATTAAACATTTTCAAATTTATATAGGTTTCACATATTTGTTTATTTTATCTTTTTTAATTTTAAATATATAATCATTGTTTTCTTTTTTCATATGTGACTTAAATGGTGAAAAAAAAATGATGTAAAATTAGGTGTTTTTATTTGTTTTGTTTTTATAATCTTAAAACATAAACAGCTGTCGATATTAAGACAAAACTGAAATGCATCACAAAAAGATGAAAACATTTTGTGAATAAATAAAGAAATGCATGGCGGATTATTAGATTTTAAATCATAAAAAAAACATTTGGTGAATTTAGACATAAAAAAACTTAATGCAATATACGTTTAGAAAAATAAATATTGCTCTCATTTGAATAAATTAATTTTATTTATAAATTGATTTGACATTTTGGTTTGCCTAACTTTAAAATTAAGTTAACTTATGGAGTTTTACCAAGTGAATGCTCAGAGGCAATTAATGCTAATAGACCACTTTCTGTAAAAGTTTTCACATTTGGCTTTGTTTTATAAATTTCTTATAATAACCAATGAATTTGCATAAGTTTAGTGTTTATATGATGTGCATAGTGCTCCTGTGTCTTATAAATGGCTCAAATGCAAAATTTGAACAAAAACATTTTTTACAATTGTTTTTAATTATACACTTGTAAAAAGTAAATAAGACAGGTGCATTTAGTGTTGATATAAAATTAAGAAACTTTTCTTCTGTAATCAATGACGGCACTATTGTGATACTATAGACTTCCCAAGTGTTAGAAAGCAGCGACGAAAAGAACAAGAAATATAACAAGAGGAAAAAGGTTTATCGGGAGAATAAAGGTGTGGAAAATGTGGTTGGTGTGGAAACACAATGGATAAGAATTTGTTCAGTCATCAATGTGATTCTAATTAAGGTGTGGTGGTGAACGGGAACAAAAGGACCAGAGATATATTCAGAATTAGTTTAAGGATTAGCAATGAGTTTTATAATAGCTTTACATTTCAGAGTATTAGTGGATTTTGTTGCAACAAATTTTATGACGGTTGGGGAATTTTCTGATAGTCAAATAGTGTTTGCGACATTTTACAAAAATCTAATTGAGAACAATTGCGAATTGGACACAGTTGATGAGTCAAAAGCAGATCATGGTTAAACTAGGTTGGGAGAGCCATGCAAGATAGCGTATAGAGGATGGGTCAGGTCTCACACACACAGGCAGCCAGAGTGCAACTAATATTCACAGAAAATATGGGAGTCTGTTTTCTTTTGTTTCTTTTGTGTTTTAGTTTTATTTTATACTTGTGAATCCATGCGCATCTCCTCGACAGTCATCAATGTGAGAAATGATGACATGGCAATATAGAAAAGAGGCTGAAGAAGAACATGGTACATGACGTTGGTGATGTTGTCCAGTGGGGAACACATGGTATTACACTGAAAAAATGAGTATAGCTAACAAGAATGTTTTGAGAAGTTAAGTGTAGAAAGTTACAAAGATTGAGAGAATTTGACCTCTGGATAAGTTGTGAGAGGATATAATGGATTGCTCAGCTTAGTCACATGAAATATTTGAAATTATTAAAAAGTTTCAATGTTGAAGTCCTGAACCATGGAAGTTAAAAGCACAAGTGAATATTCTAAATAGAAATCGCCAGAACCCTGCAGTGAATTCATAAGTATAACCTTTCAGTATGCCACACCCAGAAAACTGAATTTCTGCCAAACCTACGGAAGGTGCCGGGCGTTAGAGTTTGGCTTCAGAAACCATCAACGTACCAACGAGTCGATTTTTTTTCAACTTATTTTAAATTAAAAAAAAAAAAGGTATTTCCCTTACGGTTCCTAGTTTGTTTTTTGTTTTTAAAGTTTAATAACTGATATTTATCATCTATATATATATAAAAGCGAAAATGTGTGTTTGTATATAGAAAAGGCAAATGTGGCGTGCGCATTTCTGTATGTCTTGAAAAGGCTTTTTTCACCGACGGTCCCAGGGTCGTTACTATCGCTTAGAAGTGTTTATATATCCTAGATAATAATATCAACCATTTGGGAACGCGGGTCGCGTCTAGATTTATTTACGTCGATTTTTACAAAATTCTTGCTATTTCAGCCCATCTTGTGTTCGTTCAGCTTTTTTGTATAAAACCAAAACTAATTCAAAGCTAAGAATTGTTCCCGGCAATCGCACCGGGGGAACGTCCAGTAGCCATCAGTTTTGATCAATGTGAGGTCAAACTCCTTATATCAGACAATTGTTATTCAATCTGGATAATCCCCTTTTTATGGGGAGCTGGTCACCCCCCCCCCCAACATCTTGGGGAAACAACCAGCCAAAGTTGGGTAAACAAACACAAAAGCTGCCCCCCCCCCCGCAGTAAAAGTTAACTCCCCTACTTCTATTTGACCTCATTAATGAGGTCAAATAGAAGTAGCAGAGTTAACTTTTATTGCAGGGACGTGTCAATTCTGTTTTTAATACTTACATAAATAAATTCAAACATGTTTCAGTTGCTCTTTGTTGGCCTAGTGGGTAACGTGTCAGGTTTTTTGCACACTTTCTTTTCTACTTTCGCCTCAAGGCGAAGGGTTCGATCCTAACTACTTAACAAAACTGCAACTGGGTCAGCAAAAACCGTCCTCTCATGACGAGTTCGCTTCTACGCATGCGTCATACACCGTCGTAACCTGATTTACTTTAAATATTTGAAAAAGCAACAATTTCGGCGACGTCGTCTTAGCTCAGTTGCTTAGAGCGTGGCCTCATTATCTAAACGTTTTGGGTTCGAATCATGGTTTGAGATGTCTTCTTTTTTTTTTTCGATTTTTTAAATTTTAATATTGAAGCAGGGTTATTTAAGCCATTTTTCACGTGTTTTTCAGATTTTTTTAACGTTCGTTTTTTTTTTTTTTTTTTACTTCGCTTATTCTTAGGTTTTCATTAACACCCCCCCCACCTCCACCCAACCACACACACCCAAAAACACCCGAACAACGTCGGGTACCCCCCCCCCGCTAGTATATATATATAAAAGCAAAAATGTGTGTATGTATGTTCGCTTTTTGTGTATGTCCGCAAAAGGATTTTTTTCAGCGGCTTCTCGAGGACGTCACTCATTTTTAAAACTTTTATATATCACATCGAAATCATAATATCTACGAGTTACGAACGGAGGTCACTCGTCTATTTAATTTGTCTGACTTTGTAACGTTAAATATTCAACATTTTGGGATCGCCGTATGTTTGCTTTCGTTTTTCGGTATAGAAAAAGGGAAACTCGATTAGAATCCTGGTCCACGGCCAGTGGTCTCTAGAAAGCGATGTAACGTTTGGTCAATGTTGGCTTACCGTAGTCATATCAGACGGTTGCTTTCATTTCAAGACAAGCCACTCCCCTAATAAATGGGGGAGCTGTTTTTCCCCAAAGTTAGGTAAAAACAAACAAACCAAGTTATTGACCTCATTAAAAACTGTCCCACAGAAAATGTTCACTGCTGAATAGTTATTGCTTACATCGTCGTCGTAACGCTCGCACAAAATGTTAATTCTACGACTTCCACTTGACGTCATAGAGTGCGGGCACCTGTCAATTCTCTTCTTACTTAAATAAATTCAAACATCTTTCAGTAACTCATTCTGGCTGGCCGAGCGGGTTAATGTGTCATGTTTTTTTTTTCACATGTTATTTTCCAATTTTGCCTCAGGGCTTTGGGTTCGATCCTACCAACTTACCAAAACTTTTTAAACCCCCCCCCTCCCGGGTTTCTTTTTAAGAGCACACACCTCGTAACACCCGGGCAAAGCCGGGTACCCCCGCTAGTCTATTATATAAATCTCACCTGTTTGTCTGTGTGTTAGTGCGTAAGTCCACTAAAAAATTTTGACACACGCGACCAACACTGACAAAGGTGGTATCGTTTGAAAGCTCAGACAAATATCCAAAAATTGGGCAAAAACATTCATTCTTTCACTTTCAACTGGGCCGTTTTTTTTACAAAGAGGGGTCACTTTTTTTGTTGACATTTTTGCAAAGTCATTCACGCCTTGCAACATCGACGTACGCATAAAAGATGTTATTTCGAACGCCCACGATGTCACAAGTCGTGTGGGCGAGACGACTAAATGGTTTCCTTTTTTTTCACCTTGTTTTCCTCTTAGCGTCACAGGTTCAATCCTAGTTACTGTGGCTATTTTTTTTGTACTCGCATTTATTTTTTGATAGGGACTTTGGTTGGTCACTACCCATTTTTTTTTTTTTTTTTTGCTTACAAAATTTTGCTTCCGGTTTCGCTTCTGGCTGATGGCACCCAAATGACAACCTCTTGCCCTCGTTGTCGCAATGTTTTTTTTTTTTTAAATTAAAAGCAGATTTTACGATTGGGCAACCTACTCCACTTCCCATTTTTTTTTTTTATGACTGGGCACCCCCTGCTAGTTTAAAATAATTCCAATAATTTCTTTCAGAAGACAATTTTAAAGCATTCACAAGTAACATGAATTGAAATATATACATAAAAGATAGTGTTGTTTTCTGCCAAGGAGGTGAATTCTCTCTACCAAGCTAGAAAACTTCTCACACCTGCCATGCTAGTATCGTCTTTACAAAGTCACCAGCCACTAATGCATATAGTATTGTTGTCACATCTAGGCTGGTGTAACAACTATTAGTCTTCCTCTCTTGGACAGGGTCAAAATAAAACCTCATAGATCCACCACTGTCTATTAAGTTCCAGCCCCATCACCACAATATCGCATCCTTATGCTTAGTTTACAAGGACTTCAATGAAATGTGCTTTGCTGCACTTGTAGCCAATCAATGTAAATAATCGCCAATCAACTCCAATATGCCACCTCTTCACTGTATAAGTCTTCTGAGGCCAGAGGACTTTTACTGTAATAGCTTCTTTCCTCAAATCACTTGTCTTTCTTTGGAAGGCCCTGTTTCAGACTGTACCAACTTCCAGAATTCTAATATGTAATGTGAACAACCATCTTGGTAAATAACTTCACATTTAGAATGCCTGTATAGATCTGACCCCCAATTTAATATTCATATCGTCACCCCTAGTGGGAATATGCTTTGTTTGGGTGAATTAAAATAATTAAAACAAAAAAATTAAAATAGAAAAAAAAATGTTCTTAACAAAACATGAAATGCATACACTTGGTTCAGATTGTCATAATGCCTCTCAAACTGTAATCAATATTGAAGAGATTATGTGAAGGTTACACACCGTGATCAGACGATAAAAGGAAGGTTTCAAAAGTTCTGTCATCATAATAAGAGCCATGCACTCTTCACAATGAATATTTGAAAGCAATTGTTACAAAAACTCATCAAAATGTCAGAAAAGTCTTAGACATCTTAAAGTTGGTGAAGTGAAAAACTTTGATAACTATATCCTTATAACAAGTGCATTGTTTGTGAACTCTTATTTTCTGAATAACCTAATAGTTACAGCTTTTAGTTTGTATCACCTGTTACAATTCATTCATGTTCTCTTCCACGAATCTATCTAATGGCAACACTTTTCAAATAAAACAATTGTCATTTGTTTTTTTATGAGGTGTTGATTTTTTAAATAGGTGAAATCCATAAATTGATGATTAAAGGTAATCCATTTTGAAAAGCTTCAGTAAATAAAATGTAAATTTTATATTTCCATTGAAATGGCTCATACAATTGAGGGTAAGGCAATAATAGAAAGGACCAGCAGATGAATAAACAACCTAGAACAAATTGTTTTTCCAGATTTATATTTTGACTGTTTATTTCTCTTATGAGGAAGTACTTATTTAAATCAGTTTTATATAAACAATTTAGATGTTATTTGTTATTTTCCATCTATTTAGACAGCAATACTGGTTCAACAAAGAATAATGGAACCCCCATTGGCAATGAGATAGAAATGTGTAATTATCAGACACCTGCTTCTTCATTACAAGAGTAATTTGATTATAGTGGATCATGCACTGTGGTTAACAGCAAAAATTATCTGTATAGGTACAAAGACCTACCTGATCACAGATGTTGCTTCAATTTTTTTTAGATTAGTTGCACTACTAGGATTTGAAATTCTAGTCTACCCTATTACTTTATCCATGAATGAGGGTAAAAAGAGATTGAGTCATATTAAAAATATTATTGAAATTTATGCAATAGCCCCCACCAAACTTAAACATAACAATCCCATAGTCTGCACCATAAAACCACTGCACTCCTAAACAACAAGTATAACCAGATGGAAAGACGAGTTTTATAAAAATGCAATATACAGTGTGTCCCAAAATTAACCATCTATTTTGATGCTAATGTATATTTCAGAATAGTTAAATTTGGGACACCCTGTAACAAAGTTTCACTCACATTGCAAAACTATTCTTTATCTGAAAGTCTTTCTTCTATATATTACTAAACCTCTGTGAATCTTGTTTGTAATTATGGTGTTCTAAATGCTGAAGTATTAAAAGCAAATTAATCGAACTTGGTTTCAACTAAAGATGAAAAAGTAAAAATCATTATTATACTATGTGCAGATCAAACAAAAGGCAAATTCATCAAAAGAATAAAGCAGATAAATTATCTTGATTGAGATTGAAAAACTGTTAAGGTAACAAGATCAGTGTAGTATCTGTTCTGATGCTACACTTTAAGTCCTCAATCAATGGAGGAGAAATCCCTCATGACTGAGACAATTCGTATTTTTATTCCTATCCAGAGTGCTCCTTTTGGGGAGCTGGATTTTTCCCACATTAAAAACCGACCTTGTCTTTAACTCTTCCCTCATGGGGAGGCAAGTAAATAGGGACAAATCTTTGTACCTCCATAAACTGATTGCAAAACAAAGAGAGAGTGAGTGAGTGTGTGTGTGTATATCATTGAAATAAACTAGTTTGAAATAATGGGAGGTGCCTTATAGGCAAAAGAAAAGAAAAAAAAGCAACACTGTTTTGTTATTTTGTTTTGTTTTTCCTGTATAGCTGTAATCTGATCCAATAGCAGAGCAGACAGAAAGACATCAGCTGATACCCAAACTCTTCTCACTCCACACGATTCAATGAGATTCTCAGAAAAAATAAAAAGGAGAATCAATAAAACTGGAGATTCTGGTAAGAAAGGAAAATCCTTCAGGTTACAAATATTGGGAAAAGATTTTATTTTTAGAAAATGAACAGGAATACCTCAAGTGGGAATTTAAAGAGAGAAAAAAAGAAATCTTGCTTTCCCTCTTTAAAAGAAACATTGATATACTGTACATTAGTGTATGCATATTTTTTTAACTGATTACAAGGTAAATAGATATTGCTTGAAATACAATTAGAGAATAAAGTTACTGTCTGCTTTCAGTTTAATGGAAATATGCAAGATTTCAAGAATAATGAGTCACTGTTGGTAAATATACAGTCTTTTTTTTTTCTTGCATCATCCTCTTGTCTTCTCTTTGGCTACTATTACAACTTCTACCACCACCACGATCTTCTATTCCCTCTTACCAACACTTCTAGTCTCTTCTGTCATGCCTCCACCATCTAAAACATTCAACATGAAAGCAAGATTATCATAGTTTTAGGATTATATAGATTTTTTAAAAGTATTTTCTAGCAAAAAAAAAAATGTCTTAATGTTACAGATATTGGAAAGCGGCTTTATTAAAAAAGGGAAAAGAGATAACTAAGGGCTATTAGAAATGGCAAAAAAAAAAAGGTAAAAAAGAATTAAGTTTCTGCCCTAACAATCCGAGAAAGATATATTGGTATTCTTTTTAATGTTTATCAAAATTAAATACAGCTTACTGAAAACAAATTTAAACAAAAGCAAATATCTACAGTTGATTGAGATGTAATAAAGTCATTTTAATTCTTGATTTTTATTCGTACACTTTTAAACTCGATATTATATTCTTTAATCTAAAATAAGTTTTTCTTTATTTTTAAGCAATGATCTTAAAATGTTTCATATTAACAGCCTGATCTGAAATTGAACACATAGATCAAGTCTGTTGCCAAGGTTGCTGGAAAGATGGTGGGATCCTTCTACCGCTCCAGAAGATATCTCACTTCTGATGCAATTCTCTATCTATATAAAAGCCGAGTACGTCCAAGGATGGAATACTGCTGTCATATCTGGGCAGGAGCTGCTAAAAACAGCCTATCCTGCCTTGACAGAGTACAAAATAGACTTCGTGGGGGATGACTTTTTTTTTTTTTTTTTTTTTTTTTTTTACACAGTGATCACCACTTATCAAGGCCCGGAAGCCACTCAGGGATAAGGGTTATTGCAAGTACATTACGTTAGTGTGGAGATTTGATGAAGTGTTTACTTAAGGGGGTGGTTCATTAGGAATTTGTTAACGTTGGACTTGAACACATCCAAGTTGTAGTCCGGTGGGAAGCAAGCAGATGGAACAGAGTTCCACAGGCGTGCAGTTCTAAGAAAGAAGCTTTGTTCATGGAATCCGCGTTTTGATTTAGGCACAGATAAAGAGTGGGGGAAACTTTTGACAGTGGATTCAGCTAGACGGGTGTTTTTCATGAAAGATTGGCGAGGGGGGACCAGAGATTGGAGTTCAGACGTGCACCTGCTATGGAAATAACGATTAAACAAGGATAGGCTCGCAACGTCTCTTCTGTGGGAGAGAGGTTGCAGGGTAGAGAAAAGGGTATCCCCCACTAAGCCACAAAGTCTATTTTGTACTCTGTCAAGGCAGGATAGGCTGTTTTTAGCAGCTCCTGCCCAGATATGGCAACAGTATTCCATCCTGCCACCTCTCTCCCATAGAAGAGAAGTTGCAAGCCTATCTTTGTTTTATCGTTATTTCCATGGCAGGTGCTCGTCTGAACTCCAATCTCTGGTCCCCCCCTCGCCAATCTTTTACGAAAAACACCCGTCTAGCTGAAACCACTATCAAAAACTTTCCTCACTCTTTATCTATGCCTAAATCAAAACGTAGATTCCATGAACAAAGCTTCTTTCTTAGAAGTGCACGCCTGTGGAACTCTATTCCGTCTGCTTGCTTCCCACCTGACTACAACCTGGATGTCTTCAAGTCCAACGTAAACAAATTCCTGATGAACCGCCCCCTTAAGTAGACACTTTATTAAATCTCTACACTAACGTACTGTACTTACAATAACCCTTATCCCTGAGTGGCTTCCGGGCCTTGATAAGTGGTGACCACCTTGTAAAAAAAAAAAAAAAAGCCATCTGAGCCATGTTAAGTAATTTTTTAAATAAATTATAGTGAACAGAGCTATATTACCAATAATATGGCACAAGAAGAAATGAAAATTAGTTGACTGAAGCAAAGTTTGATTTGTCAGCTTAAATGCTATCTTGGCATGACTTTGAAAATTCAATAATAACCCTGAACATATATGTTATTGTTATGTATAACAAATATGTTAGATGAAAAGGCTATTTCAAATTTTGAAGATATATTTATAATTCATGGATCAATTAGATTTCAGGCACCCTAGAAGTAGCAACTATGAAAACAATGCATTTATACTGGTTTCTTTGACTTCTGATTGAACTTATAATTTTTAATTTTTGACACAGTCCAGAGTGTTCTTTTTGGGGAGCTTAAAACCAACCTAGTGTCTACTTTACCCTAGTGAGGAGGCAAAAAAGTTTGTAATTTTTTTAATTAAAAATTTACTCTTTATAAATTTCTAACAGTTGCATAAACTATCAAAAATTATATCTATTTTTGTGCATCTTTTTACCATGACTAGTCAGAATCAAATATTAGCAGATTATTGATGAAAACCCCCTAAAATCTAACAATAAGAGCCTATGGAAATGTTATTAAAGTAAACGACATTAATTCTCTCTCACACACATTATACAAAAACTGCAAATGTTACATGCACAGAATATTTTAAGTTGTCTACATATTATTGTAAAACAAATTGACACCATTGTTATTGTTCTGTAACAAATTTGACATTATCCAATCGATGAGCAAATGCAAAACTGATGCAAAGCAAAAGTTTATCGTTTGAAATTTTTGTAACAATGAAGAGTCACAGTAGATAGCAGCGTAAAAATACTGACATCTTACTCGAAAAATGAATAAGAAGAGAAAAATTTGAACAGGACTAAATAGTCAAATCAAAGAAAGTAATCAGAACTAAAATGTTTTCTAACAACATAGACCAATATGTGGTAGGAATCACTAAAAAGTGTTGTTTATATGGCTTGTATCAACATGTAGAAAGGCCAGTTTAAGTAATGATGTTTTTAAATGAGATACACGTTGCAAGACTAGAATAAAATTTGAGATACACATTATTTCCTATTTCCCTTTTAAAATACTCTTTGCTTAAATTTAAAATACATTTTTGAAATTTATTTCCTATTCTAATAATAAAGAAAAATAATTATTAAATATTTATATATTTCTGGTTTACCTTTTTTCTAATAGTGCAAACGTTGATAAAATTTAAATGAAAATCCAAATGACATTTTTTTTTTCAATTTTTATCACAAATGGTTTCAGTTTTAAAAAACTGAAAAAAAAAAAAAATGGAGCGGTTTTGATATAAAAGACTTAGCTTTTTTGGTAAAACTGTCCATTGAAAGAGAATTTTCAATTTAACAAAAAATCTAATTAAAAATAGGACATTTTCCAAAAATAATTCACCCAAAAGATGTTAAAGAAATCTAATTATTTTTTATATAATGCTTTGCAATTTGGGCTTTTAAATCAGACAGGAAAGAAAACATTAATTCAACAAATAAGAAATGAACAGACATAAAGAGAATATACACAGAATAATTTTTTAAAATAATCTCACGGATTCTTTGACTTACTAAGAACGAAGTAAAAAGCAGTCCAATTTTACCAGCATATTTCAGACCGACTAAAGAGAACTTCATCTAGTCTTTCATCAGCAGGTTTTTATTGTTACCTTTTCTTAAAAGAAATGCAATAGAATAAAGCAAATAAAAAGGGGTTATTCACACAGTGCAGATGTGATGATGTAATTGTGGATTTTGTTATCAAATGACACAGTTGACAGATTCTATTGCTGGTTGAATAGCAAGTAGACACAGATGTCTATTTTCTTTTGACAATGTCAAAACAGAAATTCAAAAGACAGAAAAAATAAAAATGGGGGTGTTTGCACAACAAGGATTCACATGAATCTTAACCTGTCATTTACTGCATGACAGATACATAGAATACTGACCTGAAAACTGTTAGACTAAATGTCCTATTTATAAAAAACAAAAAAACACTCATTAATATATATATATATATATATATATATATATAAATAAATAAAAGACAGAAATTGTCTGTCCATTAGTTAAAGCATTAGACCTATACACTTGAATTTTGCTAAGAATCATAATCTACTAATGCAGATGACATAAACAGATGTATCTTTTTTTTCTTTAAAAATCTCTGGCTTAGCATGAAACTCTCCATTAACAATATTTTGACCTCTGATTTTCAGTAAAATTGGAGAAAATTTCAATCATTTTTAAAACCTTTTCTAAGCTCATAACTTTAGTCATAGCAATACGTGTTCGATCGCATTGAGTTATTGCGGGGCAAGCATTCTGAAGGGGTCATTGAATCATCTTTTATCAAGGCCAAAAGAACACTTCAGGATAATGGTTTATATGGTTGATTCGATTGTCAGTTGACTGGAGAATGTTATGAAAAGCTTCAAAACGATAAAAAGAACATTTAATTACTTATAGGAATGCTTTATGGCATATTTGTTGATATTGGATTTGTTCATGCAGTTTGTAAGGAAGAATCCTATGGTGTTCCACAGAGAAAGTTCTTGGTAAAAAACTGTTCCTTGAAATTCTAAATGGCACTGGACACACAGATGAACGTAAGGTATTTTAAGTTGTAGTTGTGAATGTTTCACAAGGAGAAAATAAAGATTTGAACTTTGTCAAGCATCTTCCAAGGAAATAACAAAGAGTAGAGAAAGCTCTCTTCAGTAAGAAAAGGGCTTTAGAGAAAAGTAGAGAAACTTGTAACAAAATAAAGGCATCACTTATTTATGTGAAGCAATCAAAGAAATCTAATTTAAACTAGAGACTTTATGCAATAGTAAAACCATTTACAAATAAAGAGTTTAGATAAAAAAGATACAAATTTTCTTCTACCACAAGAGTTAAAGCAAAAATTGATCAAGTATTACAGGATAAACATGCTGAAAAGATCTTTTTTAAACTTGAAATTAGAAGCAAAACAAAAATGTATGTGCTACACATAAATCAAACGTTTTGGAAAAAAACTAAGACTTAATTCTACCAGAAATCAAGGTTAAACATTAAAAAAAAAAAAATTTTAATTCATACATTTTCTAAATTATGTTTTAAAATACATGTGAAAATTTTTTAACACATTTGTCAGTAAAATGAAAACGTTTTAATTAGGACTTGGCTATTCTTTAATTATGCCGAGTTAGGTTTTTTATTGTAGTAAAAAAGAATTTGGATTTTGCACAATGATTTTACCTACAAGATTTCAAGAGTAAACAGTACCAAAACTTATTTAGTAAAAGTACAACTCTAAATTGTATAGGTGTAAGAAATGTCAGCTGGAAAATCAATTAGTTTATTTAAAAAAAAAAAAAAGTTACAAACTCCAACAAAAACAGCAAATCCACCATTTTTAAGTTAATACCAAAACGCAATCACTATTATAAATAAGTTATTGTTGATTATTAATTGATCCCAGGTGGGTTGAGCAAGATCCAAGTTTTAATTGAATGCAAGCATAACTAAGAAAATTGTGAATTCATAAATAGTGTCAGTGCGTAATCGTCCACAATAGTAAATTTCATAATCCTCAGCCATATCCATTAGACCAATACTGTACACCAAAATTATTTGTTTATGAAGTATAAGATGGATGGAAAACCCAACTATTTTTTTTCTTTTATCCTTTTTTAGGTTATAGTAAATCTTCAACAAAATTTCAGCTGCAAAAATACTTCTTGACACAAAATCTGTCATATACACCTAACATAAAGCTGAAAAAATTGAATAAGAAAAAAAGCTTTCATTAATCTATACTATTTGCTTATTTGTATGTAGTATGAGGAGTTATTTTACATTGTTGTTCTCATTGATTTTTCTAAGTTGTGTTTTACCAAAGTGCTGTTTGGCCTTTCTTAGGTGCATTGTTAATTTCAGCTTTGGTATAGAATAAGATTAGGAATTAAATCACAATATAAACAAATAGCTTTGTTTTTAATTCAAAATATATTTTCAAAAAGTATTTTATATAAACCTCATATACAGGGTGGAATGATAAAATTGTCACTATAGAAAAGACATGATTTCATTTCCGTTTGATGAAAATCTGTTTTTCTTTTGTTGCAGACCATCTACTAGTTGGCCAGTTGTGTACAAATCCCAAGAGTGATAGGATCCTTCTATTATGTCTGAAAATGACACAATGTTCAATGAGCAAGATCGGAGATGCGCCGCTGTAGAACTCATGCTCTATCAATTGATATGACAACAGGACCATTGCCAGCATCCTCGAAATGCATCACTGGATTGCCACAAACAACAAGGACATGCCTAGGGTTATGAAAACAAAGTTTCCAGACACGGTTATGGTCTTTGCTGTGGTTTCAAGTGAGGGCCACATCATGCTACCTCCCATCTTCGAAGTCGGCTTGAAAATCAACACCAAAGTGTACCTGGATGTGCTGAAGAGTGTGGTGATCAATCAGGTGGCAGTTGGCAGACCTTGGGTGTTGCAAGAAGACTAGGCACCAGCCCAAAGAGCCCTAGGATTGGCTTCAGAAGGAATGCTATGACTTTGTACTCTTCTCTCACTGTCCTCTCTCCTCCCCAGACCTGAACCCACTGGACTACTTTGTTTGGTCATACGTTGTGAACATCACCAAGATGACCTCCCACAACACCAAAGCCAGCCTGCTTGCTGCCATCCCCCAAGCTCCCGCTGGTGTTTGTGAAAAAGACATGCTCCTAGTCCCAGACCTGTATCGAGGTGGTGATTGAGGCTGAAAGCGGCTACATTAAATGTCAACTCTACTACATATTCAAATTATCTGAATTGTTTTTTTTTCAGTAAAAAAGTTTTAAATGAAGATGTAGCGTGGTTTTCTTTAGGGCGACAAGATTATCATTCCACACTGTGCAATCGAATATGATAAATAGAGTGAATAGAGCAATTTCATTAAAATATAATGAGAGAAAAAAAGAAATTCAACTTTAATGTGAAAATGGCCGTGAAAAGAACATATCCTGCTACTCATTTCACAGAACTCTAGCATTCTCAGGTATGGCAAAAAATATCTACATGCAAGTTGTTCATATCAAATTCCATAAGATTTCTTATGCAGGCTAGGTACGAATTTTTAAAATAAACATTAAATTTATCAAACATCACCATATTAAAAAAAAAAAAAACCACTAAATGAATATATGAGAAGGTTGGAGAGCATACAAACCTAAATGTAGGACAATGTTGCATATACAATATATAGGTCAAAGTGTAGTACCCAATTGCTAAACCTTGTGATGTCAGTTACAAATTAAAACCAAAAGAAAATGATTAAATGAAAAGGAAAAGAGTGAAAGAATAGAAAAGTAAAGAACAGAGAAATTAAAAATGATTAAATATTACTTAACAGCTATGATTTGCCAGATGCATTGTATTTAATGACCTTTGTGGTTAATTGTGACTATATATGAGGATCGAAAGTTGACTTATTAGCATGATCATGTGACATTGATAACAAAATGAGTTGAATTCCAAATCATGAAACATATAGTGTAAGGTAAGGTCCAGGTGGAGTGATGTCTACACCTCTACACCCTCCCGTTTGGCAGCAACTTCTAGTTTAAGAAGTGAATATCTATTATTTCTTTCATTAAAATACAGTATATGTTCCTTGTCAGTATAAAGGCTCCAGAGGACAGTTTCACTTTTGGCTCATAACAATACAATTAAAAACAAAAAAAGAAGTAGATGAAATGAGAAGGGGAGTTTTTAAAAATACAAGATTTTGAATTGAAAACCATGTTTAATTTCAGAAGTTATTTCGATGGGTCGCTGTTCTGTACAAGAACTGGAGATGAGTTTTTGGTGGGTAGCTGATCCTTATAAGTTTGGACCTTTAAAATTTTGCTGGCAAAGAGCAAAAAATCTTTCATGTGGTCACAAAAAAATTATGTGCTGAAATGCTAAAAGATTCAGTAGTTTTATAGAGTAATTCTGGTTTCTGATTGGTTGCTAGCAGAACATGGTTCCATTTGATTGGTCAGTTCCTATCGTTAGTGTCTATAAGTAGAACCTTCCAACTTTCTTCAATCATACCCCATTATAACTAAAATAATATTGCAACACAAGAGATGATTCATTGTGCAGATAATCCTTATTTTAAATGCTGAGGGTTTCAGTTTCAACATCAACATTGTTCCAGGAAGTTCATTCTCCTAGAAAGCACCCGTTTCATTACATCAAAAGAAACATGATTAGAGTGAAGGTAGTAATTAGATGGGAAAAATGGCAGGACTGCTGATGCAATTTCTGTCCCCACCCAAATGCGTGCATATGAATTCCAACATTAAACAACTTGGTGGCATAGTTTGGCTCGTAAATATTAAATCGATGGAGAAATGATAAAGAAAATAGACACTGATAAACATGAGTATCGTGAAAGAAAGGTCAATTAAGAATGAAAAAGCAAAGAAATACATCAAATTTTTTAATGGAGATAATTTAAAACTAAAATATTCAATCTTCATTATTTTGCATATAAAAGGAATTCAAGTTGTCAAAGCTTAAGTTAAACTAGATGACCTGTTGGGTCAATGTTTGTACATTGATGCATACGTTCTAGCGTTTTCAACCAACTATGAAAGTAAATAGACATTTTAAAATTATATAAGAGTAGTTGTTTTTTTTTAAGTATATTTATTGCTAGTTTATGTAAAACATGTATTAGGTTTGAAGGAAATTGTATAGTTACTTATAAAATGTTTTATATGTATAACAAAAATGTGAACATTTTGACGACTTTGGCCTCAAATCAATCTACGCAATACTAAAATTAATTTTTGAGTATGATTGAAGATGAAGTAAAAATTGACCGTCCACGGATTGAACTCACAGCCTTCAAATCATGAAAGCTTTGTGTTCAATATGCCTCCTCTTCTTCTCACATTACTTCTCACCTTATTTGTATTTTTCTGTAGTAATACATTCAGTGTGCAAACAACCAAGCAAGATTATCAATCTCAATAATATATAGACAGGTTTCTGTTTCAATTGTTAAGTCATGTTTATATTAAAACATTTTGATATTTTGTTCTCAATATTTTAATTTGTAAATTTAATGAAAACAAAATGATTAATTTATATAAATAAAACAGTGGATATATGTGTGTATGAAAATATTTAACTGATAAACTCCAACTACTAGTCACATAACAGAAAATAGTAGTCATACACCAAGGATGGTTTATAAAGAGTAAAATTTTTGTTTGGATGGATGAAGAACGCGGACAGAAATCTGTTGGTTAGTTGAAATGCAAAACGTTTATTTCAACTTGCCGATACATGTGCACGCGTTAATTCATACATAGCTTGAAGTGGTTAAATTTTAAATCTTTCTTATCTATCAATAGCTCAAACAGCAAGGAATGCGAGTGGAGCGTTTAATACCTTGGTTTGGATTCTAGCTGATAGTAAAATACCAAAATATATTTAAGCATATTTTATGACCGCGCAAGGCTGGGTACCTCTCCCCAGTAGTATTTAAATAAAAAATGTTTTTAAAAATGATTTCAATAGATTTTTAAAAACATTTTAAGGTTTTATAATTTTAAAATTTAGCAAATATCTTTTTTTATAGTTTTAATTATACTTCAAGCTATGAATTACAAGTTGATATTTTTCTTTTTAGATAATTATTTTATCAACTTGCATGAAAAGAGCTATGTAAAAGATGCTTAAAACCATTTGAATTATGCAAATACCATCAGTAGTTAAAGTTATGAGAATTTTAAGTGCCAAAATTTATGCTTTTCCGAGGACAGTTTTTAGAAAAAGTGGGCTAAATTATGGACCTCAACATTTAAAGAAATTTGGTAATTTCTCCACCATTTATTTATTTTTCAAGCTATTCTCATGAAACTTGGCACTCTTGTGTGCTCTTTCTCATTATGCAGTCAAATTCAATGTATCTCTTTAACATAAGCCATGAATTATAAAGATGTACAAATTTCAATTTTTTTTTAAACTGGTGCATGGTATCATACAGTGGATGTCTATTCATGAACAAAACTAAGTATTATACTGGTATTTAAATATAACTTTATTGAGAATAGGCATTTTCCTGCCTCCTCACCAAAGAGCATTCATGGCCGGTATTTACTACTCCCCTCAAAGAAAAAAAAATTGAGTAGATTTGAATTAATCTCAGAAATAAATCAAAGAAAATTTTTCATATAGATTTTGGATTTCTGTAAAAGATGGAAATTCCCATAGTCGACCAGAACTTGTGCATTTTGGGACCAGTCCAATTTTCAATTTTGTAAATCCTCTCTATCTGGCCCAAAATATACCCCTATTTTCTGAGATGCAACCATAAATCGTACTCTACATGAATCCTTGATGTAGCTTTCACAGTGCCAGGATACCAGGAATCCTGATAAGCAACAACTATATATTCACCAGTTGATGGTAATTTTTGCCATTTCTATTCTAGTGTTTTACTGAAAATTCAACTATGTAAACAAAGAAATAAAACAGTAATTTTTTTACCTTAAATGATTACTTTTATGTTTTAGAGTATGCAGAAAACGAATATCGCACTTAAATTTTCTGCAAATAAGTAGTTTTCCGGATATCAAGCAATGTCATTTCTTATGTTATCGCTGGTTGCCATTTTGGTATGCGCGAGTGCGCAAACGTAACCCCCGAGAAACTATGCACTAACGCATGTACCAAGATGGCCACCAGCAATAACATAATGAATGACATTGCTTAATATTCGGAAAGTTACTTATTTGCGGAAAATTTAAATGCGATATTCGTTTTCAGCATACCCAAAAACCTTAAAAGGTAGTCATTTCAAAGAAAAATGTTAAGTTGGAAACAAGGTAAAAATTTACAAAATGCATCACAATGAAATCCTTTACTGAACCGCCTAATTATTATTTAGATATCTTCAGTTAAAAAAATCGGGTTTGTTTTTCAGATTCGAAAAAATGGTCTTGACAAGGAGTTAAAAATAAATTCAAGTTTCATGATCTATTTTATTTAATTGTTAGGTGAAAGTACAGAATAGTTAACCCTTCCTTCCCCATGTTAAGAATGGGTTTCTAAATAATAATATTATTTCAGCATGATAGTATAAGTGCACAAGTACCTTTTATTTGTTATATATATATATTTTACCACTAAAAACAAACGCATGTACTTAGTACATTTTGTTGTTTTTTAACACTTTTAGTACATGTATACTAAAACCGTTAAAAACAATAAAATAGCATTGTTTGGAAATCAAATTTGAAAAACTTGATAATTTTTTTAAATTAACAAAGTCAGAATAAAAAATGAAACTTTTCTGCTTTCGTTTTGAAAGCAGAAAAAACAGTTTTCTATTTTTAAGAGAATACAAACTCGTTAATACGCTGACAGCGATGGTTAGCACATAGCGAGCCGTTTCCCCTAAGCGATTTGAATTTCTATAAAAGATAACATTTTAAAGAAGTTTCCGCACAATTAATAATTATCAAATATTTACATATTATACATGAAAATAATTCTGAAACTATTCTCTATACGAAAATGGATGATATATACTATATTTATCTGATCAATTTTGAAATATTCTTCGTCAACTTTGTTTCCTGTGGTCATAAAAATATAAATCAAATTCCAGTAGAGATGGACTTCTTTGTTTATATAGCCTGTAAAATTTCAGCCATATGCAATCAAATTTAACCCCGTGCATATGTATCCAAATGTAACGTATGAAATGTAAACATTGAAAAAAGTTTCCCTTTTTGTTGTTGTCATTTTTTACCGTTTTTTTTTTTTTTCATTTTTAACTTAATGCATAAAAGCAAAATAAATTAACATCATTATAATACTTATTCTATTCCCTTTTCATCAATGTAATTCTTTTAAAAATTGACCAACAAATAAAAAAGATATGACTTGTTGGAGCACATTAGGTATGTAATATTGCCGATGTCCATGAAAATACAGCATACGCTTGTAATGCTAATGAATGTTTTACTTACATTTTAAACTTTCGTTCAGTAATTTTCAGAAATATACATGCAAAGAAATCAGCTTTCAGATTATTTTTCATTTTTTTAAGATCATCTCTGAAAAGTTTGAAAAATAAAAATTACACTTGTAATAATTCCTTGATAATTTTGTTTCGATTGTAATTTTTTTATCTAATTATCTTAATTATTTCAATAAGTGACTATTTTAAATGCAATTAATTTGGCAGAATACATTACCATTTTTATGATTAATTTAACATCTCAGAAATGTTAAATTAAAATTCTTAGTTTATTTTTGTATAAATTCATTAAAAATATTAATTTGGCATACAAAAAACTAAACAAAATCAGCTGCAGCAATGACAGAGGAGTTGCTATACATTATATTAAGAATATCATTAAAGAAGTAGCACAGATTGCAAGGATTCCAGGATAAACTAAGAAAAAAAAAAAAGACTTGCATAATCTTACAGAAGATTTTTTTCAACTATGTTTCAAGGGGATTTGATCATCATAGTAAGTAATAATAATAAAGTAGATAATATGAGTGAATTTCACAGAGAGAGGATATTTTTCATGAAATCATTAATGGTCCCACTCTAAGATTAAACATGAAAGGCTTTATCATTTTGCTCACAAAAGTAGATGTCAGGGATAGGTGTCAAATTAAATTATGAAACTATGCTACAGAAACAAATCAATCTACAATAAACTTTTGTCTATAGTAAAAAGACCTGTTGACAAGAAATGCCATCAACTTGTGTGATTGTATTGCATATTACTTGGGGCATTGTGCTTTTAAAGTGTAGAACAATTTGCTAAATGCATCAGATTACTTAGGTATCATCAACATGGTTTACAAACTCCCAGGTTCACCTCTCACAACAAAACGTGAATTAACTCCAAATGCTTTTTTGTGTACTTCCCCAGGTTACCACCAGGTAAAACAAAGTAAACTTCATAGAATACTTAAAAAATATAAAACAATAGAGAGAATAACTAAAAAAAATTACAATTTAGCTTATAGCATATTAATCCTTTTTTTATTAATGAAAGGATACAGACGATATATGAATCATTGGAAACCACCCATTGAATACCATATCTATGTGGAGAGTATAAATTTATGCAATAAATTAGATGGGATTTGGACCCAGTTTGCCAATTCCATTGCCCATGTTGGTATGCATGCAGCCATTCATTTTTCCTAAAATGTTTTTTTTTAAATAATTAAATTTAATCCATTTAAGGTAACGAATAAAACAAATTAAAAACATTTCATGAAGATTAAGCCAAGGAAAGCTAATGCAGATAAGCAATCCAATAATTTAAATTTTAATTAAATCTTTTGATTGATGTGAATCAAGACATTGTCACAATTAGTCTTTATTGTCTTATCTTAAAATGAAGACAATTTCAATTATAAACTTTCTACTAACCTGAAACAAAGAAAAAATATATCACCTCTACTCACCCCCACCCATAAAAAAACAGTTTAATTTATTGACCTAACACTTAAAGAAAAAAAAAAGGACTGAAATTTAATCAATTCAAAAACTTTTCTAACATTTCAATACTTGATTAGATTCATTTGGGAATTTAAATTAGTTCTTACAATGAACATCATAATTCAGTAAATCAATAAAAAAAAAAAAAAAAAAACATTCTAAATGACTCATCACCATCAGAAAAACAGGTGAGAAACCAGTTTATAAAAATAAATTTTTTATAACTGACCATCTTACGATTTCAGAGATGAGAAGTTGATTAAAAAATATGCAACTGTCGGCTCAATTTAAAAAAAAAAAAAAATTCTAACTCAGTCTCTTGCAAAAATGACAAACTCTAATCATTATTTTTTAAACCTTCATAATCATTTAAAATATAAACTTACAGTAACTGAATTATATTCAAAGTATTTTCTAAAGTAACACTGTCTCTCACCTACGCTGATGCCAAACTGCCAAAAGCATCTCAAAGTCTTCCCTTTCCCTCACATCTAACATTGGAAGCAAACAAACTATACACTTTACAAAGACAGCAGTTCTCTCTCTCTCTCATTGTATCATAAAAAATGGTTATATTTATCTATTCTTGCTTTAATAAGTTTTTCATGTGGCAGCAGACTAAGAAACCGACTGATAAATTAGTAAATGAGTAAGCAGTTCTTTGGCCAAATACCAAGACAAGAGAAAATCCGGATTCAAAATGGACGAATAGTTGTGGAATTATATAGAATTAAAGTTAGAAGAAAAAGGTGAGGCAAACAAAGATACGAGAATGCCAACCAAACCTGCAAACTAAGATGATGTCAATGGTTTGTAAGAACAACAACCAAAAGCAACAAATGTAGGAAAGTTCTGGGATGAAAATGAAGAGATTTCAGAAACTAAGCTATCACCCAAACACCCAGCTTCCATCATAACCCGGAAATGAACAACTGTTGGTTGTTTAATCCTATACCTGCTTGCCTCATCAGTTAGGTATGCAAGCCTAAGAATGTAGAACTCAAAATTTAAACATTGTGAAACAGGAAAGGCATCAGGTGGTAAAAAGTATAAATAAACATAATTTCCAATATTTTTTTTATTTTTAAATTTCCTTACTGAATAAATCAAAATGTGTTTTGCATTATGAGACTTGAAATGTTAATCAATTCAAAAGAAAAAGACATTTTCTGTGGGGTCTTAAGTAAGTCAGTGGATGTTGAGTTTTATAGCATGTCAACCATCATTGAGTCATTCCATGCCGAAACTATACAAGTCTTGTACAAGATTGTAAATTAATATTTTGTAGGCGTACATTTTATTAAAAAAATAGTCTCTAAATGATAATTTCTGTTTAACCGAAACGAGTCTACAAATTTCTCCAGGTTAGTAGACGTGGGATTATTGTTAAATAAGGGGTAACACTACATTTCACAAAGCTCCCATATTGGGGCATCACAACTGAATGCAGTTTTGTGTCATAATAGGTCAGTTACTGAAAGTAAGTGATGGGTTAACTTGAAAACTGATCAGAAGCTTCATTAAATACCTGCCGTGTTTCACACTACATAAGGACAAAACAAGAAGTATGTAGAAGAGAAATTAGCTTGGATCATGATTGGGAATGCTGTAAGAATAGAACTAGCTAAATAGGGCCTACAATACAAGGCTAGCAAAGTTTCCAATGAAGCCATGAATTCTAATGCAGATGAGCATAAAGTTTCTAGGTGTAGTTTGGATAAGTGCATGTGAAAAGTCAAGCAGCTGGATGGACATATCTTGGAATCAACTCTGGAGATCTGAAGGTATTTCAAGACATTTTGAGAAACATTTAACCTAACTGACCAACCTCCCAGTCCAATGGTTTGGCAACTATTCGGCCAACTCTCCAGACCTCAATGCAGCTAAAACAGCTGGTTGCAAAGTCAGGGTTACAGAGCACAAGGTTTTTGATTATATTTAAGTAGGTCATCTGTAACAAATCACAGACTTAGCTTGCTCTACAAATTATATTTGAAACTGTCATACATGTTTGTACCGATTCTAATATTTTCAATCATTGGTTTGATGAAAATTTTATCCCAGGTCAAATCATCAAAGTATGATCATACTGCTCAAGAAGTTGGACACATAAGCTAAAGGAACTAGACGATCACAGGCTCATAACTCTGCTAAACACAGAGTCAGAGATTTTGGTCAATATTTTATTGAACTGGTCATAGGATGATATTGAAGAGTTTCTCAAACTCTAGCAAAATGACATTGTGAAAGAAAGATCAATTCAGAATACTTTACATCGAATTCAAAGGTGTCTAGAGAGGATTGAAGATGACACTGAGGTCAAGTTAGTCAACCATCGCTTTTTAGCATCTTTTTTAGAAATCCCCGGTTTTAAACCAGACTTCAGCATGTATACTGCTTGCCGTTACATTTTCAACCCAAACAAGGCACAGTGCCACTTTGATATAGGAGCCTACTATTAGGGGCATAAGTTGCAGGGATACTAGGTCAGGAGTTGAGCAGCAAGATATCTGTTCACATTACACTTGAACTTCTGCATATCAGTACAGTTGGGGAAGCAGGGAATTCCAGATTGTAACAGTTCTAAGGAAGAAACTATTAAAATAGAAGGCTTTCTTACATCTACGGATCTCTATTGTGTAGGGATGGGACATTGCTGCTTGTTGGTTTGACAGGGGTACTTATGTCGAGGGAGTACAAGGGCTTGTAGTTCGTTAGAGCATCCACCATATTTGTAAAACAGGCAGAGGGATGCAACATTTCACCAGTGGAACAGAGGTTGAAGCTTAGATGACAGTTCAGAACCTATCAGGTTGGCGACTCTTTTGAACCCTGTCTAGGAGTGAGAGACTAGTAGCAGATGCACCAGCCCAAATGTGACAACAAAACTTCATACATAGGTGAATGGTGGCCTTATAGCAGTACAGGATACTTTCAAGCGTAAGTAACTTTCTAGTATGGTAGAGAGAGCTCACCTTCTTCGCAGCAGACACGGTAATGCTCTCAATGTATCTGTTCCCACTTATATTCCCTGTAAACGTTAAGCCGAGGAGTTTGAAAGAAGTACTTTCAGGTAATGCGTTTTTGGCCATTGCTATTGGTGGTTGAAAAGGTTTCTTGTAATTGTTGAAGGAAACAAACTTAGTCTTGGCAGTATTGAATGTGACCATCCATTTTTGTCCCCATTTCACTACAAATTGGAGGTCTTTCTCTAGTGTTTCTGACATTGCCTTAGATATATGTTCATTTGTTTTCCTCTCGTGCCTGTTATAGAGCGTGGTGTCATCAGCAATCAGAGACAATTTTATCAGGGAGGTTATTTATGAATATTAGGAATAATAAAGGTCCAAGGATCAACCCCAGAGGTACACCCAAACTTATATCACATTGTCTAGATGTATGACCATTGAGGACAACCGGGATTCTTCTCTTATGTTAAGTATTCATCCAGTGATACTGTATGATATGATTTTCCTGAAAAAAAAACATTGTGTCATACCCTGTCAAAAGCCTTAGATATACCTAGGGCTACTGCCCTACCTTCTGCTTGGTCCAGTGTATGGTATATATGTTCAGAGATTACAGGATATCTGTTGTAAAATGGGCTTGCCTAAATCCATATTGTTGGGCAATCAGAAGTTTAGCAGCTGTAAGGTGATGAATTAGAGCTTGATTAATTATGAACTTAAATATTTGGGTGAAGAGAGGAGGAGGCTAATGGGGGTGATAATTTAATGGGTCAGTTCTTTCGCCAGACTTCTTGGAAATCAGGAAGCAAGATTCGTTAAGGCATTTGCTGTAAAGTTTTAAGAGAACTGGAGCAACCTCAGCAGAGCATTTTTTTAATAGTACAGCCAGGATGAGATTGAGTCCATATGCTTTTGAGGTGTCTAGGCTTTTTATGATATCCTGCACCTGAGAAGGGGTGAGTTTCATATCATATAGTTTTATGTCAGTTCGCAAAGGAAAATCAGGGAGGGAGTGTTTTGCTGGGTCCAATGTAGAGTTTGAAGCAAACTGTCTGGCAAGCATATTAGCCTTTTTGGTTGCTGTGCAAACAACCTCATGATTGTTGGATAGTGGGGGAAATGTTGATTGCCCATTATTTACTACACTGTTGTAGATTTTCCAGAAATCACAAGTTCCTAATTTCTGCGTTTCAATGCATTTTCTGATGGCTTTGATGTATTCTCTCTTAGCTTTAGCTATTTCTTTCTTACAATTACTTCTAGCTTCTATAAACTTTTATCTGTCTGTACTGAACTTATGTTCGATAAATCTGCGGTATGCATGCTGCTTTTGAGCAATGGCAGCTTCACAAGTAGAAGGAAAACATTGGGGAAAGTGGGATTTTTTATAGAACTTCCGCATGGGAACATGAGCTTCAATTGGGGCTGTAATGCAAGCAAACTGAAAGTGCCTGCAAACTTTTGGTATCTTCCAGTTGGTGGGTCAGTACTGTCTACTACTCTCCACCATGCTCTATATCCTTGAGTTGGACTCCCAACTTCTCAAGATAAGGAGGAGGGGGGGGTCAATCTTATTCAGATTCATTTTGCTTTGAGATAACATCACTGTGTTGTGCATAGAGATGGTGATGGGAGTGCTCACATGTTACAAAAACAATCACAACAGCCAAAATAAACTGCAGCAAATCAATTGATCTGCAATTGGGTGCCTGGAGTAGTGACACAACCCTTCCAACTCCTTTCTGCTAAACAGACAACCAAGTTTGAATCTTTCGCGTGTGGGTCAGACTAAGCCTCAAGTTCAAGAGGAACTAGTCAGAGATGCAGTCAAAGGTTAAAGCA
Source organism: Euprymna scolopes (assembly GCF_053919585.1). Lineage (NCBI taxonomy): Eukaryota > Metazoa > Mollusca > Cephalopoda > Sepiida > Sepiolidae > Euprymna > Euprymna scolopes. The sequence goes on along the minus strand of NC_136483.1, from coordinate 17,441,879 downwards.
TTGGTTAACACTTGACTTTGAAGGAAACTATTTCAAAGGTAGAGCAGAGGCGTGCACCACAAGTTTTCCCTCTCATCCTAGGGAATGCCCGACCTGATGCATCAAATAGCAGAGAGACTAGCTTTCCAGAGTCAAATTTTCAAAAAAATCTGCATAGAACTCCGTAGTTTATATCGCCTTTTCCAATATCATTCTTGTCCATTCAGTTGAAGGCCATTGTAGGTCAAAGGACGAATTGCAGTTCTTTAGACAATACAAAGTTACACTCAAAAAGCTAGTCCAGTGACCTTTCTTGGTCTTTTAGAAAGGAATTCCATAGGTGATTAGTGAGGTGGGGGCTGTTGATCAACTGTTTCTTTTGCAGTTAAGGTAGACAAGAGGATCTGCTTCGAATAGGATTAGGTACAATATAAAGTCTCATCTCAACAATTCTCTGACCTAGCAATTGACCTGGAACGTCAGACTCCTTGACACATGGTTCGAAAATGGAGGACTCACCTGAGTGTCCCTGCTGTGAGATAAACTAAGTATATTTAAAATTAAAAATGCCAGTTTAAGTTTTCCATTCTTTCCAAGTATTCAAGGACATTGTCATCACTGGTCAGCAAATATAAAGGGAAGACAATATGGCTCTCCTACCAAGAGCTATATAAATATTATACTTTTTTATGTATGAGATACAAAATAAGAAATACACACTATTAATGGAGAAAACAAAGAACATAATTTAATTTTCAGGAAATTAAAAATCAAATACTCATATCACTGATTGTATGAGCGATGTTACAAAAGTAATGCCTTGTATTTTTTTAATTTGACATTAATGACTCAAAGAGGATTGCAAACTGCATGACTGAACTTATGCATTCAAAACCAGAAAGTTGCAGATATTGACTGTGTGAGACCCCAAGAAGGCAACCGATCATGTGTGTCAGAAGTAGAAATGCATCATATGGTGGTGACTATGTAGGAAAATAAATTCTAGAGCACAAAAGGTAGATAGTTTTAATGGTACCACACCCATCTTCATAGCTCTTTAACTTTGAGTTGAAAGCAAAAATAAAATAAAATAAAAATATAGGAGGCTTTACTCGTGGAATGACCATTGTTTTATACAATTAAACAATGGCAATGACAGATTTATTTGAAGGAAAGATGCATTTGAGTATATATTTTGGGATACTGAATCAATTTGTCATCATAAAAATTACTTATGTATACAAAGAATGAAATAAAATCTTAGGTTTTCAACTGTTTTCATGATCTTGATTGTTGCCATCTTGAATGTTTTAGCTTTATTCATTGAATTAAATATGAAGTTTGGTTTGAATTTCCATAAAAGATTATTCACTACAATAAAGACACCTGAAGATCATAAAACACAAAAGCTGAAACATTGTGAAAATGTCAACAAGATGTGGAAAATGTGCAAATCGTGAACAATACAAGAGAAAAACTAAGGTTATCCTTAATGGCTGTACGTTTAAACAACAACATATTAATGCGGGTGTGCTTCAGAGGTCAATCCTTGGACATTATTATCTTGAACTTCATAAACGACCTCTCTAATAAAATTGTGTTCAAGATGAGTATATTTGCTGATTACACCACACTGTATAATAGACATGAAAGAAAAATAATTGTACACATATCCAGAGTAATATCAGAAACTGTAGAAAATGACCTTCAGTCTGTAGTGGAATGGGGGCTGCAAATGGATGGTAACATTTAATGCTATGACTAAGCTTCTTTTCTTTAACAACTACAACATTCTCAACCACCAATTAACATGACAAATAACACCCTACCTGAAAGCTCATTGTTCAAATACTGTTTAACATTTACAGGCAACATGAATTGGAACAAATACATAGAGAACATTGTAAAGGCTACTGCAAAGGTGGGTTCCCTTTACCATGTTAGAAAATTACTCACACCCGAAAGCATCCTATATCTTTACAAAGCCATAATTTACCCATGTATGAAGTATTATTGCTACATCTGGGCTGGTGCATCAACCACTAGTCTCTCCCTATTAGACAGGGTCCAAAAAAATTTTAATCTAATAAGTCCTGCATTATCGGTTAAGCTCCAACCTCTGTTCCATTACTGCAATTTTATAGTTTCTTCCCTCAGATTGCTATACTTTGAAATCCCCCCCCATTTCTTGCTTCCCTGATTGTGCTAACCTGTGAACAGACATCTTGCTGCTCAACTCCCAGACCAGTTTTAGTTGGATGTCTCATCTTGAACGTTATTCTCACATTTCGGTAAATATAACCTTAGATCTTTAAAGGTAAGTTTTGTCAAACTCTGGAATCTCTACAGAATTTGGAACTAAACCCTGTATTTAATCTATGAGGGTAGATTGTTCTTATTCTATAAGCCATTAAGAAGTCTTAATTTTTATTATCTTCTTAGTATTCCCTGTACTGAAGATTGAACTTTCAAGAAGATTGTTACTTAGAATTAATTATTACTTAGGACTTATCTGCTACATCATGCGTCCATGTAAATAATCTACAGCCATGGATTAAACAAATGCTTTAGTTCAAAGTTCTGTACAGATTCCTCAAATTCAACAAGACTTATCTAACGAAGGTTAGAGGTTACATTAGCTGAAACATGAAAATAGCATCCAAGGAAGAATACTCTGAATTAGACAAATTATCAATCCTTCTTTCAAAACATTACCAAGATCTGTTTAAGCATTTTTCTTGGTTTTATCTGACTGTAGCTGATAAGTTTAGTAAAATACAAGTGAAGTATGCATGGTCCCCCGTGAGTGCACAGTGAACGAGGCATAAAATAAAAATGACTAAATTCAGCATTTGCACTCCATCCCCCACATTTAGCCCCAAAAATCTCCAGGTGATGCCAAATCCTAGTGAAAATGAACAAGCGGTGCCGTTTTAGGCCTTAACATATGTAAATTTGAGTTCTGCAACATGCAAAAAAAAAAAAAAAAAAGAAATGACTAAGTCCATCATTCCCTCTACCCTCACTTAACCTCAAAAGTCCTCAAGGCCTTCACATATTTAAATTTGAGTTCAGCACCATGTAAAACTGCTAAATAGACATAGACAGAAAATTATGGACAAATATGGTAAAATAGTTCCAAAAACGGAGTGTTTTTATTAGCCCTAAAAGAGCCCCTGGGGCACACCCAAGAGTTATCAAAGTATAGACAAACAAAATTATATAGAAATCAGTTAATTACAATTTTTCGGAAAGTTTTATAAAAATCCAAGGCATCAATTTTTTTTTTTTTTTTTTTTAATAAGCACAAAAGTGTAAATTTTAGCCATTTTAACCCGAAAGGCACCTCTAGGGGGCAACCAGAGTTTTCCCGGAAAATCAATTCTGTTACTTTTTTATTTTTATCATGTTTAATGTTTATGAAAAATTTTAAAAAATTCCAAAGCATAGTTATGTAGAAAACTGCAGACAGATGAATGGACGAACGGATATAGGTCAACCCTCCTTTTGTCGTGTGTGGGTGGGGGCAAAAATAAAAAATATAACTAAAGAATAAAAATGTATACAAGAATACAGAAAAATTATATCAAGAAAAATCTTGCAAATTATTTATTGCCAAAACAATACTTATTTGGAATGATTCCATCTATATGATTGATTAAATAAAATTGCTAATTTGGCTCATAGTTATCAATACCTTTCTCAACAAGATTAATAAGTAAATAATGAAAATAACTTTGGATAAGATTACGTGCATTAAACTAGTCTTGCACAGGTCAAACTTTTCCTATTGTGACACCACATTGGCCTTTCTAAACGGATGTACAACAATTGTACTTTTGAATTATTACATAACATATATGCAAAAAGGGTTGCTACCGCCACAGAAAACTTGGTTTAGAGATTTAACTAATGAGATCAGTTTTATCATCAAGGATTTGCCTATAAATTATAGTCTTGTTACTAAGTTAAGCTTAGTAAAATCAGAAGACTTCACTATGTCATAACTGTTCTAAATATTAGCAGTAGATGGAAAATTTGGTTCTTACTAAGTGATCCCATTAGATGTTATAGTTTTTTTTTAGATGATTCAAATCAAGATAAGCAAAACTTAAATTCTTTAAAACAAAGATGATTCACCAAATATTGCATCTTTGGATAACAATATCTTATCGAAAGTTTTATTTTTTAAATTTAAAAAGAATCTTATTTATTTACCTCCATTCCTAGAGGATACATACAAGGTCAGATGTGGTGTTGAAAACTCAACACCCTTGAATTATGCTCTGACCTATAAAAATACCCGAGCAGCCCTAATGGCATTTCCTGGAAAAGACACTTTAGGCGATTAGCAACAAACTAGCTCTTTAAAGAAGAGGCTGAGCCTCCAGAGACTGAAGAGGACCATACAGCAACACTCAAGTCAGCAGTGAAGTGATTATCGCAGACATATCCCGGATACAAGGTAAGTAAACAAGATGAAAATATATCTTGAGTTAAATCCAAGTTAAATTTCAAAAGTGGTAAATGTTTGAAAAAGAACACTAAAACTAGGTCATACACTTAGCTGATAACTTCTATTCTTCGTTTCCATCAGTTTTAGCATGAATAAGAGAAAAAGACAATCAGAGGGACAAAATTAAAAAAAAAAAAAAAAAGAAAAAAAAAAGTAACATGACTGAAGTAGAGCAAGACTTTCTAAAACTATTTTCTTAGCCATGACCCCGGGCAAAGCCAGATAGCCCTGTTAGTACTCAATAAGTATTTTATTTCCTAAGGTCAGAAAAGCAAATAAATTATTCTCATGTTTCAAACTGTTGTCATCATTTTTACACTATTTAAGTTATTGTTCGATCCAGACTTTTTGGGGACGCTTTTTGCTGTTAATCATTTAGTTAATCCACTGGAACAAATTACTCTAGTTCCATATGCCTTTTAAATGACTTTCGGTTACTTCAAGAATTGAACTTAATTCACCAAATAGGAATGAACATGCGGAAATGTAACTATCTTGTAGAAGGTCAGAAAGATCAACAGCCACAACATGAAAATGATAATTAACGAAAATGTCTGAAATGTATAATTAACGAGATATGGTCTCATCTCAGAAACAGCAAACATTTTGCAACATTTCACTTTTTGTATTTATTAATGGAGTAATTTCAGGTTTAAATAGTTATATTTTTTGCTAATTTAACAACAAGCACGTTACCCAGGAATGAATTCGACAACATCATTTTTATTTTTTTTTTTTTACTTCTATAATTTACAAACATGTATTAAAAATATCAGAGAAGGTAATGTGTGTTTCTTACATATAACTTTGATAAATACGCATGGAATTGTTTGTTTTTTTGTTTTTTTTTTCATTTATTTAAGTCAAAAGTAAAATACACAAAAACTAAAAACTTTTTTTTAAATCCTATTTTAGAAAATTTGTAAACATGCCTATATTTTCAATTATTTTTTTCTAAAGACCTCCACTTGAATAAGACTGGAAAAATACAGCTAATTATAAATCAAATAAAATTAGCATTGCTGTTTATGGATGATTTGCACAAATGCAAAACAATATTGAATTAAAAATAATCAATATCATCAGAACACTTTGATCCAAGAAAAGTTTGATTTTAGTCATAATCAGTTTAATGTATGGCATGTATCGGATCTTGGTATACGATTTTATATTTAATTACATCTCTGGACAAAGACACAACAAATATGGTACATAATGCTATTTTGCATTAGAAAATTTACTATCAGAAAGTAGTAGGTTAGATCTGCTAAAATGGTGAATGACTGCAGGCTATGGATATTAGATGAATATGAGAAAATGAATCTGTCAAAATAGAGCAAAAAAATTATGATCAGTTTAATAGTTTGAGTATTTTGATTACCACAAATCAGATTTTCATAGCATTTGTACATATTTATATTTCTAAGAGGATGATAATCTTAGATCTTAAGTCATATAAACATGAATAAGAAAGGCACAGAAGAAAATGCAAGTTATTTCAAGGTCAAAAATTATTAAATAAAGAGAAAAATGTTTAAAGCATAAGGAAAATAAATGAAAAAGAATTTAAGGTTAGGCAGAATTTTTTTTTTGTTCGTTTTGAAATACATAGAATTTTTCAGGTCAGTTCGATGACAGAAAGTTGTTGTGAGCTTAATTATTTGAACAGATCACAATCAGCTACGTGGTTAATTATTACCCTAAATCAAAACTTATCTTCACAACATAAATTATAAAGAAAGATTTTTTGTCTTTAAGAAAGTCTTATTGTACAAACACAAGCCTACCTTAATTCCATATAAACCTTACGAGGTAGACAAATTTTCATTTAGCATTCTTTATTTCTCAACTGAAACTTGAGTGATAAGTATAAATTTGTACCTGCAAAAGTTTTTTGTTAATCCTGCAATAGTTTGTTTTTTTTAACGTAGTTTAAATACGTTCTGTAGCTTCACTTTCATATTAAAGAGTAATCTTGATTCTTTTCAATAGCAGATTTAAATACAAATTGTATGTCCAAAACAATCTTACTCCTACTTACGTATATATATATATTACTATTATGATATACAAGGCAGTTTTTAATTGCGAAATAATTAATACTAGCAGAACACATGAAAATTTCACATAATAAGCTATATGTTTTGATAACGTTGATATTTTTCTGTATATAGCACAAAAAAAGTCTTTTTGGACAGAAAAAAAAAATAGAATGCAGCAAATAAGAGTTTATTAATATTTCTATGAAAATAGTGTTCATTGAATTTTAAATATACAACTGACACAAATGAGAAACATCTGACAGCTGTATTCCAAAATTCATAACGATCGGTTAATTAGTTTAGAGGTGAATCTTGTAGATGCAAATATATCAACATCTACACAAACCTAGCTTATAAAGACACATTAAAGAAATAATACAAGTGATCAGGTTTAATTTTTTATTACATAAACCAAATTCATAGATGAAGAAATAAAAAGAATCCAAAGTTAATGGCAAGTTCACTGACTGTAAAAAATGCACATCTGCGAAATGTTGGCTTATGACTTGCAGATCTATTGAAGACATAAAAATGTCTACAAAGTTTATTGATGTTTTAATCTGAAGACTAAATGGACGAGAAAGAGATATTCTCAGTTGAAAAGAAAGATTAAAGAAAGCAGATGCACTGTGTATGTAGACTATCAAAATGAAAGCTCAAGTCAGTCAAAACTTAGAGCGCACAAGGAAATCTACCCACTGTTTAATATCAAATTACATTCTTCCTGCAGCTCTAGATGATGAATGTGATGATGATCACCATGGGCATGGGTAGAATGTTGTGAAGAAGAAAAAAATAGGGTGAGCAGAGACAGACACAAAAGTATTTCAAGGACTACCCTTTAGAGACGTACTGAAATGCAAAATTTGACTCATTGAACTGGAAAAATTTTCTATTCTTTTTACAACAGAAACATTATTTTGTAAATATGCATTTTTTTTTACAGGAAATACGACTAGATATGTTTAACTGACTTTTAATGTAAATAGATTTTTTTTTTTTTTTACATTGAACTGTTTTCTTGTTGTCCCTATTGCTCTCCTAATTTTATCACTTGCATAATTTTTACTAACACATGCAACTATTATATTTACGGATTCATCTTCCACATCCATGAATAATCACATAACTTAGTAAAAACTTGATTGGGTTAACGTTAGTATTTTTTACATTAGATAAGAAAAAAAAAATTAAACAGGTTCAAACAGAATCAATGTTTTAAACAACTGTAACAATCATCAAAGAAAACACCCAATTTTTACAGTTAAATATGTTGTGATGTCATCATAGACAGCATCTCTTCTAACCTCCTTTTTATCTTGATTATTTACATAAATTTCTCACTACTTCTAATCATTCACCTTCCTCTCACCATTAAAAAGGATTTCAAACTACATTGTGATATCATAATAGATGTTCCTTCTCCATTTCTCATAATTTTCATTCATTTTCTCTTGACACTTTTAATTGTTTTTTCATTTAAATTACTTGCCTCCCATCATCTAAAATATTCATGTTCAGCTGAAATGTGAACGGTGAAAAAAAAAACATTAAGAGTTCCAGTAGTAAAGATTATATATATATATATTCCGAAATATACATACTTAGGCAAAAACTTATTTTATACTAACATATTTGATTAAAGCTCTATTTATCAAACTTAACGATGATGGTCACCAAATTTCGCAAATTATTTGTAGAAAATACAAAAATAATTATCACATTGAATCGCAGTCTGCCTACAAGTAAACCCCAACTAAATATTCAAAATAGTATTTGAAGCCCAAATTAACTCCTCTTGGTATGGCTAACCTACACAAGTTGATGCACATTCTCTAAATGATGTTGCATGTAGTAACAACACTAAGCTGGATACTCCACCAGATTAGATAAATTCTTGTCCTGAAATCCAGTTAACCCAAGAGGACAGAAAAATATATACTACAAGGTAGTTTACTGATCACTAAACGAGAGGGAAATTAATATTCCTAACTTCATTAATAACTGAACGTTTTAGAGATAAAAGAACTGCAATGCAACATTCAAATATCTATGCATCTCCTATAGATCAAGTCTGATTTTTAAGAACTTTGAAGTAAAATGAAACAAAACTATTCATTCTTCAGGTGTTGATAATCTCATTTCAACACACAAGCATATTTTAATCACCATTTGATATTAAATGTTTTTTTTGTTGATATCAACAAACTTGCACCCAATACTTCATGGAGAGCAAAAAACACTTATGCCTGCACGAATATAAAACGAATTTGCAACGAAAAAGGAATCATTATTGTTTGGTCATTAGATTAGTAATTGAGCCAAATTGTTATTAAACTATAAATAATGCTTTATTTATATCATTTTTTTTTTTTTTTTGTATTTTTATCTATATTATTTATATGTCTTAATATCTATGGTTATTTATGCAAATGTCTTCTATTCGGCAGTTTAAATGCTTTCAAATTCCTTTTACATTTTGAAGGATCACGTAATAAGCAAGACTAGTACTGAATAAATAAAAAACAATTTAAACTTTGTGAAAAAAACAAATTATTAAAATTTTTTCATTAATTTTTTTGCCTTGCTTTAAATATTACTTTTTCTTTTTCAGAACGCCGCCTCGTTTTGATTCTGACGCCAGTTCGTTTTTATTCAGTTTGTTTTTTTGTTTTCATTGTTGCTTTGGGGGGGGGGTATATAATTCTGCATCGGCAAAAGTCGGTTTTGATAGGTTTGCTGCACCAATACCTATTTTTCATGTAGATAAATAATCGATTAATGGGTTTGTATTACTGTACACATAGATTCGAAAAAGTTGTTCCAGTAGTAAAGATTATATATTTAAAATGGCACCCAACTCTCTCTTTCACACGGTAAGTTTGGAAAAAGGAGTTAAAAATTTAAAAAATATGCCAAATACTGTTAAAACCCCACCGAATATATGTCAGCCTATGTTTACGGTAACATATTAAGCGAGTTTCTAACAGTATTTTGTCTAGTTTTTTTTTTATTTATAACTTCTTTCCCCAAACTTACCGTGTCCGGACGCCATTTAAAATTTTCCAATACATCAGTAAACACTGTATGTTTTTCGAGCTGAATAAACATGTTACATTAAATAAAAACACTAGAAAATTATCCAGTTAGAGAGAAAAGTAACTTATCTTGCTTTTGATAACATTTATTTGTTATATATTTATTTTTCGGCAACTTTTTCGAATCTATGTGTACAGTAATACAAACCCCGATTAATAATAAATAAATAAAAAATATGGGTAGGTCATGTAGAAGCAATAGACACAGATACAGTAAGTGCTCACAATTTTATTTGAATAGAAATGACAGACAACTACATCGCCCCTCATACTCCTCTTCACACATAATACCTTTTTTCTTTCTTTTTTCTCACTCCACTAATCTGTCCTTAGTCTCAGCTACTTCTTCGACGATTGCAGGAGAAAAACAAAAGCAATCCTGATTTAATTAAATACGTTGCTACTACATCGAGATCAAAGTGTCAGTTCTCTTGTTCTTTACTCAACAGCTAATAATAATATTACGGCATATATATCGATAGACTATTCATTGATTTCGATAGTTTCACTTTTACACTACAACTAGTCTGCAGAGATCTATCAATTACGATATCTTGTCTGTAGATGTACAAAAATAAAAATTGGTTAAATAAAGCGTTAGTTGTTATCGATTCTGTTAAGATTATTTTCATGTAGCAATTATTGAACTTCGCACGAGGAAAATTTGCATTTGTAAATAAATCGTATTTATCACGTACGTTGTGTAGCTAACACGCGCATCGGAACATGGACAGAATTTTAGAATTGAACCGCGACCGACGTAAATATAATCTATTATACGTCAGTCGCGACTGAACTCTTTAATCTACCGGAATAGACTGTTCTAATTTTCATCACACATGACTGAATAGATGTGTTAATTTTTTATGTCTCAATAATTGTTGTCCATAGTAAGAATTGAAACATTAGCTTCTAAAAAAAAGTGTCAATAAGAATTGATTGTTACACAAACAGCACCTTTAACCGTTACGCCATGAATACAATTCTAGTATACATCTTGAGGGCCTACTGCTAGAAATTATTATAGATTTTGTTTTTACCGTTACTCATACTGAAATTTGTCCTGCTGGTATTTTCGTCTACTAGTTATAATTATTGGTTCTCATATTCTACTGAATCTTATAGTACGCCCACTTTAGAGGCTATTCTTACCGAACATGTATACTGTTTCTTCGAAATTCCGTTTCGTTCTAGAGTTTAACAAAATAGGCACTTGAAGATCGGAGGTTACAGCGGTCGGAACTCTTTGAAAATAACAATCAAATGAGAACAGTTGTCTGAATGACCCCAATAATCTAAAAAAAAAAAAAAATTTTTTAATAAAATCGCAACCGTATGAAAAGGTTCACTATCAAATGAAATTATTCGAAAAGCGATATGATATTGACAAGAAGAATCCACCAGTCCAGTCCACTCCACCACTTATAAACATTATCACTAAAAAAAAATATTGAGAGAAGTTGTGGGGGATGCTTATTTACTTCCGGATACGATTTTTAAAATGGAAACTCAGCAGACGAGTTGATTTATTTTTGTTCAATGTTACATTAAAAAACTCAGTGTTAAAACAAAACAACCGGAAAATACAACAGGTAGAAAAACGAAACCAACTATTCATCGAACTACACATTCAGTTGATCACGTTCAAATTATTTCTTCCGTGAATCAGATCGATCTGTACATTATCGATTATTCATTTAATTTTAAAGGGCGATTAATTTTATTTTCCTATCTTTAGAATAGAACAGGTGCTTTGTATGACCACAAATAATTTTCCATACAAACAACCTCTATATTAATAAAACTGCTTGGCATATCTGTGTGATTATCGTTATTTACTATTAACTCAATATTCATTGAAATGGAAAAAAAAATCCAATCACGTAAACCAAAATGATTTGTATATCTCATTTCAAAATGGGTTAATTATGAAACTAAATCCATCATTATGAAGTTTTTGATAGTAAACAAATCGGTTATTTTAATAAAATAGTTCGACAATAAAAAAAACGGAAGACTCCCGGGCAACGCAGGGAGGGTATAACTAGCATATTTAATATTACCATCTTTCAAAGCATTTGTTTTACTCGAGGATTAAGTGTTAAGAAGCCCAGTTTAAAATACACCAAAATCGCTTCAATGTCATTTATACAAATTGTTTAATTACCCGTTATCAACTAATCTGGTGTATATTGCCATAAATATATCGAACTATTTATATCACCACTTGCAAAGTTAGTTTTATTATTACTCAAAAATTTTAGAAATCAAGTTTGTGTAGTAGTCGGCAAATATTAGCAGTGTATATTAAGTCGACTGCTTATATTTTGAACAAAAATAAAGTCATGTCACGTGTTGTCAAAATTAAATATACATTTCTAATGGCAAAAATAATAAAACTTGAAAACGTGGATGCTACTAAATCTCATCAGGAAGTTGGAATTTCGAAACAAACATCGAGGTTGCCAAAATAACGGTGTTGTCATTTCTAATTAAACCAAAACTAAAATTACGAGTAAACCGATCGTTTTTGTAGAGTGATAACAAACTTTAATAAAATTCTTATTTAAAACTTACTTTTTTTTAAAAAGATATCTTTGCATTGCACACATGTCTTTAGCCTCGTAAGGCGGCGGCGAAATAGTAAAATATGTTGGAATTATTCGAACTACTAGGTTCATTTTGTTGCATTCACAACGTTTCGGCCGATATAACCTTTAACCTTCTTCACGTATTTTCGAACATTTTTATGTTTAAAGCGAGAAGCCGGGCAAAATTTCAAACGGAACCCTTTAATACACAAGGTAGATTGGCCAATCTACTGTTTCATATTGCAATATAGGGAATTTCGAAAGATACTTAAAAAAAAATGATGCCAAGTAAATAAACTAAGAGTGTCCATATTGGTTTCAGGTTTGGTAAAATCCCGTAGCTGAAAGAGATATACAAATTTAAAATCGTGTTCCTGAAACTGAAAAAAAAAAAAATGTTTATCGATATATTTTAATACGGTTGTATTTTTTTTTTCTGTAAATTGTGTTTGCTATTTAATTTTGTTCAGTCATGCGGACAATTTATTTATTTTAGTCCTTGAATTTCGTAGATCAAGGTAGGAAACAAAAAAAAAATATGTGCATGGAATGCAACAATTCAGAAAAACAAATTAACTGTCCGCATGAATGACAAAGGATTAGCAACACTAGAGACAAAAAATATGCCACAATGAAAAATTTACATTGTATATACATAATAATCTCAATAAATCAGTGTTTGTTTATTCTTGGCGTGTTTGCTTTTCGGCTGTTGTATTGGTAGCCGTAGGGACTGAGCTATACAAGTATCAAATGAATAAAAATAAGTAGCTTCAGATTAATAACTAAACGGTTAAAAGATTACAAAGAAGTACTTTATTAATACATTTTATATATACAAAATCGCTGACGAAAAGAAATAAAGCAACGAGTATCCTCACTTGATGTGAATTTCTATTTCTGCTTCTTGCAAATATAGAAAGAAAGAAAAAAACGAAAAAGAAACAGGAGTTGGTGAAGAAAAGTGAAGTGAGTTTTCCCCCAAAAATTCTATCACCAAATAGGGTAAAAAGATAAGCAAAAAGAAAAAACTCTGCGGGAAAGGACGAAGAAGAGGAACAGGTGAAACTAGTTTTATGGCTTATACAGTTAAACATTAAATAGGTTTCTTTTGAGATATACATATGTCATTATTTTCAAATAATTATAAAGTAGAATGTCTAAAAGCTGTAAAATATTTACAAATAATAGTGTGCGTGAATGTTTGCCTTCAAATTAAGTTTGGCCATAAAATGAGGGATCAATTTCACCCTAAAAATGTAGTCCGAAATAAACGCACGTAGGTTTTATAAAAATTGAATTTTTTTTTTTACATGTAGCATATACAAATCATTTTTTTTTTTTAAATAAATACAATATATTAAAATTTTCATTTAGTAAAAGAAATTTCTTTCTTTGCAAAAAAAAAAAAAATAAATAAATAAAATAAAAAAAAAAATAAAGTAGCCCCTAAAACTTTCAATACTTGCTTAAATTTTGCTAAGAATTCTAAAGCCAGAAATGACTTTCTATTCGACAGTTTAAATTCTTTAAAATTCCTTTCAAGTTTTCAAGGGTGCTTTTTTTTTTCTTTTAACTATGACAATTTACTTGTTTACGAAGAACCCGAAACGCATTGTGGTAGAATTTAATTAAAATTATGTGTAAGTCACGTCAAACGAAACAAACAGACAAGTTGTACATTTTATTATTTTTTTTTATGAAATGTGCAACAATTAGACAACTTTTAAGTAATCTCGTGTCGTTTTGGAAGTCCTAGTACTAGCAGTCGTTAGGAAAATAAAACAGGATGTATCTACGTGTGTAACAAGTGCTTTTTATGCTCAGAAAATTGACCATAAATGGATTTGGGGGAGTAAAAACAGAAAGTCACAAGTTTACTTGTTGTTGTTTTTTTGAGTAGGAGAAAATGTGGGTCCAAATTCTTGGAATATTCTAATTATAAAAAGTAAATATAAACTTTTCTTGTGTGCTTTAAATTAGCTTTAAGTAAATAAGCTGCTGGGTGTGTTTATTCGGCGTTGCCCGGGTGGAGGGTTTGGAGAATAATTCAAAAGTCATATTTACATTTTATGGACAGTATTATATTTTTGATTTCAATAAATATTCAATCAGCAATGAAAAATAATTCACTGTATTTATCAAAGTTACGTATAGGGGAGCTAGCCATTTATCTTTCAGCATAGTGTGGTACCTGTTCTGATCTTTTTGTCATCGATGCAGGAAAACTGTTCAGACAGATATTTTTTTTATTTATTTTTGTACCGATCCAGACTGACCCTTTTTGTAAAACTAGATTCCCGTCCTCCCACACTAAAACCGAACTTGTGGGGGAGGAAACTAAATAAGGACACACATTTGTCTCAGAATTTTTGCTAAAGATTGGGTCAAATTTTGAAGATTCATTCCAACTCATTTCTTTTAAAACATTTTTTCTATAAAAATAAATATTTGAAAGTTGAAATTAAAATCGTGTTTTTATCAAATATTTCAGGTTCTAAAATTGAAAAATAAATTTTCAATCTTGAAAACTAGTTGGAATGTATTATTTTGAAAGTAGCAGCTGATCCAAAATTAACAAATAATGTCTACCACGCGCCTAAGAAGTTGACATGAAGCAGCCATTATGTCGAACTCTATTATAATATCTATACAAAAAATGTTTAAAAATAAAAATTAACGAGCCTAGAAATGCAAAGAAACGGGTATTAATTGTTTTTCCTTTTTTAAAAAAGTGCTTATACAGATTAACCCCCATCCATGGCTGCTAATATTGTATAGTAATGAATTACAACCGCGGTGACCATACAAAATTAAACTCGAGTTCTTGAAACGGAAAAACAAACTATCGTGTAAAAAAAAAAAAAAAAAAGATTCTATTTAAATTACATTTTATTTTCATACATCGTTGCATTGTACCTATTTTTGAAAATTGTTGCTTTTTATTTAGTTTTTTTGTTAGTTTTTACATTTTTTAGTCACGTGGACATAATTTTAGTTATATATTTGGTTTTGTTTTGTTTTGCATAGTTTGCTGTAGCTTTCGTGTCAGTCTACGAAATTTACAGAATTTTCAACAATCGGAAGCAACTTTTCAATTATTTGAAAAAAAAAAAAAAAAAGTTATGGCGGATCTGAAGGAGCTTTCCCCCCTGTCGTAAAATTATTATTATTGTCGATAACAGACTTAACTTTCATATTAGCAGAAAAATATTTTTAAAAGCTTATTTGATGGCTTAACGTAGGGGCACTTAAATTATGACGTTTTCTATTAACTTTTTCTTTTATACCACAAAAATAGCTTAATAAGGAGAGTTTTGCTGACTGACCGAAAAGTGGGGTATCAATTTAATAGAACGTTATAATTTAAAAGTGATCCTTCACGTTAAAAGTCAATCAATAAACTTTTTTAAAAATTCTAATATGAAAGTCAAGTCTTATCGACGATAATCCGCAAAAAAAAAAAAAAAAAAAAAAGAAAACGTGAAAAGGAATTAATTTTACGACGGGGGAAAAGCTCGTTCAAGTCCGCCAAAGTTATAATGTAGTGGAAGGTAAATTGCAATACAAAAATGTAAATATATTTTCGTTTCATGAACACGAGTTTCATTTTGTGTGGTCGCATTTTAAAGAGTCAATATTGGCAGCTATGGGGGCTGATATGTATAGGCACCGGGTTGGAGAATACATTTTTGAGAAATAGTTTGTTTTTTTTTCTTGATGAGGGGAGGGTGTCAGAAACGAGTTTGAACCTTCAGTTTACCATTTTTAAATGCCAAATTCAACAGTGTCTCTGCCAACAACCGAACAATTCTGAGCTGTTTGTTAATTTGAATTAATATTCAATATTACTTGTAATTCTTTAATTTTTAAAGAACGATGATTTAATGTTTACTTTATTCAAATAGAATGCGAAAGATTTTCATATATAAGTAAAAAAAAAAAAATGTGTTTTGAGGGGAGGGGGAACGTTCTTTTACTTATGTCCTCCCTCCACCCCTCTCTCTGTCTCTTGCCAAACAACTGTAACTGTCTCTTTACAAGGTATGAAACAAAACAATACATCGTCCCGTTCGCGCCTCTAATTCCGTGATTAAAAGCAAAACCTACTAACAAACATAGACGACGTCAAGATCGAACTGTGTGATAGATTATTGGTGAGAAATAATTAGATGGATCCGACTTACCGTTATTGTGAAAAAAACCGGATTCTATAGCGGTCTTAAAACCAGCGCACACCCAAAGCCGAGCATTATGATGGCGTCCCTCTGACGTCACACCGGAAGAAAACTCCTTCTTCTTCCACTCCTCTAGCTCTTCCCTCTCCCTCACCAACTTTCCTTTTTTTCTTTTTTTTAAACGCGTTCTTGTATTAGGCCATCCTCCCATGCATTACCTCCTCCTCCTCCCCAAAAGGAGAGGAGATGAACTTATTGCATGTCACCTCCTATCTAGTTTGAACGTGCCTATTTTTACAGCCGTTCAGAATGCCGAAGAGAGGGGGGGGGGTTTCGACCATATGCCCCTATTTATTCCCCCCCCCCTGAAAGGCAAAGTCAGGCAAAAGATCATTTTTTATATGAAGGATATCTAACTCCTCAGAAAGGGTTACTCTGAATGAGACAAAAACAAAATTGTCCCTGTCAATGATTTCTCCTTCTCTGAGGCTAGAAACGGGTACTACGCTTTGATGATTGCCTCAAATTATGTCAAATCGAACAGTGGTGAAAATGCGAATAGATATGAAATCTTTCCAGGCATTACCTACTTGCTTTTAAAAAGGGATTGGTTTATTGTCGGTCGCCTGCGGAGCCTCCATTAAAAAATGTTGACAAGGTTCACGACCATTTGCAGTGTTCCCTTAGGTGGGGGAGAGGGCTTAATTACCCAACTTAAACCATCTCTGTGTCTAACTTTGCTGCGGAGGGGGGGGGGCAAATAAACTTTATAAACCATTGAAATTGTCTTAATTTTACGAATAAAAAATATCACAAAATCATTTATTTTGCTCTGATTTTATTTATTTATTTATTTATTTTCTTAAAGGTTTCCAAGTTCGAAATCATATATTCCAAGAAGATCAGAGGGTTATATTGACCGAAACATTGAAATGAGAAAAATAGTCCGAATATGGATTCTGTCCTGCAAAATCAACAGCTGACTATAATATTGCATATGCTTAGTGAATCTATTGATATGCTTAAATTCTAGGGCGATAGCTTTTTATAGGGTCTGGCACAAAGGTTTGCTTCACAAACTTGCTTGACAACTATGCAGACGACTACTGTCTATAACAGCACTTTGAAGAACATTCATAATCAAGATCTCGTTGATTCTCTCTCAAGAGCATGTGGTGCAATGGAGTTAAATCATTTGCTGCTTATTTAGACTTGCACTTTTAAGGAAAACTGTGAGTAAAGAAAATGCAGAAAAGTCTTTATGGTGCGTGTGCCCATCACAGAACGAAGATGGCATATTCCAAAAATCGCGTAATTTGATCCAGTAATGTTTTTATATTTAAAAAAATAAAATTTAATGACTTGCTCGGTGCAAGAAACACAAGTTGTCATATTTGATTGAATTTCACATTCATCTCAGATTACCTCCCTTTAACAACCTCTCTAGAAGTAAGGGGTTGTTTTCCTGAATAATTGCAAATCTGAATAAGCAGCAAGTCAGCTTTTTTTTTTCTTTTTTTTTACAAGGTGGTCACCACTTATCAAGGCCCGGAAGCCACTCGGGGATAAGGGTTATTGCGTGTACAGTACATTAATGTTGAGATTTGATAAAATGTCTACTTAAGACTTCCACAGGCGTGCACTTCTAAGAAAGAAGCTTTGTTCATGGAATCTACGTTTTGGTTTTGGCACAGATAAAGAGTGGAGGAAATTTTAGACAGTGGTTTCAGCTAGACGGGTGTTTTTCGTGAAAGATCGGCGAGGGGGGACCAGGGATTGGAGTTCAGACGAGCACCTGCCATGGAAGTAACGATAAAACAAAGACAGCCTCACAACGTCTCTCCTGTGGGAGAGAGGTTGCAGGGAAGAAAAAAGGGCATCCCCACTAAGCGTACATCTAAACAATATGATATAAATGCAGGGGTGCCCCAGGGTTCTATCCTTGAACCTCTATTGTTCCTAATATTCATAAACGACCTCCCCGAC
Source organism: Euprymna scolopes (assembly GCF_053919585.1). Lineage (NCBI taxonomy): Eukaryota > Metazoa > Mollusca > Cephalopoda > Sepiida > Sepiolidae > Euprymna > Euprymna scolopes. The sequence continues at coordinate 17,423,489 of NC_136483.1, read as the reverse complement.
AAAATTGCCTCTGAGATGGGTATATATGCTGATGACACTACACTCTATGGCAGGCACAACAGGAAGACGAATGAACACATTTCTAAAGAAATGGCAGAAACACTAGAGGAAGACCTCCAATCTGTGGTGGAATGGGGACAAAAGTGGTTGGTCGCGTTCAATGCTGCCAAGACTAAACTAGTTTCATTCAATAATTACAAGAAACCCTCTCTACCACCTATAGCAATGGCCAACGACTCTTTATCTGAGAGTACATCTTTCAAACTCCTTGGCCTAACGTTCACAGGAAACATGAGTTGGAACAATTACATTGAAGGCATTGCCAGGGCCGCTGCAAGAAAGGTGGGCTCTCTCTACCGTGCTAGAAAGCTACTAACACCCAAAAGTATCCTGTACCTCTATAAGGCCACCATTCGCCCATGTATGGAGTATTGCTGTCACATCTGGGCTGGTGCATCTGCTACTAGTCTCTCGCTCCTTGACAAGGTTCAAAAGAGAGTCGCAAACCTGATAGGCCATGAACTGGCATCTAAGCTTCAGCCTCTGTCCCATCGACGAAATGTTGCATCCCTCTGCCTTTTCTACAAGTATTTTAGTGGTGAATGCTCTGACGAACTGCAATCTCTTGTGCCCCCACGACGTGAGCACCCTCGACAAACACGACAGGCTGCTAAATCCCACCCCCACACTGTAGAGATCCTTAGATGTAAAAGACCTTTTAACTCCAATAGTTTCTTCCCCAGAACCGCTAGACTCTGGAATTCCATTCCAGGTCCCTGCTTCCCTAACAGTACTGACGTGCAGAAGTTCAAGTGTAACGTGAACCGACATCTTGCTGCCAAATCCCTACATAGTACCCCAGTAGTTGTTGCCCCTGATAGTAGCCCCCTACACCAGAGTGGCAATTAGCCTTGTTTGGGGTGAAAATGTAATTAAAAAAAAAAAAAAAAAAAAAAAAAGCCACGGAGTCTATTTTGTACTCTGTCAAGGCAGGATAGAGTGTTTTTAGTAGCTCCTGCCCAGATGTGGCAACAGTACTCCATCCTTGGACGTACTTGGCTTTTATATAAGTAGAGAATTGCATCAGCAGTGAGATATCTTCTGGAGCGGTAGAAGGATCCTATACTTTTTCCAGCGACTTTGGCAATAGACTTGATGTATGTGTTCCATTTCAGGTCAGGAGTAAAAGTCAAGCCCAGAAGCTTATCAAAGCATGGAGCTTCCCCTAGTCGAGAGCCATCCATTTCTATTCATGTCAGATGGGGATCAGAGTATTGATGATGTAAAGATAGGAGCTTGGTTTTAGATGCATTAAAAGTAACTAGCCACCTTTTCCCCCACTGTACCACGCGCTCAAGATCAGAGGAGAGAGAATCAGAGAGAACTTTGTCATTTACAGCCTTTGATGTGTTGCCATAGATGGTTGTGTCATCTGCATAGATGTTAACGAATGATTTAAATATGTGTTTAGGGAGATCATTGATGTAGATCGGGAAGAGAGTTGGGCTCAGGATGGACTCCTAAGGGACTCCAGCATTAATACTGAGGGCCTCTGATTTCTGCCCATCAACCACTACTCTTATGAGCCTATCAGAGAGAAAGGATTTAATGATGGAGAAAACATTTCCAGTTATACCGTAGCTGGAAATCTTGTGAAGTAGCCTTATGCCATACTTTATCGAAGGCTTTTGATATGTCAAGAGCAATTGCCCTAAAGAGATTCACTAATCCTATGAGATATAACCGTTAGCACATCTGCGGTAGATCTAGCAGAACGGAAACCATATTGTATGCCACTAAGAAGGTTATTTGTGCTGAGGTGGTTGACTACTTCTCTATTTAATATGGATTCCAGCAACTTACTCATGACACACAGGAGACTTATTGGTCTGTACTGAGAGGGGCACAACTTATCACCTGAATTCTTAAATACAGGGCATACTGATGAGGTTTTCCAGGGTATTGGGAAGCACTTCTCTTTAAGGAAATACTTAAACAGTTTTGTAAGTATGAGGGCAAGTTCTGGTTGAAGCTTTTTCAGCACTATAACTGGAATGCCATCAGGGCCAGTTGCTTTACTGGAATCAAGGTTCTTGATTAGTTTAGCGACCTCACGCACAGATATTTATATGTTGCATAGCATGTTGTATGTTATAGGAGGAAATATGGGGAGTTGATGGCCTTCGTTGTGTAGGGTAGAATTAGCTGCAAAGTTCTTGGCAAATAGTTTGGCCTTGTCTGATGCTGACAAGATGACCTCAGGTCCATTGATGATGGTTGGGATAGAATGCACGCTTCTGTTCAGAATCCTGTTTGCTATTTGCCAAAACTGGTGGGAACCAAGCCACTTCTCAGCAACTTTGGATTTAACGGACTGAGTATATAGCTCTCTTGCATTTTTTATTACTCTTTTACAGTGGTTGCTGGCAGTCCTGAAAGCAGCTCTAGTCACAGTGCATCTATTACATTGGTAGCTATGGAAAAAGTGATTTCTGTGCATGCTGGCAGCAGCACATTCTGGGGAGAACCATGGCTAGCTGTTAGGTTTTTGTCAGAATTTTTGGATGGTATGAATCGATCTCGTCTGAGCCTACAATTAACCATTCAGTCAGGTCTGATACTATGGAGGACACATCCCTTTTAAACATGGAATGTAGGGGTAGATCAGATATAAATGTACGGAAGCTATCCCAGTCAGCCGTATAGTATCGATATACCATACAGTGGAGCGGTACGTCTGAAGACTTATTGCATTTCATTTTTATCTTAACTGATACAACCGAGTGGTTGAAAGATCACAGAGGGGACAGAACAGAACATGAACTTGTTATCTTTGACACCTCAAAAACTAAGCTTCTCTCCATTTGCTATTAACATAGGGAGCTGATCTTCACATAAATTGTAAGACTATTAGTGATGGGACAATTCCAAGATTTTTCCAAATTCCGATACAATTACCGATTCTGTGCTAAATTCCCGATTCAAATCCAATTACCAATTCCAATTCTTTATAAATCTCTAAACATTTTACTACAGCGTTGTTATTTTTACCCTGGTTACCATAAAAACACATGCTAAATGTACAGATATTTTCCTAAGCGTAAAAATACACTTGCGGGGGATGATCTATTCATTTTAGCTTTACTGGTAGTTTAAAATCGATAAATATTTATTATTTTATCATTACTACCAACACTGGAAGATTTTGTTTTAAACAAAATCAAACAAAAAACACAAAAGAATCGTTTTGGCATAGGAAAAGAGACACAAATTTTTCCAATTCCAATACCGATTCTGATTAATCATCCCAACACTAAGAACTATCTCCTGTAATAATCTCTAATAAAAGTGTTGCCAAAGAAAGTGTTGTCATGTAGCTGAAAAATATGACTATAGTTAAGGTATATTTAAGGCTAGCAAAATTGATTGGAATCAGTTGAAGTTGCGAGTTGAAACACTTAGAGGTTTACTGGTCAACTCACTTGCCAGTTGTTTGTAATTGACATGGACTTGTAAATATATTCTATAATTTATATCCACTTGATATAACAGAAAGGAAAACAAGCATCTTCTGTAAATAACAAATTATGTATATTTATTTAAATGACCTACACCGTTGGGTGTAGGTTGTCAACAGTTAAAACCTTGAAGAAAGGAATAGTAGTAGTAAAGTTTGACTGGCAAAAGTCTTTTTTTTAGACTAGTATATCTTCAAATAAAGATAGCTTTGCTTCTTGCTGTAAAGTTGATAAAAGTAGGAGAGAGTCAACACCTTTTTTATTAGTGTCTGGAAGGTCTCTGCATGTTCTGTAAATCTCCAAAGGTCTGATATCTTAGGTATGACATTCAGTGGTGAGAACCCTGTTTAGGAGCTGTGGGGAATGTGGAGTTGTCCTTTAGTTACCATTGCTCTTAAACCTCATAGTGGTAATATCTGCCAGGGCATCTGGTGCTATGAGGTGCCTTCAGTAAGTTTCCAGACTTTTTTCATATGGGCACTTTTATTGATAGCACAGACATGAAACTCTATTCTCCTTTAAAAGTAATTCCTTCCGGTTGCAATGCACCTGTTGTACCATTCCAACAACTTTTAGAAAGCCCCATCGAAGTCCTCTTGTGCGAGTGTGTCAATGATTCTGACCACTCAATTGTATTAGTTAAGATAAAAACGAAATGTAGTAAGTCCTCAGACATACCTCTCCATCATACAGGCTATCGATACACTATGGCTGACTAGGATAGCTTCCGTTCATTTATATCAGATCTACCCCTGCATTCCATGTTTAAAAAGGATGTGTCCTCTATAGTATCAGACCTGACAGAATGGTTAATTGTAGGTATAGACAATTTCATATCCTCCAAAAAATTTCAGCAAAAACCTACTAGGCAACCATGGATCTCTATGTGCTGCAGAAATCATTTTTTCCATTGCTTCCTACGTAATAGATGTACTGAGACTAAAGCCACTTTCAGAACTGCCAGCAACCACTGTAAAAGTTTAATAAAGAATGCAAGAGAGATGTATGCTCAGTCCGTCAAGTCCAAAGTAGCTGACCAGCGGCTTGGTTCCCACCAGTTTTGGCAAATAGCAAACAGGATCCTGAACAGAAGCGTGTGCTCTATCTCAACTATCATCAATGGACCTGAGGTTATCTCGTCAGCATCAGACAATGCCAAACTCTTTGTCAAGAACTTTGCAGCTAATTCTACTCTATGCAACCAAGGCTGCCAACCACCAGTATTTCCTCCTGTATCGGAAAATACTCTATGCGACATACAAATATCTGTGCGTGAAGTTGCCAAGCTAATCAAAAACTTTGATTCCAGTAAAGCAACTGGCCCTGACTAGATTCCTATTATAGTGCTAAAAAAGCTTCAACTAGAATTAGCTCCCATACTTACAAAGCTGTTTAAGCGTTGTCTTAAGGAGAATTGCTTCCCAACAGCCTGGAAAACCTCATCAGTATGCCCATATTGAAGAATTAAGGTGATCGGTCATCTCCCTCTCAGTACAGACCAATAAGTCTCCTGTGTGTTATGAGTAAGTTGCTGGAATCTGTGTTAAATAGAGAAGTAGTCTACCACCTCAGCAAAAATAAACTTCTTAGTGACATGCAATATGGTTTCCATTCTGCTAGATCTATACCAGATGTGCTTACGGTTATATCTCATAGGATTAGCGAATCTTTTGACGGAGGCTTCCTTTCTAGGTCAATTGCTCTTGACAGATAAAAGACCTTTGATAGAGTATGGCATAAAAGTCTACTTCACAAGATCTCCGGTTACGGAATAGCTGGTCATGTCTTCTCAATTATTAAATCATTTCTCTCTGATGGGTTCATAAGAGTAGTAGTTGATGGGCAGAAATCAGAAGCTCAGAGTATTAATGCTGGAGTCCCTCAGGAATCCATCTTGGGCCCAACTCTCTTCCTAATCTACATCAATGATCTTCCAAATCACATCCTTAAATCATTAATAGACATTTATGCTGATGATACTACCATCTTTGGCAGTACATCAAAGACCATTAACGACCAAGTTCTCTCTGATTCTGTCCTCTGATCTTGAGTGCGTGGTACAATGGGGAAAGAAGTGGCTGGTTACTTTTAGTGCATCTAAAACCAAACTTCTGTTTTTACATCATCAACTTTCTGATCCCCATCTGGCATCAATTGAAATGAATTGCTCTCATTTTGAGGAGGCTCCATGTTTTGACAAGCTCCTGAGCTTGACTGTTACTCCTGATCTGAAATGGAACACATACATCAAATCTGTTGCCAAGGTCGCTGGGAAAATGGTGGAATCCTTCTTTTGATCCAATTGATGCAATTCTCTACTTATAAAAGAGATCCAACGATGGAGTACTGCTGCCACATCTGGCAGGAGCTGCCAGAAAGACTTTATCCTGCCTTGACAGAGTTTAAAACAGTAGCCTAGTGGGGGGATCGCTTTTCTATTCTCTGCAACCTCTTTCTCACAGAAGAGACATTGCCAGCCTGTCCCTGCTTTATCGTTATTTTCATGGTAAGTGCTCGTCTGAGCTCATATCTATGGTCCTCACCTGCCAAACTTTTACGAGAAACACTCATCTAGCTGAAAACACTATCAATAATTTCACCCACTCTTTATCTGTGCCTAAACCTAATCGTAAATTCCATGAACAAAGTTTCTTTCTTAGAACTGCACACCTGTGGAACTGTCTTTATTTTGCCTGCTTTTCAGCTGACTATAATATGGTCGTCTTCAAGTCCAATATAAACAAGTTCTTGATGAGCCGTTCCCCTTAAGTAATCCAATTTACCAAATTTTCACTACTAAAAATTATTACGACATTGTCCCATTGACCACTGTAAGCTTATTAACCCTTATCCTCGAGTAGCCTTCATAAGTGGTGACTCCTTTGTAAAAAAAAAAAAAATGCTCCTCATCACAGCCTTTTTCATCTCATGTATGTGTGTTCGCTTTTTCTGTATGTCTACAAAAGGCTTTTTTCAGAGAAGCGGTCGGTCGCCTAACAACTTTTTAAAACTTTTTACATCACATGTAAATCGTAATATCTCAGAGTTAACAACGGAGCTCGCCTGTCTATTTAATTTGCTCGACTTCGGGAAGATAAATATTCAACAGTTTTCGCTCGCCGCATGTAGGTTAGGCCTTTTCCTATAATATTTCCTCCTACCCCTAACGTCTTGGGGGGAAAAAAAAAAGCATTCCCGCACTAAATGAAATGCTACCCCGCAGTCAAAAGTTGGCCTCATTAAGTCATTAAAATGTGCACCTGCCAATTTAAGTAATTAAATAAATTCAAACATGTTTCTGTCAGTATGTCGCGGTGACGCAATGGTTAACGTCGCACGTTTTTGTTTTTCACACTTTGATTTCCAACTTTGCCTCAAGAGTTCAGGTTCGATCCTCATACTTACCTACCAAAACTTTTTTAATTTACCCCCCCCCCTGGAGTTTTGATTTACCCAAAACCACATACACCTCCATACACCCGGGCAACGCCGGGTACCCCTCGCTAGTAAATAATAAAAAAAGTAGGTACTCATGCACTTATTGATCCATACTGAAATAATAACGTTATTATTTAAAAAGTCATTCTTAACATGGGGAGAGGAGGGTGTTTTGTACCTATTCTGTACTTTAACCTTACAATTGAATTTAAAAAAACATAAAATTTTTCATTAAACTTGGAAATACGATTTAAAAAATAGCACGGATCAGTAAGTGCATTAGCACCAAAAAGTAACTAAACTATTTATTGACAATTTGTCACGTGTACAAACATTTATTTATTTATTTATTTACGTTGGCTTTACTCTTCATGAATAAAAAAAAAAGTTTTACTCTTTAAGAATAATAAAAGGAAAAAGTTACTAAACATTTATTAATAAATTCTCGCGTACTTGCTTTGGCTTAACTCTTTTCATGAATTATTTAAAAAAGTAACTAAACCGTTTATTGATAATTTCTCACTTACAAACATTTTTAATTTACATACGCGGATAAGTCTGCTCGTTGTCATGGAACTCAGCACTCACCCAAAAAAGTATTTTGTTATATGCGAACGTGAGACAGACCTTCATGTAATATTTTATCAAAATTCCGAGATGCTATTTTTTTTTTTTTTTTTTTTAATAACATAAGAAATTAAGAATTAGATAAATTTGTTTTAGGGAAGCTTCGCCAGGAAAGCTTTAAGCCAAAAAAAAAAAAAAAATGGATTCTTGGAAATCGAAATGTCGTTAGATGCTGTAAAAAAAAAACTAAACAATTAAAACATAATGTTTGATGGGTGGAAAGCCTTAAGATAAACAAATGAATTTAAAAATAAAAATCAAGATAAACTAATTAAAAAGTAGGGAATGTTTTTGTTTTTTGTTTTTTTGTACTCATCTATTAAGTAGATAATGAAATATTGTAATTCAAAAGTCGTCAACTCGTGGTGCACTGGTGCAATAAGTGAAAGTCTTATTTCTACCGGAAATGAAATGGCGGACAGTCTCGCAGTTACGAAAAATATTTTTATTTTATTTAATATTTTTATAATTCACAATGTTAAATTATTTTAATAACATGAAAACATTCCTAGACTTTACAGATAGATTTTCTGAAAATTTCAATTAAATTGGTAATGTAGAAATATGGTTTTATCGATTTTGAACGAACCAAGAATTACATTTATATATATATATATATATATATATATATATATATATATATATATATATATATATATATATATATATATATATATATATATAATGGTTGAAAAGACCAGGCAAGTTCAAAACTGATTTTAATGAACATTTCTATTTATTAAAACTAAATTTTTTTTTTTTTTTTTTTCAAATTTTCGAATTATAAAATATTCTCCTTCAGGAAATACAGTTTTTTAAAAAACATTTTTATTTTTATTTTTTATTCTTACGTGTTATGGTGGAGATCCTCAAAGGTTAGAAATTGAGGCTGAATGAGATTTTAATGCCCTATGACAGTGTGAACGTTGATCGAACACATGGGCCAATAATAAAAGGAAATTCAGTTTGAAAAGCCCTCGATATTAATAATTTAAGATTTAACAGTTGAAAAGACCAAACAAATGCAAAATTGATTTTAATAAACATTTCTTTTTATAAAATTAGACTGATTCTTTTTTTTTTTTTTTTTTTAATTTTTAAATATTTAAATATTCTTTTCCAGGAAATACAGACAGTTTTTTCTTTAATGCTTAATATCGAGTGATTTTCAAACAATGGATTTCTCTATTATTATTGACCCAAGCTTTCGGCCAACGTTTACACTGTTATCGGACATTTAAATCTAATTCAGCCTCAATTTCCAACCTCTGAGGACGTGCCAGGTGTTACCTCCAAAGAAAATATTATTCTTTAAAAAGATTACTCTTTTAAAAAAATATGGCTCTTTGCAAACATTACTCTCTGAAAAAGATTACTCTTTTGAAAACATTACTCTTTTAAAAATATTACTCCTTGAAAACATTACTCTTTTATAAACATTACTCTGTGAAAAACATGATTGTTTGAAAAGATTACTCTTTAAAAACACTACTCTTTTAAAACATTACTCTTTGAATACATTATTCTTTTAAAAACATGACTCTTTGAAAACATTGTGCTTTAAAAAATATTAGTCTTTGAAAACATTACTCTTTAAAAGCATTACTCTTTTAAAAACATTGCTCTTTGAAAATATTACGCTTTGAAAACATTATTCTTTTAAAAATATTACTCTCTGAAAACATTACTCTTTGAAAATATTACTCTTTTGAAAATATTACTCTGCTTGTTTCTATTGTGCTAATCACCTTACTACCGATCGTTTATTATAAAAAAAAATTGTTTTTATTTTTACCCTTTATCATGTTTGATATTATTATCTTGATTTATAATTTTAACTGAACTAGGTTTGATGTGATAAAAAGCTATTTATTGTTCCAGAATGTGATTGGACTGAAAAATGCTAGTTGATTCAGTAAGTCAACTAAGACTTTTATTGACATTTGCCCTGAGTAAAATTGAAAGTATGGTTGAAATCTGCCATGTGAGAGAAAAGGGTATTTTAATAATAATAATGGTTATTTTATACTCATATATTATTTTGGATCTCAAAAATGTTTTTGTCACATTATTTACATTAAATTGAATAAATGTTATTTATGGGGATGGTATATGTGCATTTTGAGTTATTAGTAAATGTTTGATGCTTTGTGATGTGGTTTGCTTGATTTAAATTCATAGTTTGGATAATTTATCGTAGAAGCATTTGTTGTTTAGATTTGTAAGGTAGGGTGATTGGTATGAGTATCAGGACATGTGCACTATGCATATGTTTTTCTTCTGTTTGATAGTTGTTTGCATGTTGAGGTCTGTTTTGGCATACTCACTATTTCTGATAAGTTACTATACCCTCAAACTGTGTTGAGGTGGATTGCATATTCTGTGCCTATAGATAGAAATCAATGATGAAGCTGTTTCAATTTTGTTGTAGTGGTAGAAATAGAAGTCGTTTTTTATTAGTTGATTTGCAATTGACTTCAAAAGTTAAAGTATTTTGTGGTCTATTTATTAGGATACCTGAGAAAGGTAGGATGTTGTTTTTAATATATAAAATTTATGTTAGGTTCAGTCATGTCCAATTTTGTTTGCAATGTTTTCTATTTTTATTTCATGATAAATAAAAATAATTTTTCGATGTACAAGGATTGTTCCAAAGGTAAAATCTCCTACTGTTTTCAACTTAAAAAGTTGAAGAGCTATAAAGACAGGAGTGATATCATTAAAACCAGCAACCTTTTGTGCCCAGAATTTTTGCTTTCTACATAGTCACCACCATTCTCAATGCATTTTTGCTAGGAATTTAAAGACACACCTCTATTTCTGATGCACGTTCATGACAATGGTTGCTTTCTCAAAGAGTCTTATGCCGTCAATAACTGCAACAGAGAGCATAACAATGCAATTTGCAACCCCTCTAATCCAGTTGTACAAAATAAAAAAAAGAAGGCATTACTTTTGGAATGCCCCTCATATCTAAAGTATGTCGAACTTTTTGGCAATCTACATTAAGGTGCAAGATTCTAGAAAGACCACAGTTTTGTTTGTAACATTTGCCCTTGAATCTAAAATAAGCTATGTTGGTAATGTATTTGCATATGTAAATTATAGTGTTGATGGGAAAAGATGGGTTGAAGTTGTTACTTTCATTACTGTTTTTCAAGTAGGGTGTGGTTTAAAATATAAATAAAATATAAAGGAGTATAACAATGAAGAAGAAAATAAAGGATTACCAGCTTCGAATCATGTGGACAGTTTTGCATGTTGAGCACTGGATTTTTCAGTGGAAAAACGAACATACATTTGTAGTTTGTTTTATGAATGGCGTTCATTGGTATATGAAAAGAACAACTACTTTAAGAAGAATGGAGACAATGAGTTGGATTTTTGACAATGAATTGGATTTTTGACAATGAGTTGGATTTTTGACAATGAATTGGATTTTTAACATGAAAGAACATAAGCGCTGATATTTATCAGTGTTCATTGCTGTGTTGGTTAAGAAGAGTTTCATTAATTTCTTTATGGGATTAAATATGGTTAAGAATTTTCTGATTGGCATATAGATTTATAGGGATATCATGATTAAGCTGTTCATGGTTTTTCTGTACACACACACACACACACACACACACACACACACACACACACACACACCATCATCATCAGCAGCAGCAGCATCAGCATCATTATCATCATCATCATCTTTTTTTTTTTTTCAATTTTCACCCTAAACAAGGCACACTTCCACTTTGAAGTAGGGGGGCTACTATCGGGGACATAAGTTGCAGGGGTATTATGAAGGGAGATGAGTAGCAAGATGTCTGTTCACACTACATTTGAACTTCTGCATGTCAGTGCAGTTGGCAAAGCAGAATTCTGGAAGCAAGTAACAAAGTCTGGCAGTTCTGGGGAAGAAACTATTGGAGTAGAAGCTTTCTTACACCTAGGGATCTCTACTGTGAAGGAGTGTAATTTAGCTGTTTGTCGGGTTTGTCGGGGTATTCACGTCGAGGGGGTACAAGTGCTTGTAGTTTGTCAGAGCATTCACTATTAAAGTACTTGTAGAACAGGCAGAGGGATGCAACATTTCGTTGATTGGACAGAGGCTGAAGCTTAGATGACAGTTCAGGATCTATCAGGTTGGCGACTCTCTTTTAAACCCTGTCAAGGAGTGAGAGACAAGTAGCAGATGCACCAGCCCAAATGTGACAACAGTACTCCATACATGGGCGAATGGTGGCCTTATAGAGGTACAGGATACTTTCAGGCGCAAGTAGCTTTCTAGCACGGTAGAGAGAGCCCACCTTCTTTGCAGCAGCCTTGGCAATGCTCTCAATGTATATATTCCAGTTCATATTACCTGTAAACGTTAGGCTGAGGAGTTTAAAAGAAGTACTTTCAGACAATGTGTCCGTGGCCATTGCTATTGATGGTAGAGAAGGTTTCTTGTAGTTATTGAAGGAAACAAGTTTAGTCTTGCAGTATTGAATGTGACCATCCATTTTTATTCCCATTCCACTACAGATTGGAGGTCATCTGCTATTTCCTTAGATATGTGTTCATTTGTTTTCCCCTCATGCTTGTTATGTCATCGGCATTTTTTTTTTTTTTTTACATGGAGGTCTCCACTTATCAAGGCCTGGAAGCCACTCTGGGATAAGGGTTATTGCGTGTACAGTAATCAATGAGATAGTATTGTAGTAATCATTAGTATTGGATATTTGATAGGGTTTCTTACTTAAGAGAGCAGTTTGTCAGGAATTTGTTTATGTTGGACTTGAAGACATCCAAGTTGTAGTCAGGTGAGAAACGCAAACAAAAGAGAGTTCCACAGTCGTGCACTTCTAAGAAACTCTGCTCATGGAATCTACGTTTGGATTTAGGCACAGATAAAGAGTGAGGAAAATTAATGACAGTAGTTTCAGCTAAACGGGTGTTTTCTACTCTCAATGTATCCATTCCAGATCTTTCAACCATAGTAGAAATGATAGAGTACACATGCTCACACCAGATATCTCAATCTTGCATTACTGCCTCCAGATCTTGCCTCTCAACATTGGCATTGCAATGACAGCTGGTGTGTGAGCATTCTACTTTTAGAGTGGATAGTTACGGTTTCACAGAAGAGGGAATAACTTAATTTACAGCTCTAGAACTATGGCCTGCAAACCGAACAAGTCTTGCTTTGACAATAGATTATACAAATGGAAGTTCGTCATGGATTTGTTGTTTGGTTGGATAGGTCTTCCATAAGAAATTTATACTCCCATGAGAAGGTGAGTATCATTCAGGCTTGTTTCTAATTTTTGGAAAGTGTCCATATTTTCAAACCATAAAAGAGGCTGGGTTGTATTATAGATTAAAAAATTTTCAGTTTGATGTTTTTGCTGAGATGTGATGTCCATATCTTGCTCAAATCAGTAAAAAAACAAGCTATCTCCTTTCCGATGCGATGAAGGATCCTATGTACTTATAATCATCGCTCTGTTTAGTGGAGTTTGATTCCATATTTTAATACCTTGGTCTGAGTTGGAAGAAGAGCATTTGTTCATATATTTAGTTTTTGTTTCATTGAGGTACAATATATCTGGCTGGATTGAAAATGGTTCAGTCTCACCATCAAGTGTCAATATGGTTGAGGTTGTGCCTGTGTAAAGAGCTTTGATAACATCAATTATCTTTGATGGTATACCATGCAATCCTAGAATCTCAAACATCTTATCTCTGCTAACCGAATCAAATGCTTTAGAAACACACACACACACACACACACACACACACACACACACACACACACACACACACACACACACACACACACACACACACACACACATATGTATGTATTTCAAATTTTATTGAAGAGATAGCCTTTGTTTCTTATATGTCTAGTTGAAAAATAATCTTTCTGAGTGGTATTATGTGTGCTAAAGAGAGAATGGGTCTGTTTGTTTTGGGCAGCCCATTCGGCATGAGGCAGGGTAATATTCAATGATGAATGTTCATGCTGTCATTTATTAGATTTTTGGATGAGATATCTTCACTATTTAAAAAAGAAAACATTTTATTAGTAAACATTTCTTCCAATAATAAAATATTTTAAAATTTCTACTTTTCTACTTGAGGAAATGTTTTACAGATTCGGGCGACTATATCACCAGGGCTGATAAAAAGGAAGCAATTAGATACCAGAACTGCTGTATAAACTACACTGAATCACTTTGCGTTTGCCATAGTTTGTCATAGTTTTTCATCTTAACACAAAAAGGGAAGTAGGCTCTACTGATCCTGATTGGGTTAATACTACTATATTTAAATTTGAATTCTTTACAATTCAAAGCTCCTCTGACAGGATTGACACTGCCAAGTTTTTTTTGGGACAGATTTATCATTTGCAATTGGATAACTTTCTTTAACTATCTCTTTTGGGATCATTTTTCTACTATAAGAAAAACTTTACACTCAAGAAAATCACTATTTTTTAAAACAATTATATATACTTATTTTTTGCTAATTATATGTTGATAGATATGATCAACTGAATCTGACACACTGTTTTCAAGTTATATTGATTAAATGCATTGGACGATTATAAATCAATATTTGATGATATGTCTGAGATAAGGTGTTGTTATCTACATGTGATGGAGACTAGAGGAACATTGGAAAGTAGTAGTGTGATAGGAGATTAAAATCAGGCATGCTTGTTCATGCATGGAGAGGAAAACAAGGTCACCAACCACCATGGAATAAGGTTAAAATAATAGATAGAGATTAGAAATTTCAAATATTCAGCAAATATGCAGGGCTACAGTGGCATCTTAAATATCTCAATTATATTATATTAGCATGCCGCCTGGCGTTGCCCAGTCATAAAATGCGCTTAAATATGATATTTTAATTTATGCAGATTTCATATTTATTATTATACAACCAATTCTCTATTGATTATTATATTGTACCCAATATATAGTAGTGATTTCAAAAGTTTTTAAAAAGTATGATTTGCGTGCCGTCAGCTAAAATCAAAGCCAAAACATTTAGGGCTCCAGCTTTATTCGTTACCATCTGAGCTAACAACAGATGGATATTAAAACTCAAAATATTAACCGGCATAAACATATAAAGGTATTGTTGCGCGGCATGGGTAGAGAAGTATTTTAAGTCAACTTATGCGTGGTAAATTCCAATTTCTTTTCGATCTTGGCCCCTTAGCAGCTATTTTTACCGGCTATAAACCAAATCGCATTTGTTTCACAGATCTAAATCTTTAAATATCAAGTTTCAAGTCTGTAGACTAAAAATTGACTGCGTAGTTTGGTAGAGACTGTTCCTCACACAGGCAGACAGACAGACCGATAAGGTCACTTTTCTATATATATAGATGAACATAAATTGAGAACATATAATTAATTGATCTCAGAATTGGGAGCAATAATGCTAATAATAATGTGCTACTACCTAACTATCTACCTACCTACAGTTTAATCGTTTTTTTTTTTTATCTTGAGCCCTTTCTCTTTTTTCCATGTCTGTCTTTCTGTCGTGCTTATTCCTAACAATGCTAGCTAGTAGAGAATACGGAAGAAAATGGAAGAAACAAAATTAAACATGGTTTAGGTTTGCTGACTATTTTTGTACTAATGAGTCACTGCATATCAAAGTCCAAAGGTCATTTTGTAATGTTGTCATTACATTTTTACATGGACCCAACGTTGTGCATGAAAGTCTTGTAAAGAAAAAAAAAAGGAAAGAAATTCGACTCAGCTATTTTAAGGAAAATAAAAGGCATTTATTTGTAGTACTTTCCAAACCATGCCTGCATCTTGGTTTTACATGTCTATTCATTCGCCATCTGGTTAACAAAACTCTGCTATGTCAAACATATGATTTTCTCTTAGTGCATCAATATGTCTGCTTAAGTCAAGTCTCCGCCATGTGGGTTTTTCAAATCTCTCTCGCCAGCTGTTCACATGGTTATTGAAATTTCTATGTCTGCAGCTCGTTCCATGGCACATGGTTGTTTGGCCATATTTTTGTTTAAAGTTCAGATTTCATCTTGTTTTAAAAGTTCCTTTCGCACTCACACATGCTTCAAAGTTGCTCCTGCCGCTCATATGGTTCCTTTTTTTCTTTCCATTCTCTTCCTCCGCTATAATGTCAACTTGTGTCACAACTTGGTCATTTGCATACTTCAACATGTTGCTGCTTTGTTACAACTTAAAAATAAGGATAATGTTTTTTGTCATGTGAACAATCTTGAGGATTGGAAGAGATAATAGCAACAATTTGATTATGCACTTTCCGCTTATCTGAACAAGATAGATGGGATCTCCTCACCTACAAATATTTATTTATACTGTAGATAGCTTGAAAGTCTTTCTGGTCTGTTCAAAACAATTTAGTATTAAATGTTGCAATTTTTGGTTTCCTCAAATTTCCCAGGCAACACTGGGATATTGGTCATCCTCTAACCATCTATAAATTGTATAGAAGTTTGTATTACTTATATTGATCAGACTATTCTTCTCATCTTGAGTGTTATTTGTTCAATGTTTTAGTTGAAACCAAAACGTTGTACAAACGACACTCAAGATGAGAACAATAGTCCGATCAAAACAAGTAATATAAACAATCAGCCATCATCTAAAAAATTTTAGAACTTTGTATGGGAGTTTATGACATATTTTGTCATTCAGGTTTTATAAAAAAAAGAAGAAAAGTTATTTACTGTGTAGAGGTGGAATTAAACCCAAAACGCCCAGTTACAAGACCGGAATGGTCTTGGCGTCACACCCCCATAGAAGTAGACCCGCTTGCTTGAAAGACATTCACGGCAATGAGAGTGCTTTCAAATATATGCCATCTTGCCGACACTTTACATGGCATCGATGATATAGAAAACCTGCTACAGACAACGTTTGAATATGGACAAACAAACACAGCAGACATTACTGCAACGGATCCTTGAACTACAGCAAGAAAACATCGCCCTGCGAAGAGACAGAGGACAGTTTAGCCATTTACAAGGAGACTCGACAGACCTACCATAGAACCGAATTCATGTGATGGTGACTGGGCGATATTCATTGATTCCTGGAATAGATACAAGGAGATGTGTGGGTTGACGGAGCTAACAGCGTTAAGAAACGAGCTGAGAACGGCCTGTTCCCCAGAAGTAAACAGGCTGTTGTTTGACATAGTTGGAGCAGAATCCAGAACTCTCACCACCCAAAGACACAAAAAGGGTCGTAACCGGATGATTTGCCAAGATGGAGAAATAAAAAAGAGAGGCACCTTATTTGGAACAAAAAACAGAAAAATAGGTGGAATTTGCTGGGTAAAGGAAGATGGGATAAAACCCACCAAAAAAATGACTGAAGCAACATGGAATTTTCCGACACCAAAAAATTTAACTGACATAAGATCCTGGTTTGAAATGGTAAACCAGGTAGCCTACGCTTTTTCTCAGGCTGAAGAAATGGCCCTGTTCTGGGAGCTGCTGAAGACAAAAAATTGAAAGTTCTACTGAAACAGCACACTCAATCGAATCTTCGAAGAATTGAAAAGAAGGATCACAGAAGAGATCAAGAACGGTGTAAGAACCTTCAAAGTCAACAGACCAACTTGTTTGTCGATAGACTTCAGTAGGACAGGCTTGGAGTATTTTCTTTTCCAGAAGCACTGCAACTGTGCCATTGAAGCTGGACCGAAGTGTGGTGAGGATCACTGGAGATTAATTCTGGCCGGCTCCCAATTTACTAATGATGCAGAGTCCCGATACACATCAGTGGAAGGAGAGGCATTGGCATTAGTCTACAGACTGGAAGCATGCTGCATGTTCGTTTTAGAATGCCCAGAGCTGTTAGTCACCGTGGACCATAAGCTCTTTGTGAAAATCTTCTCGGACAAAGCTCTGGAGGACATAAAGAACCCAAGACTGTTCAACTTCAAAGAATGGTCCTTGATGTACAAATTTTGAATGAAACATCTCCTTGGCAAACTCAATGTGGCACCAGACTGTACATCGAGATGCCCAGTAACGTTAAGCCAGGAGGAAGCAAATTAAAAGGACATCGCACAAACCATGGATAGTGCCATAAGAGCGTCATTTTACACCACCTTGAGCAGGACCCCAAATTAAAGGCAATAACATGGGACAGGATTGTGGCTGCAGCTACTACTAACGAGAAATGTTTTTCCTTTGCTAAATTCATACAAAATGGTTTCCTTAAATCTCAGCATGAACTGCCGGAGACAATTCGCCGGTTTTGGCATATGAAAGAGGAATTATATTGCTTAGAAGGGGTGACGATAATGGAAAATAAATTCTCATACCCAGAAAACTATGTGCGGAGGTACTGGAATCGCTCCATTTGGTGCATTAGGGCATCAATGGAATGTTGGCAAACGGCAGACAACGGCTGTTTTGGCCAGGACTGGACACAAGCATTCGTCAGACCTGGACCTAGTGCAAAGTATGCAATGTAATGGCTCCGTCACAACCCAGAGAACCCATAATGCTGCCCTCGAACCCCGAGTTCCCATTTCAGAAGACGGTGACAGAATTTTTCAATTTATGAGGGAAGAAATACCTAGTATATGCAGATAGATACACCGGATGAGTAGGAGTCACTCTGATGTCGTCCGGGAATGCCAAGGCCACATGTGACACCCTACAAAACTGGTTCTGCATGTACGGCGTCCTGGAGGAACTGTCAACTGATGGTGGACCACCGTTTGACTCCAGTGAATATAACCGGTTTCTAGATAATTGGGGCATAAGGAAACAAACATAATCAGCATATTACGCTCAAAGCAACAGGAGAGCAGAATTGGCCGTTAAAACAACTAAAAGGATACTTATTGATAGCATCGACAGTTGCGATCGCCAATGCCATGACCAGGTAGCTAGGTCCCTACTGGCTCATTGCAACACCTTGGTACAAGACCTACATATGTCTCCAGTGATGATGCTCTATGGTCGTGTGATAAAGGACCATCTCCCAGTGCTCCAAGAACGATATTGAAACGCTGGAGAGAAATCAATCATTATAGGGAAACAGCAATGGCAGAAAGACACTTATGGAATGAAAGGGAATACAATCTAAAAAGTCACCCACTTCAGGAACTGAAAATCGGTGAAACGGTGCAGGTCCAAATCCAAGTTGGTCCACACCCGCGCTGATGGGCAAAGACGGGAAAGGTGGTGGAAACACTGAGTAACTGGCAGTATAATGTATGCATTGATGGGAGTAACTGGGTAACCCGTCGCAATCGCAGATTCCTCTGAAGAATAAACCCAGTGGTAGATATCCCTTGTCACTCAATACCTGAGGAGCCCCCAGGAATGTTGGATAGACAACCTAACAGGGCCCGAAATACCAGGAGAATGGTCCACCATGGATATGGATCAGCACCAGCCTGAAACATCAGACACTCTGCCAGAACAGATGGAGGTGGATAAGACAGCACCCCTGGGATGATGGAGGTTGAGGAAGATCAACCAATGCGTCATGGCAGAAGAGTGACATGACCACCCAGGAACCTATCCCCACATACTTGAGGAACATTGCACGACTACTCCAGAGCCTCAAAACATTGGACCACAATGCAAGTATCTTGTGGCTCCATTGTAGAGGTGGAATCGAACCCAAGACGCCCAGTTACAAGACCGGAGTGGTCTTGGTGTTACACCCCCATAGAAGTAGACTCGCCTGCTTGCATAAGAGCGGACTACTTAAACAAGACATTCACGGCAATGAGGGTGCTTTCAAATATACGTCCTCTTGCCGACACTTTACAAATTTAAAATTTAAACAATAATTGTAGTTATCATAAATAATGAATTATTCTCTCTCTTGGGGAACTGTCACTTGTGTACACGCCGGCCAATCAGCTTACAGAGTGAAGTTATTTAATTTGTCTCCTGAAGAACTACTTCAGCCTGTTTAAGAATCATGGTAAGTTATTAGAGAGATCCTTGAAAGCAACGAGGAAGGGTGCTGCATTTTTCCCTCCTGTCCCTATCCATTGGGCGTCCAAACACTTTCTAACTTTTTCTTTCCTCACTCAAACACTATCCAACTTTCCTCCATCTATACCAAACAGTGTAGATACTTAAATGAACCCTTTATTCATAACAACATAGCTTATCTTATTTTTACATAGAGCATATGAACTTTAAATGCTCTTAATACTGTTGCTCCCTCAACCACTCCTTTTATCCCCGCCCACTCATTATTAGAACACTAGTCCCAGAGTAGTGGTAACGCCCACATTGAGAAACAATTATTTGGTTCATTTTGTTTGAATGCATAATTTGGCTTGGATTACAGATTGTCCATATTTGTTTTTATTAACTTTAAAATCAAGATTATTTGATGACATTTTTATGCCTGAAGTACAAGAACATACGTTTGATTAAGGTACCCACATAAACAAATAATGATAAACCCCTCCCTACGACAAATGGTGACTTTTTTTTTATAAGAGTTCATCATGACAAATGGTTACTTGTAGTGCCATTTCTGCATGCAGGTAATGTAATTTTGGTGATGGAAACTTCTTCAAAAAGCGCCAAGTACAACGCTAACAAATAATATACATGCAGTTAAATAGACGAATGAAACAGACGGATAGAAATATAAATGTTATGAATGGATCACCAGTTAGCAAGCACTAATTTAATAACGTGAATTTGAGAAAATATGAATTTACAAAATATTTTGTATCAACAATTTTATAGAGATGTAAAATATACTTTGAAAGACTAAAATTTATTGAATTTTTTTTTAAGTTCTTGAATAAGAAGTAATCAAAAAGATTTGTTTTAAAATTCTGTTGTGTGTAAATGTGTGAGTTTACTTACGGTGGGTGAGTTCACTGGATATGGATATATAACAGCAGATTTAAACGGATTTTAGCATGAGGCATTTCAGTATTCAAGGATAGGCATGCTGAGAGTCAGTCACGGCATAGGTGTAACCAGGAAGAACTCTAATTTCAGTTCACTAAACCACTGTTTTATAGGAGTTTCTGGCTTGATAATCTGACACAGGATTGTTACTTTTGGAGTCTTGGAGTTTGAAATGATTTTTATTGGTTGAAAAATATTTTGAGTTAACATGTTCCTGTAAAAACTAACTTGCTTTTGAAGTGATAAAGAGAACGAATCCCAACGAAGTAAAGAAAGAAAGAAGGTAAGCTATTTGAGCCAATTGCTTTTTAGCATTTGTCTGAATTGCATCTCGTTGAAAAAATCCGACACCAAACAAAGAAGTTAGGGTTAGGATTATGAAAGCAGTGAAGAGAAAAGAAGATGAAAGAGTAAACCGTATGAATAAAGAAAGAAAGGAGTAGCTTATATCAAGTCGGTAACTTTCCTATACTCGTTTGTTTCACAACAACCATGAAGACGAGGATAACAGTCCACAAATGAATACACAATATAATTCTCATTTACTTTTTTTTAAGTGTTGAAAATATGTCCTTAATTTTATTTTTTACTGGTGGCCATGTTATTTGATTTTTTACATCAAAAATATTTTATATTAAAAAAGTTATTTTTATTATACTCAAAATAAGAATCTTTTAATTATTATAAATTCCATCAATATTAATAACTCTTTTCTAATTATTTCTACGTTTCTTAATGCTTTTTGGTGAAAATCTCCTTTGGTTTTAGAAAAAAAGAAATAGAAAGCTCAGTTTACATCTGTTGGGGTTTTTCAATAATTTTGCAAATTGCAGAATTAATTCTAATTAAAGTAGTTAATAATAATAACGATAATTATTATTATTATTATTATTATTATTATTATTATTATTAAAATGGTTAATAATAATAATGCGATAGGTGTGCATCTTTAGTCTTTTCTGATGTGATGTATATAGTCATGCAATATCGCATTTTAATGACAATTGTTGTCATGGAAGCATCACTGTTGTAATTCTCCAAAGCATCTTTTTCTTCAAAGCAGCCATTAAACATGAGAACTGGCTTGAAATGTTCTAATTGCTGGCAGTATGTGATAATTATTGCATTCGATTGGTTGCAACCGAAAGGTGAGCATGCCGATGCAATTTGACCAAATGCTTTTCTTTTTTTAGTTGAAGGTTCCTTTGGAATTGTTTGCTTGAACTAAGCCATTGGTTACATTTTCACAAAATATTTAATTTTTATAATGCGTTAATGATCTGTCCAAATCATCATCATCATCATCATCATCATCATCATCATTAGTTTAATGTTCATTTTACACATGTTGGAAATCTCTCAGAAATTTACTTTCAAGCACACCATATCTCTGGCAGGGTTGTAGGACATTTGGCATTGAGATTTAAATAAATACTAAAATGCAAATGGCTCTAATTGTTTACCATCTTTCTTTCTCCTGTTCATTTTGATATGAAAGCGACCAAGTATTAACATGAAACCGTTAAATCAAAGAATTTTCAAACAATAGAAATTTTTCCAAACCATAAAAAGTAACACCTATACGTGAATGTAGTAAGCCAGTGCGAATTTAGAAATTCTTATGAGACTTGGTCAAGAAAATCAGTTTTAGAGATTCCATCAGCCAAAAGGAACCCAAGAACGTATTCTCCACAAATCATTCTTTGGCATTTGGGTAGGGAGGAGGCAAGGCAAAAGGACCCAGTGAGTCACAATCCAGCTTCAACTCATGCACAGGTATACACACACTAACAAGAACGCACACACATACACAATGCAACACTGCCAAATACTCAAATATGCACATATTCACACAATGAACATTTTGATTTGTAACTACTATTCACTCGACTCCTTTACATCTTCTACTATGGACATTTTCATTATTGACCAGTGGGGATTCTCTGGCCTTGCCCGGTCACAAAATATGCTTAAATATATTTCAATTCATGCAGATTTCGTATTTATTACTACAGGGCCAATTCTCTATTGAATATTATATTGTACCTAATATATAGTACTTATTTTAAAAGATTTTTAAAAATGACTTGGGTGCCATCAGCTAGAATCAAAACCAAAACATTTAGCGCTCCATCCATGTTCCCTACCGTTTCAGCTATTGACAGATAGATAAGGAAGATTTCAAATTAAACCACTTCAAGCTAATGAATACATTTGTGTATGCGCAAAAGAAATAGAAAATATGTTGGCAGATTGAAATGAACATTTTGCATTTTCTTGCCGGCATATTTTTGCATGCGTTATTCATCCATCCAAACAAAGATTTTACTCGTTATAAACCATCCTTAGTGTATAATTACTATTTCCTATTAATTTCAGTGTTATTTGACCGGTAGTTTATGAGTTTATCATTTAAATATTTTTCAGACAGGCACACACACACACACACACACACACACACACACACACACACACACACACAGTTACTGTTTTATTTATCTAGAAAAATACCTTTTATATTCTTTTTCTTGTATATTTTTTTTTTTATATAAAATTCCGTATTTATCCATTTTCCATTTTATAAAATTCTGTTTTTGTTTAAGGCAGCACTTTTTTATCTAGTGACCCTTGTATTATTTTAATGTTTCATTTTATTTTCATTTTATATAATAGGTTTCGTATATATCCTTTCATTTTTTTTTCCTTTGCTAAACCAATGATATTTATATTCCAATCCATATTAAATGTTGATATGGTTCTTTGCCATACACAAAGACGTTCTCTACTAAAAGCCAGGAACTGTACCACAAGGTCTTTATTTGATAGTTATTCAGAATATGGACTGTACTGAAATAATAATGTTATTATTTAGAAATCCATCCTTAACATTGGAATAGGAGGGTGTTTTGTAACTATTCTGTACTTTCACCTTACAATTTAATAAAAACAGATACCGCAAAAATGGTATTTAACTTGAAAATCATATCTAAAAAAGAGAATACGGTCCATATTTTGTATAAGTATTATTTAATTATCCCTGCTTAAGTCTTAAGTCTATCCTTACTTATACCGACTTTATTTATCTTTACTTTATTTATCCCTCTTTCTCCTGTTCATTCTTATCACTTCCTTCTGTGTTTTCCTTGGCCTTCCTCTGCCAACTAACCCTGCTACCTCAACTGTTCTCCATCTACCAACCCAAGTACTCTCATTCATTCTTTCAGCATGGCTATACCAACAACGTCTCCTGTACACAACTTCCTATACTGCCCAGATTCAACCATACTCTGAGGTCATCAAATCTGTCTGCCTTTAAGATGCACATACATTACACATCTATCTTATGATTGTCATGTTCATATCATGCAGCACATGTCCTCTACTCTCACTGGCCAGTTTTCACTGCATACACATGTTTGATAGACTCTTCTTTCCACACACACACACACACACACACACAAACACAATCACACAAACACGTGTGTACATACATACATACATACATACATAATGTATTTAAATTGCGTGTATTTAAGCAGCATTTTTTCATTGAACCAAACATTGGTAAAAATAATAGGGGGCTTCTGTCCAATACATTTTTCATCTCTCTCTCTCTCTCTCTCTCTCTATATATATATATATACATATATATATATATATATATATATATATATATATATATATATATATATATATATATATATATTAGTATTGGGACGATTAATTAGAATCAAGAATCTGAAAAATCAAATAATTAATATAAGTTCCATATATCTTATATTAAAAGACAATGCCTCCCAATCCTTCAAAATTTTAGAAAGAATCAATG
Source organism: Euprymna scolopes (assembly GCF_053919585.1). Taxonomy (NCBI): domain Eukaryota; kingdom Metazoa; phylum Mollusca; class Cephalopoda; order Sepiida; family Sepiolidae; genus Euprymna; species Euprymna scolopes. Next base: position 17,399,158 of record NC_136483.1, on the reverse strand, counting down.
TTGTTTTTAAGTTTAATTACCCTCTGGAAGAGTGTAACTCCGATAATAATATTAAAGTTAATACCTACATTGGTTTTAAAATCATCCCACCGTCTCAGCATGCAATTTGTAAATTACAGCGTAATTTATCAACATCTACAGAACATGACGATCTCCTCTGCTATTTAAGTCAAGTCTTAGATAATAACACAAACATGATACATTCTGAAACAAATTTTAAAAACACTTGAAGTTATCTACACAGAACTCAACAACCTACAATTACTACTATTGCTTACTAAACCAGCAATAATATTTTAAAGTGCTTAGCATAAACACTATTTCTATCCTGTGATGCTATTTCTGACACACGGAATGTTAATGTTTCTCTGAACAGTCTGGCATCTGTTCCGAATCTCACTTCTCAATTGCTTTTGAGATTTATGCCTTCTTCGCGAGTCTTTTTTTTCCCCGACAGCTTTCTTCTTCATTTGCTTATTTTGCTCAATGAGGATTGGACGAAGAATCGAAAACGTTCATGATACTTACGAAACTTACATTAATTCTTTTTGATTTTTCACACCTAAAAAAGATTATAAGAAAAATTGAAAAATACAAAAGGTATAATTAAATAGCTCTATTATTTTTAACAATCTTTGTTTCTACAAAGCCAAGAGTGATATCATTAAAACCTTTTGTGCTCCATAATTTATTTTTCTACATAGTCACCACCATTCTCTATGTACTGTTGCCAGCGATAAATGATGCCCCAGGCATAAAGGTCCGAAAAGCACTTTGTGAGTCACATCTGTCGCCACTCTGAAATGGACGAACCCATCCCTAATTGTGCTGACATCATCTTCATCGGCTTCATAAGCATTCAAAAGGCACTGGTGAATGTTTATCAGTTCAATTTTTCTGCATGGAGGATTTCAATGACGTATCTCTGCTTCTGGTGCATGTCCATGATAGAGGTTGCTTTCTTAGAGCCTTACACCGTCAATACCTGCAAAAGAGAGGTTAAACTTTCATCATGACAATGCAATTTGCAATCCCATCTGATTCATTTGGGTAGAATAAAAAAATAGGAGGTATTCATTTTGGAACGTTCGTCATATATATATATATATATATATATATATATATATATATATACTTCAGAATAATTTTATTTAACAATCAGTTAAAATTGTAGATCCAGATTGCGTGGTAAAATCCATGGTGGACTTTCTTTAAAGCAGTTGGGTAATAAGATCTAAGTTGTATATTGGGTAATCCGCATAGCTGAGTAGATATCCGGGTCGGGCATGTTCTTGTGTAAATTTCCTTATGGGTTCAGCAAAAATATTTTAAAGTCTGGTGGAAGTCTTATCATTAGAAGTCTATATTATTATTAGTGGGGTGAGGTGTTAGTTGTAAGGAGAGGAGGTAATGGTGAAAGGTTAGAAGTGGGGTGAACACATGCGTCCATATATATATATATATATATATATACACACACATATATACATACTCACGCACACATACATACATATATATATATATATATATATATATATATATATATATAATCGACTCTCCCGTCATGTTTGACGCATGAGGGTCAAAAATTTGCTCTGTTTCACTGTTTGCCGCATGTGTGACATGGGGCCAAACCAAGCCACACGACTCAAACCAAGCCACACGACTCACAGGATACAGGCTGGGAAGGTGCTGTTCCTACTCTTGCTCTATGAAGATGTGTCAATGTATGTATTAATGCCCGCAAAACATTTTTCGCTCCACAATTTTCTATCCGCAGCATCTTCTTCAAAGGTTTTTGGGTTCAGGCCTGCTTGCTTAAGATTGTCTTTCAGCCTATAGACAATATATATATATATATATATATATATATATATATATATATATATATATACACACACACATACATATACATAGCAGAACGTCCACCATGGATTTTACCACGCAATCTGGATCTACAATTTTCATATCCTTTTCTTCAAATCCTCTTTCTACATGACTTCTGATTAATTAATTATTTTGACTTTGACTTTCCATGTCTCAGTGACTTTAGCAAATAGGGTACATACCTTTATAAATATTTGCTAATATTTTCTCTCCTCTGATGAGATGGTAGACATCGAAACCCTATAGGTTAAGGAGATTAAATTTCTAAAGTATTCTTTGTCTTGCTTAAAATAATAAAAATCTTTGATATGAAACTCGAACACTTCATTTCAATAAGGGTTTTTTGAAATTTACTGAATCACTACAATTAATATATATATATATATATATATATATATATATATATATATATATATATATATATAATTTAAAGGAGATTAGAATAATAGTCTAAAGAGCTAAGTGTATTTTAATGTAATAGTGAAATTACTAGTTTAATTAAAATACAGGAAATGCTCGTTGTAATTTAGATATATAATAAGCTCGATAGTTAAATGTCCTAGAGCTAATTCAATATTAAGTAATGTGATTTATAATTTAAAAGTTTTAAAATTTAATTAAATTTTGATTTTTAAATTTTAAAAATTTTAAAACTTTTAAATTATAAATCACATTACTTAATATATATATATATATATATATATATATATAGTGTAAGTTATAAAATATATATGGCAATTAAGCTACACTGTATATTCCGCGTTTCATCCACTCTAGGACTCTTCAGGCTTATGCGCACATAAGCCTGATTCTTACGTTTCTGAATTTTTGAGATGAGGATTGGTTATTTGTATTATTTGGAATCTTCGAACTACTGTTCCCATCTTGAGTGTTATTTTCACATTTCAGTTGATGTAATCCCCAGCCTTCTTCAGGTGTATCTTGTCAAACGTGGGAAGCTTTCTGTTTAACTCTGAACTCTGCATGGAATCTCGAATGGAACCCTTTATTTAATTCACAAGGGTAGCATGCTTTCATTCTACCAGCCATGATGGAATAAGGGTCCTAAGTAATTTGCAAATGTATTTTCGGTCACCCGCACTGAGGATTGAACCTTCAACCTTTAGAAGAATATCACTTTTACAACAGAATTTTTTCAAATACTCTAACCACTATGCCATGGGTCCTTACAAAAAAATATGAATGCAAGTGCTTCATTGGATGAATTAATTGTACACAAGTTACTGGGAAGATGAGAACGAGGGAGAACAGTTTGTGAGTAAATGACTGCAAGAGTTTAGTAATAATGTTAACTCAACATTGCAGCTTTCAGAGTCTGAAAAAGTATCCATTATCCCAATCCCATCTTGATGTTAGGTAGGAGGGCGAGGGTGATTTTGGAAGCAATGGAGGTTGTCTTGGTGAGAGTAAAGTGAGATATGTGATATTAGTGATAGTAGCCGTGGTTATAGTACAGCAGCAACAAAAACAATAGCATAAAGGTATCAAAGAGATGAGAGACACCATAAAATGCATGGCATCTGAAATCTTAAGAGAAACCTTTCAGTGTAGAGCCTAACAAATATAAGCAGTAATATATTTATATATATATATATATATATATATATACATATATATAGTCAACCACATACAGTATATATATATATATATATATATATATATATATATATATATATATATATATATATATATATATATATGCCAACGTTTTACAAGGCTATATGAAGGAGCATCATTATCATCCCTTTCTTTCATTTCATCAAAACTCTCGTGTGGTGTGCATCTTTTCAAATACAAAAACTGTAAATCAGAAACCACAATTATTTCAGAGTTGTAATCTGCCACACAACACATATGCATATAAATCATTGCAGATGCAAAGTTTGAACAAGATCAGACAACTAGAAGTGAGTCAGGAGATTACTTATTGAACACCCTCATTCAACTCATCAAAGATGCATGTATATATAGAACTAGCAGTGCTACCGGTGTTGCCTGGAGCAAAAGAGTAACATTTTTATTAAAACTTCTGTATATATACCTCACTTTATCCACGGATCTGTCACTCTTTCTTTACCTCTTCCTCTTTTCTCCCCCTCTCTCCCCAACAGTCAACATAGTTTTCAAAATTAATACATAATCTCCAGTCTTCTTCAGGTGTATCTTGTCAAACGTGGGAAGCTTTCTGTTTAATTCTGGACTCTGCACGGAAGGTTGACCTTCAGAGAATGAATAAACTTTTCTAAATTTGAGATATTATTCATTCCACGCAATGTTGATCAAGAAAATACCAACTTTGTCAGTATTTGTTTTTTCGTTTTTGACTTTTAACCAGACATATAAAGATGCACACAAACAACTGCCTTTTGCATCATAGACTAGCTAGGCTATCAAGCGTTATATGAGACTATAAAACCTAAATAGAAGTTAAATAATGTGGGCAAAAACTTCTTTTTCCCCTTTCCTTTCTCTCCCTCTCTCTCTGTTTTTACCCCCCCCCTCTCTCTCTCTTTCTCTCTCTCTCGCTACCTATCTCTCTCTCACTTGCTCACTCGCTCTAGTTTTAAAAATAGTCTATAAAAAACTAGGCCAAGTTTACACTCAAAGAATAAATAATTTTTCTAAATTTTAAATATACATTTACTGTGATGTCAATCAAGAAAATATAAACTTTATGGGTCTTTGTTTAGTAGTTTTAGAATTTATCTGGACATACAAACATACACGCATAAAACTCCCTTTATATCATAGAAGTGAACAGTGTTTTTGGTTTTAGTGTATTTTGAAAGTTTTAAAAGATGTCTTTGCAGTTTGTTTCATTCTTCAGCAATTCTGGGTGCGAAAAATGCTTCTGTACTTTGTACTTTGCGTACTTTTTAGGCGTGTCCATGTTTGTCAAACAGATTAAGATCAAAACGGTGCTTAGGGTTGTTGTTGGCGAGTTGATTAATAATTTAGTGGGTGTTTATTAAGTAAGTTATTAGTCGGAGCTTCAATGAATTTATGCCCAGGAAAGCAAAGTGTTCAGAGTGTGGAAAGTGATTATGTTGTATTCAACATAGTCAAGTTCTCATTGTTGTGTGAAAATAAGTCCGAGTTATATTGTTTGACTAAGACTAAGTTCTCATCGCCAGTGTTGTGACTTTAAAGGGCCAATAATAAATAAGATAACACGATGGTATATTCAAGAGTGTGTATTTACAAAAGTACAGAATAGTATGCTACAGAAAGACTGTTCTGAGACTGCTTTGAGATTTTTGCTATAAACTCCTCTATAGTCTCTAGAAGGGTCAATATAGTCACAGAATAGTGTAGATCGCCATTACAATATAACAGATACAAACATTTATAGCATCAAGAAACCATTTTAAGAGTGCAATCATTGCAATTAAGTGTAGCTATTCTGAGATGACAAGAAAATGTATCAAACTGCAGAAATTTCTGGAAAATAATAATAGCATGATGAATAATCAACAATTCCTCCTCTATTCAATCACAATAGCAAAGAACAAGAGTTAACTGCTTTCCCAACAGTTTGACTTAAACTCCACTTTGGACTCCACAAACCACCTCCTCGTTAATTTCCTACTGTAAACAGAAACCAGAATTAGATTATCTGAACATCACACATTCCCATGTCCGAGATATCATAAAAACCTTGACACCGCCAAAGCATGTGGATCAGATATTATTATTGCTATAATAATAAAGAAATGGCATACTGAATTGGCTTCTGTCTTCTCAAAACTCTACAACAAATGCCTTACCGAATGATAGCAGTAAAATTGCGTCAGTGGTATCAGTTTTCAAGAACTTTTACAAAAGAACTGATCTGCAAAATTATCATTCCATAATTTCCCCCTGTTCTTTGCTAAAATCTTTGAGTCATTAATCAATCTATCGATCGCCCAATACCTTATTAAAGCTAAACTTCTTCCTGATCGACTGTATGGATTTATATAATCTTTTGCAAACCAAACACTGGATAAGGTAGGTGCGTAACAAAGTGGTGGATCACTGTATGGCAGCAGCAGCTGTATGACAGCCAACGTCACAGCGAGGAAGAAGGAAAGAAAAAGATTATAAAAAAAAATGTGGCCCGAGATGGACAGAAATAGACATGTTTTTAAATTACATAAATTTAAAAACATGTCTATTTCTGTCCTTCTCGAGCCACATTTTTTTTTATAATCTTTTTTTTTCCTTCTTCCTCGCTGTGACGTCACCTTGCACACAGCTCGGTCATTTGCATACGTTGGCCGTCAGCAGCAAAGTGACAGCGATGTTATTTCAAACTTAGACAGTCGAAAATACTAATTGAACTTCTGTTCAGTCAAAATATCGGGTGAAAATGTACCATGTAATGTCTGCATAGTCTTCTTTCTGGGGTAGGAGTGAATAAAAGGTTCTGAGGTATATGATAATCCCATTGAGAAAATTGTAGGCCAAAATCACACCACCAAGTAATCATCGGTGCTCAAAAGAGAAAAGATTAAACTTTTTGAGACGATTATCATAATGCAGATTCAATAGACCCTGCACCATTCGAGTAGCCAGTCTTTGAAATCTCTCCAGAAGCTGGATACCATGTATTAGATATGGGGAAGAGGTGTGGATACCATACTCTAATAATGATCTGGTTGGCACATCTAATAACATGAAACAAAAATAAGGAAAATAGAAGAAAATCACCTCTAATTAACTCATAGAAAAGCACGAACACATCTAAGAATTTGAACAACCAATCAATATCCTCGGAACTATTAAATATTTGTGATCGATAGAAGCAAAAACTAATGATGAAAATATTTTTTTTTTCATTTTTCCCCACTAAAAACTAGATAAAAAATAAAGTCAAATGAAACCAAAATATAAATTCAATTATTCCAGAAAATTTTCTTAAAATGTATTTTGTATTTTTCTTTTTATTTTCCTGTTGAAAAAAGGATTTTTTGTTAATGAATCAGTTAATACAACAAAATAAAAATAAAAATCCATTTACAAATAATTCTATTTATAATTGCAATCGATACGTTTGTTCTTTGTAAGAGGTGAATTGATAATTTGGATTATGTGGACGACCATTCTAATTTTAACTGTTAGATTTACAATGGTTTGACCGATGTAACCTCTGACCTTCGTCAGGTGCAACTTTTAAAGGTTGGAAACTCTCTAGAATTTGACGTCTTCCAAGTTCGAAAAAATGTACCTGGATAAAGTTGGAGGTTACATTGGTCAAAGCGCTGTGAATATAGCATTCAATATGAGAATGGTAGCTTCAAATAATACAAAAGTTCTTTTCTGTTTTCATTCATGGGTTTTATAGTAAAAAAAGTGACTACTATTACTACTACTACTACTACTACTACTACTACTACTGATGATGATGATGATGATGATGATGATGATGATTGTTGAACATCATTCATTCATTTCGCATGAATCATATGATTATTGTTGGTATTCGTTTCCCTGATATCTTTCTAGTTAGAAATCTTTCTAGAAAGCCATCAGATACTTATAGAAAGGTTGCCAACATTCCTATGTGATAGTGATTTATTGTAAAAGAAACTTGACTCGAACTTGGCACACTCAGGTTGTCATTCTGTGCCATTAATCACTTAGCCATCATCATCTCCCAGCTGCTAATGATTGTTCGTTTGTTTGTTGAGCATCATTCATGATGATGATGATGATGATTTTTGTTGACATTCGTTTCCCCAATATCTTTCTATCAGAAATTCTTTTGAAAAGAATATTGAATACTTATGGGAGGAACGATTGAAGGTTGCCAACATTCTTAAGTGAAGGTGTTTCTGTGGAACAAACGGGGTTTTAACTTGGCACACCCTGGTTGTCAGCCTGCACCGTCAACCACTGAGCTGCCATCACCTCCCTGCTATTGATGATGATAATGATGAAAGTAGTTATAATGGTGGCGATAGTGGGGCTAATGAAATTCATTGTAGATACCTCTAATAATGGTGGTGGTGGTTGAGATAGTGGAAGTGATACTGAGAAGTCGTTGTGGTAGTGGTAGTGGTAGTGGTAGTAGTAGTGATAGTATTCATCATGATGGTTGTAGCTGAAATTGATAATAATGATCATCATCACCATCATTATTAATGTACTGCCACCACCACCACCACCACCACTATCATCATCATCATAATTATCTATGTCATTAGTAGTAGATGTATACGGCATAATTATATTTATATACCGATTTCTGTTAAGTTACTGGAGTTAAGCAAAATTGAACCTGGTCAGTGCTAAAATGGGTGACAATTTGGGAATACCATGTGCTGTATGTGCTCTTTACTTATCTCAATATTGTTTCCAGTCATCCTAGTCTTCTCCTAGCAAGTGAAATCAAGCAGCGCTGACTCAGAAGATTATTGATTGCACAACCTTCATGATCACACATGTAGCTACCCTTACAGGGAATATCCATTGTCTTTTGAGACTGTATGGAGGTCATATATTAATAGTAGATACCACTATCATCATTATGAACACAACAAGGGTAGTTACTAACAATGTGGTATTGTGGTAGTGTTAGCTATTACTAAAAATGATGATGATGATGATGACAACAAACAACGACGATAATGATAGTGATGGATGTAACTTCTAATAATGATAGTAGTGGTGATGTCGATATACTGGTAATGGTTGTAAAATGAAATTCTTAGACAGAATAATAAGAGAAACAACCAACAGTTATAATGAAAAGGAAAAAAAAAAGAAAGAAATGGTGATATTAATCAGTGGTTGTCGATGTGGTGGTGGTGGTAGTTGCGTAGGTGGTGGTAGTGGTGGTGATGACCATCCTTCATTTGTTTTTATTTCTGATAATTAAGCTAACAATTATGAAGACCAAAGCAATAAAACCAATAAGCGTTACAGTAAACAGTAATTGAAACCAATAATGTTGATGCTTATTGCATGATGATGATGATGATGATGATGACGTTACTGCTGATGATGCATATTTTTATAATTTGCTTTTATTATGATGATAAAGTGAGAATTATGAAGACAATAGCAATAATAGAAACAGCAGATAATAATAATAATAATAATAATAATAATAATAATAATAATAATAATAATAAAACAAAAAGCAAAAACTAAAGCTTAAGATGAGGCAGAAGATACAAAAGAGTTTTTGAAAAAACAAAACTGATGAAAAATGCCGACAAGAATACATTTTCAAAACTGCAAGAATTCTTTTGAAATAAGCGGATCACATCACAAGTGTTGGATGATCCATTCACTCAAGAGCAAAAACTCCAAACTGGAATGCTTTTAGCAATTTTATAACACACATTTTTAACTTATTTGATTTTGTTTGACTGTTTTATTGTATATCATCCTTTTTTTTAAACTCGACTTACCGATAGTTCATAACGGTATCCATCACACAGCTTATGATTCTCATTTACTTTTTTTTTTTTTTTTAAAGATCCGATTATTAAGTTATCTAAAGAAATCTTTCTTCCAGAATTTTTAATAACAAATAAATTAATATGCCTATCTGTATGCTAAGTTTGTTTGAAATCCATGTGTTTTCTGAGTTGAAAACAAGTAAATAGACACTTCATGTATACAAACTATAAACGATGGAGTACTGCTGCCACACCTGGGCAGGAGCTGCTAAAAACAGCCTATCCTGCCTTGACAGAGTACAAAATAGATTTCGTAGCCTAGTGGGGGATGCCCTTTTCTCTTCCCTGCAACCTCTCTCCAACTGACGTTGCGAGCCTGTCTTTGTTTTATCGTTATTCCTGATGAACCGCCCCTTAAGTAAGCCACTCCAATACTAACGATTACTACAATACTATCCCATTGATTACTGCACATGCAATAACCCTTATCCCCGAGTGGCTTCCGGGCCTTGGTAAGTGGTGATCACCATGTAAAAAAAAATATATAAAAATATGGCTATCATATAAATGTTCCAATACTAGTTACATTAAACATGGTCACATGTAGATATGCATGACAGATAATGGTAGTGCGGTCGAAGACAAAAAAGCAAAGGTTACCTAGATACAAATATGTGTGATGTCGCCAAGCTAATCAAGAACCTTGATTTCAGTAAAGCAACTGGCCCTGACAACATTCCAGTTATAGTGCTGAAAAAGCTTCAGCCAAAACTTGCCCTCATACTTACAAAACTGTTTAAGCATTGCCTTAAAGAGAAGTGCTTCTCAACACCATGGAAAACCTCATCAGTATGTCATCTCCCTCTCAGTACAGACCAAAAAGTCTTCTGTGTGTCATGAGTAACTTGCTGGTATCCATATTAAATAGAGAAGTAGTCAACCACCTCAGCAGAAATAACTTTCTTAGTGACATGCAATATGGCTTCCGTTCTGCTAGATCTACAGCAGATGTGCTAATGGTTATATCTCATAGGATTAGTGAATCTCTTGACAAAGGCTTCCTCTCTAGGGCAATTACTCTTGACATATCAAAAGCCTTCGATGAGGTATGGCATAAGGGCTTACTTCACAAGATTTCCAGCTACGGTATAACTGGAAACGTTTTCTTAATCATTAAATCATTTCTCTCTGATAGGCTCATAAAAGTAGTCGTTGATGGGCAGAAATCAGAGGCCCTCAGTATTAATGCTGAAGTCCCTCAGGGGTCCATCCTGGGCCCAACACTCTTCCTGATCTACATCAATGATCTCCCAAAACACATACTTAAATCATTCGTTGACATCTATGCTGATGACGCGACCATCTATGGCAACACATCAAAGGCTGTAAATGACAAAGTTCTCTTTGATTCTCTCTCCTCTGATGTCGAGCTCGTGGTACAGTGGGGAAAGAGGTGGCTGGTTACTTTTAATGCATTTAAAACCAAGCTCCTATCTTTACATCATCAACGCTCTGATCCCCATCTGGCAGCAATTGAAATGAATGGCTCTCGTCTAGGGGAAGCCCCATATTTTAATAAGCTTCTGGGCTTGACCTTTACTCCTGGCCTGAAACGGAACACGTACATCAAATCTGTTGCCAAGGTCGCTGGAAAAATGGTAGGATCCTTCTACCGGTCCAGAAAATATCTCACTGATGATGCAATTCTCTATCTATATAAAAGCTAAGTACGTCCAAGGATGGAGTACTGCTGCCACATCTGGGCAGGAGCTGCTAAAAACATCTATTCTGCCTTGACAGAGTACAAAATAGGCTTTGTGGCTTAGTAGGGGATGCTCTTTTCTTTTCCCTGCAACCTCTCTTCCACAGGAGAGACGTTACAAGCCTATCTTTGTTTTATCATTATTTCCATGGCAAGTGCTTGTCTGAACTCCAATCCCTGGTCCCCCCTCGCCAATCTTTCACGAAAAATACCCGTCTAGCTGAAACCACTGTCAAAAATTTTCCCCACTCGCTATCTGTGCCTAAATCCAAACGTAGATTCCTTGAACAAAGCTTCTTTCTTAGAACTGCACGCCTGTGAAACTCTGTTCTGTTTACCTGTTTCCCACCTGACTACAACCTGGGTGTCTTTAAGTTCAACATAAACAAATTCCTGATTAATCGCCCCCTTAAGTAAGGCACTTTATCAAATCTCAACACTAACATACTGTAGACATAATAACCCTTATCCTCGAGTGGCTTCTGGGTTTTGATAAGTGGTGACCACCTTGTAAAAAAAAAAAAAATATATATATATGTATGAGAAGCAACCCAGAGGAATGCGACTCTCCCCAAAGGAGGACTGATACTGAAAAGAAAAAAGAACCTCATTTTCAGGTAACGATCTCATGACCTTTCCAGAGGGCCGGTCATGTGATCAGCATGCCCTAATGACGATTGTTGAACATTATTCATTCATTTCATCAAAACCAATTATCTCTTTAAGGGAGTCAATTAGGCCCCTTCAATAGCACAGGAAAAGATGTTAAAACAGATGGGAAAGATTTGAGGAAACTAATACATTTGCATAGTGGGGTGGGTGTATCCATAACTCACAGTTATCTATATGACGGGTATATATTTATATGTGCATATCTAGCCATAGCCCTTATAGTGGAGTTTATATATACATGTGATCGTCAAGCAGCGATGTGTTATCTGTAACCTATGGGTGTACATAAGTTTTCATGGATGCGAGTGTGCATATAACAGATTCAACTACAGTACATTAATGGGACAATAACATACATGACAGTCTTTAACAAAAAGATGAATAACAGTTTCTGTGGAGGTTACATCAGGCCAAAAGGGGAACATACCTTTGTCCATCAGTTGATCTTGATTGACAGGTCTACAAAGGCTGCTATGAAGATTCATCCCAAGGAACAATCGACACTCGGGTTATATTTCGATGCAGTTTTCTTTCCTGATATTCCCTTACTTTAGAGTTGCATACTTTTCCTTATTTCTACATTCTTGCTATTTTCAGTGCCTGATAGCTTCTACGGCATACAGAGACTATTATCTATTTTCTATCTCCTCTGGTCACTAGCTAACTCCTTCTTGTCTATCCAACTCAAACTCTCTAACTATGTGTCTAGGAGGTGCCTTCAATAAGTTTCCAGACTTTTTTGTGTGGCAACTTTTATTGATAGTACATACATGAAACTCTAGTCCCCTTTGAGGTAATCTCCTTTGGCTGCAATGCACTGGTTATAATGTTCCAATAACTTCTGGAAGGCCCCATAGCCATAGTTTCTTTCATCTCCTTAATTGTCTCATACCAATATTCTCTGAGGTTTTCCTTGAGCTTATGGAATAACCAAAAATCACAATGGGCAAGGTCTGGACTATAAGGAGGGTGAGAAATTGTCTTGATACCCATCTTGGCAAAATAGTCTGTGACAAGGATGGAGTTGTGGACTGTGCAAATCTTCTGCATCTTCAGTTCCTCACGATTAATTATGTGTACAGTTCCCACAATAGAAATTCTTTATTTGGCCAATCAACTTTGGTGTTCCGACTTTCTTACTCCTCTCACACCTCTCATCCTCCTTCACAGACTCCTTGCCTTCTTATGCCACTCAAAAACTGATGCTCGATTCATGCAAGATAGTCCAAAAGCATCTGAAGCACTCTATAAGTTTCTGTGGCATCTTTTTTCAAAATTTTATTGTATATCATTCTTCTAAAGTGTCCTCATGTCCAGGTTGCATTTTTAAAATTCACCAGCTGTGACAATCAAGCTTCAGTTGGGTGTATTCCAATTTCTGCTGTAGCCATCCCTTTAAGCCTGAAATCATAAAAATTGGTCAGCCATTGCATAAGATGTATAGCAATAACATACTGAATTTTCAAGAGTCTTTGACAATTTTAAAAACCGGTACAAAAAAAGTGTGGAAACTTATTGAAGGCACCTTGTATATTACAATCTTCTCTTTCTGTCCATTATCTGATGCCACCATTTAGTCATCTTTATTTTTGTTTTGATTTATTATCCTAATGATTTGTTTATATAAAATTTCCAAAGTTATTATATAAATTTTTAACATAAATCTTTTATCTCTAAAATACCTAATTCATTTCGATAACATTCATTTTGTCATCGAAATATTTTTCTATTCATAAACATCCACAATCGCCTATGATTAGGTACCCGGTGTTTTCCGGTAGATTATCAATATAATAGTAGGTGATGATTTTGTTCTCCTCCTTACAACCTCTTCCTCACAGAATAGACGTTGTGAGTTCATCTCTGCTCGATTATTATTTTCATGGCAACTGCTCGACTGAGCTTGAATCTATGGCTCTCTCTCCCTCCAAAAATTACAGCAAACATTCGTCTAGTTACAACTAATTGTCAACAATATCCCTTACTCTTTATCTGTGTCTAAAACTAAACAAACATTCCATAAACAAAGTTTTTTTTTTATTTTCGCTTGTGGGACTCTATAACGTTTGATTGCTTTCCTGCTGACTACAGTAATTAAATTCTAACCAAATTTCCACCATTACCAAATGTTGTTTCACTAACCATCTGGCACTCATTAACCCTTATCCTCCTTTTAGTAAAAATAAATATACATTATCATTAAACTTATACAAAATTAAAAAAATGTAAATGATTCTGTGAGGAGATGAAAGATAATTCAAAAAACACAAATTCAAAACTCAGAATTCTGATTAAATAACCAAGTCACATAACTCTTTCTTTTAAGATTTTCATTAAGTTGACATTTAAAACATTACTCAATAAGTCGCAGGCCTGAGATATAGATGGCACCACTAATAAAAAAAAATTATATGATTTTTATGAAGTATTAACCTTAAAAATTCGAGTTCAATCGGATTATTAGTTGACAAATTACAGTTATTTAAGTAAAGCTATTGTTGCAAAATTTCAAAACACAATGGAAAGACCTTAATTTCGCATGTTGATAAAACATTGCTGTCTGATGAGAAATAAATACTGTTCAAGCAAAATATTGATTTGATGAGTGTTATTCAAATCATTGAGAATAGCAAATGATGCTAAACGCTCTGCTGTCTTGTAAAATATAAAAAGGTCTACAAACTCGTTGTGGCCAATCATACATTGAAGTTGCATAAGATAACAGCGGAGTTAAAGATCTGTTTTGCATGGACGTTTGTCAATGAGAAATCTGTTTTCAAAATGGGTGCCGTGTTTGCTCATAATCAGTAAAAAAACAAAAACGCGTTGATAATTCAGGGAATAGTTTGTAATGGATGAAACATGGATCCATCACTTCAGTATAGAGTTGAATTGGCAGTCAGCTGAATAGACAGCAGCAGGTGAAACCTGTCCAAAGTGAACAAAGATAAAGATGCAACACCAGCAGGCAAGGCTTTGACTTCTATATTTTTAAATGTGTATGGTATTTTGTTTATCAATTATTTTCAGAAAGAAAGAAACATCAATAACAAATATTATATGGCATTATTGGTGCGTTTGAAGGAAAAAGTTACCCAAAACAGCCATAAATAAAATGAAAAAATACTCTTATATCAAGATAATGAATTGAGTCACAATTCGATTACAATGATGACAAAAATTGACGTCCAATTGCATCTGCATCCAAACTATTTCCTAGATCTGGCACCCAGCAACTACTAGCTGTTTGCGAAACTTATGTTTGAAAGGAAGGGGGTGGAGTTGCAGGTGGCAGAGGTGGACGGTCGGCTGTCTGGGTTTGCAAAGATGATTCAAAGGAAAGTTGGTCAGCTCCTAGGTTAAGGCAGCAATCCTGGATCCAGGTGCCTCAGGAATGACGTCAAAAAAGTCAAAATGGGGGACATAGAATTATCAGGGATTAGGTCAGTGGGATTGACCAACATTTCAGACAATGCATGGCAGAATGTTCTGACGTCATCTGTCGCAATAAAATAGAAGCAGCAGACAATGACAGGGGGAAAAAAAGGAAAAGCAACTACCACGGAGAAAAGCAGACACATTATCTCTATCATTCTGTACTCCCCCCCCACACCTAGCAACCCCTCCATGCTGTCAGCATTGTCACTAGAAAATAAACATTATTTTCAAATCTTTCGTTTCTGTTACGTATCGTTTTAAAAGTGCAAGAAACTTTGTTTTATGTTTATGTCTATTGTGGTGATACGCCTACGTTGTATGGATTTTACACAAACGTTGATTAGAGATCTGGTTAGTTTTTTTTTTTAATAACACAACACTCAAAAGAATGCTCTAGAGAAAGAAATTTATTTCCAATGAGGAATTGATATCAGAAATTGAGGTACATTTTGAGGCCAAATACAAATCATTCTATAAAAAACATTGGAATCATCGTATTTCTCTAGAAGGATATTATGTTGGTGAATGTTATATGTTGTATAAAGTCAAATTTTGCTGTTCTATTGATAAACCTGGAACTCATTGAGTGATACGTTAAAGAAATGATTTAACTGTTCACTGAAATAAAAATCTCTCCTGCCAATTTAACAGGCCTCTTTTGGAGCTCAAAAGATATTTAAAGGCTATAATTCACCTTGTTAATAACAAAGTGTATACATCAAAGTGTTTGTACTTAAAATGTGATTTTCACTTGGGACCACTCCTATAATTTTTAATAAAGTAATAAATCCTATAACTTTCAATCGTTGCTTTGTATTATTTATTATTTAATTTATCTATTTTCATGCATACAAGCAACAGAAATGTGAATAGATTTTATAAGAACTGACAATAAAATAGCAAATGTAGATTTGAATAAGTAATGCTAAGATAGGAGTCCATAAATGCGTTAGATAGCAAACGTAAACCAGGGAGTGCTTGATGAAAAGTCAGCAGTAGTAGAAGGAACTAACACTGTAAAAAGAAATGAGTGAAAAGACTGCTGTTTTTTTTTTTTTTTTTTTTTTTTATTAGACTGGACTAGTGTTCAGGAGAGCCGGAGAAACGTACATAACTATAGTCCAATCATACCTTCAGACTAAACAAAAGGTGTTTTTATTTTGATAAATAGTTTACAGTGTAATAATATAAGATGCTAATGTATTTAATGTTTATATCATTAGATATTTTTCAACTTATGATATTTTATGATTTTCTACATAAAATATGTTTGTAGCGAGAAGAAGAAAAATAAATAGGGGAGGAGAGAGAAAAGGAAAATATTTGGAAGAAGAAGAAGAAATGTTTGTAGCTAGCGTAAGAAAGCTAAGAAGGAGGAAGAGGAGGACAAGAAGAAAAAGGAAGAGGGGAACGGGAAAAGAAGAAACGTTTGTGGCTAGGGTAAGAAGATGAAAAAGAAGGAGAAAGAGGGAAGAAAGAGAAGAAATGTTTATAGATAA
This sequence comes from Euprymna scolopes, assembly GCF_053919585.1. NCBI lineage: Eukaryota > Metazoa > Mollusca > Cephalopoda > Sepiida > Sepiolidae > Euprymna > Euprymna scolopes. The sequence continues at coordinate 17,382,488 of NC_136483.1, read as the reverse complement.
GAAGGAGAAAGGAGGAGAAGGAAGAAAAAAAGAAGAAAAATAATAATAATAATATTTTATTGAAGAGGAAATAATAAGAAATCGCTGAAGGACCATCTGAGAGCACACTTAAGCTCACTAAGCCACCTGTTTGTAAAGAAGATAGTTATATAGATAAAACATTCTTGGCGAACCTGAGAGTCGTCTAGATTAAGATTAAGTACACTCAATAGCAGACGACAGGCTGGTAACACCATCATTCGCCATGGAAATGGCAGATGGCGATGAAAAAGGAACAAAATGACATTCATTCCCTAAAATGAGAAAAACAACAAACATTTAAAGATTATTTTTTTATGCTGTAAAACTATCACTTCTAGAATAAACTGGTGATATTCATAGCCTACAAATGTTACCATAAGGGAGATTTGGTGTCAGTGCATAAAAAAAACTGTTACATTTCTTAAACATAATATCCCAGTTATGTGTAAAATAGCAACTTGTGTTCAATTAGTTGCAACAAATGAACAGTTTAAAATAAACATAAAATAACCCCCAAAGGATTGATATGTCGTTAAACTGACAAACAAAATATATGTTATTTTAATAGGTACCGATATATATATATATATATATATATATATATATATATATATATATATATATATATATATATATATATATATATAGTGTTTAAAAAGGCTGATAACAATGCAATATTCCGGCATGGTGAAATGATTCATGAGCAAAATTAGACAACCAAAAACAGAATATAAATTATAAATCTTCATATATCTATTTTTTAATAATCTTTCACATATAAATCAATAAATATAGAATTACTGTTAAATATAACGGGGATGGTAAAATGACTTTGATAATTTCGAAACAAATCAAAAGAATGCCATAGAAACGGAACAAATTGCATTTGCTGTTCTATTTACATATTTGTTTATTAGCAATGTTTCAAGCGAACTATCTCACATTTTATTTATATATATATATATATATATATATATATATATATATATATATATATATATATATTGTGTGTGTGTGTGCGCGCACGTGTGTGTAGGATAGACAGAGGTTGATCACACACACTTTGGATGACCTAAATTTGTAAAAATATGTTATTTATATTTTGTAAATAAATAATCTATAAAATGGAAAGGGAACAAAACAACAACAACAACAACAACAACAACAACAACAACAAAAACGTCAGTGTCAAACGGTCCTCTTTTCGATACCACGCACTAAAGTCTTTTTTCCTTTCTTTCCTCAACTTGCAATAAATCCTCGTGTATTTGATATTATCTTCCACCGTTTGTTCTCGCTCTCGTTCTAAGCTGGCAAGCAAAAAAAAACTCCACTCGAACACCATGCTTTAGAATTCACTCAATTTAACGGTTACCAATTGTGTACATATGCAAATTAATGGCATACCTTCACCAATGAGCAACCTACAAAAATATCTTTGTTTTTTCTCCTTCTGCCGTCATTTTACAGGCTAATCAAACACTAGGTCGTTTGCGAGAGTGATGATTTCTATTACATAATCAAAGTATAGTATCTGCTTTATCCGATATCATTGAAGGAGAGGTCCTTCTAAAATGAGGCAATTTTTATTTTTGTTTCATCCAAACTGCTCTTTTTCAGAAATTTGGATGTCCCTCATATAATAACGACTTTGTATCTAACTTTGCCCCCATGAGAAGACAAGTAAATAGAAACTCTACGTGTATTGATATTCTTTTTACTAGATTTTGTTCGCAATTTATTTTCTCTGCATTCATTCTTCTGCTAGATTCATCTCAGTGTTTTTATTTGCTTACTGTTTTTATTTCTCTCTTGCTTTTCAATCTGATGTATTTACAGATACATGGCTTAATATCTCATATTTAAATTCATATTTTATATTCCACATCATGCCCAATGTGCCCACAATGTCACTTTGTAAATATGTTGTTTTAAGAGTGAACCAATAAAGACCTGATAACTTTTGGTTTTGCTACAAAATGTTGGTGAACAGAGCAGAAAGGAGATCTACTGAACACTGAACACTACCTGCCTGTAAATCTGCCAACTAACGTAAGGGGGTCAATATCTGCTGGGTGTTCTAAATATTATTTGGCAGTAATATGCTTTTAAAGTTAATCTAACATATAAAGTTATCTTGTTAGATTTTCAGACAAAGCAAATTTTTATTGATTAATATTGTTCTATGTTATTACTTAGTTACAATTAATTTTTAAATTATAATTTCGTCCAGTTCAACTACTCTTATGAACCTATCAGGGAGAAATGATTTAATAATTGAAAAGACATTTTCAGCTATATCATAGCTGGAGATCTTGTGAAGTAAACTTTTATGCCACACCCTATCAAAAGCCTTTGATATGTCAAGAGCAATTGCCCTAGAAAGGAAGCCTCCATCAAGAGATTTTCTAATCCTATGAGATATAACCGTAAGCACATCTGCTGTAGATCTAACAAAATGAAAATCATATTTCATGTCACTAAAAAGATTATATTTGCTGAGGTAGTAAACTACTTCGCTATTTGACACAGATTCCAGCAACTTACCCACGATGCTCAGGAGACTTATTGGTCTGTACCGAAAGGGAGATGACCGATCATCTGAATTCTTAAATACAGGGCATACTGATAAGATTTTCCAGGGTGTTGGGAAGCAGTTCTCCTTAAGTCAATGCTTAAACAGGTTTCTAAGTATGGGTGCTAGTTTTAGTTGAAGTTTTTTTTTAGCACTATAATAGGAATGCGTACTGGAATCAAGGGTTTTAATGTTTCTATTCTTGGCATTGGTTTCTCTAGTACATTTTTTAAGAATTTTTTCTAGAAAGAAATCAGGTACTTACTGCAAGGGAACATGTGGAGGTTGTCAACATCTTTAACTGAAAGTGTTTCTGTGGAATGAACTAGACTCGAACTTGGCACACTCAGGTTAACCACTTCACCATTTATTAGATATCTATGTTTACAGAAAAAATCTATTTGACAAAAGTGTGTACTTGGTTAAATGTAAGAAACAACAGAATAATTATCAAATGTACCAAAAGGTCATTTGAATAAAAATTACAATCCTGACACAGGCGCCTGCTTGGGAAGAAACAACAAACTTGATCAACTGTCAAAAAGCAGATGTTAAAAGTATGATATTTGAAAGGTTATTTTCGGCAAAAGATTCCATAAGTGTAATCAGGTTGCGCAAAAGTAAGGTCAATTCAATGAAATGATAATGGCCGAATAAAACGCTCTTGAGATGTGGCTACAGGGACCATGATGTCACATTATATAATAACAACCAAAACTGATATTGTTGTTTGGATTTAGTGTTATATTTTCATATATTAGTGTATCGTCATTTTTTTAATCCGCCAAAATATAACACACGATTGCTAATATGAAACATCTATATTGTTGTGAGATCGAAACTTACCTGCAATATGGACTCTTCCAGTACTATATTACAATGTGAGATAACCCTCTCTGAGAGCAGTATTGTAATACCGTAGAATCAGCAGGAATATATACTAGCAGTATGCAGCGTGTATGACTGCCCACATTAGACACCACCAGATAGTAAGCCCCGCTTACCCTTTATCCTATCCTTCTAACCTCTTTGGTTAATATATCTTTATCTGTGTTCCGTGTTTTCCTTCCATGCTCCCAACCTTGGGTCCACATCAATTATATTCCTATTAGTTTATTCATCTGTTTGTCTGTTCCACTTTTTCTCAGAAACTGCTGGGCCAATATGGCTGAAATTTTTCATGGACTTTTGATATGATAAGGTGCAGCAAACTGAATATTATGGTATCCATTTAATACATATAAATTAATAGGGATTAATAGAGCTTAGTATTTAAGTTCCACCTTTTCTCAGAAACTACTGACCGATCTGGCTAAAATTTTGTTTGGACCTTTATGATAAGGTGTAGTGAATTAAGTATTGTGGTATCCGTTCGATGCATAGTTAAGGATTTACAGCGTTTTTGAGTATTTCATGTAAAAATGAGTACAAATGTAACCATATTCAATCATCGGTTTAGCATAAAGCATTCATTTGAAATTAATAAGCTATAACTGTTGCCCATTTTTAACATTTTCACATTTTTTAAGTCTAATAGATGTCAATAAAGAAAAAATAAAAATAATAAAAAAAAATCAAAGGAAAATAAAAATGACATCTGAAGTAGATCTGAGAACGCAGCTGGCAAATCCACTGGCCAAATAGACACCAGCATCCTTTGGATCTGTTTGGATGATTCACCAGCAACTTTCCAAAATAATTATGTGTTTGTAACTAATTGCTTACGATAGCTATTGTGACAATTTACTTGCTTCCCCAGAAGTGCAAATAATGTCAGTTTTTAAAAGCACTTATTCTAAGTCAATAGGCCATAACTTTGCCGTTTTTTTTTTCTGCAGAACAAAAAATATGAAAGAAATAAAAAACTAAAGACATCCATGGTCATTAGATACTAATTAAGTAAGATCCCTTTCATTTTGATATTGTGGTAGACATCAAGTTACGGACAATAATTATTACATATAGTTTTTTAATAAACAAGGTCTCCGCTGATGAGGAGACCTTGTTTATTAAAAAACTATATGTAATAAAAAAAACTATATGTAATAATTATTGTCCGTAACTTGATGTCTACCACAATAAAAACACGGTTTTCTGAAACGATCGTACAGATAATTGATTTTGTTGTTGTTCCTTCTTGAGAAACTGATTTTTAATTTAATTATAATTTGTTTTTTAAATTTTAAATTATCAATCACATTACTTAATATATATATATATATATATATATATATATATATATATATATATATATTGTCATCGACATACAATACTGTTTCGCAGCTCATCAGTGCGGCTAGAACAAGCAACTACCTCAAGCCAGGATCGAAACCCGATCACCCAAATGACAGTCAGAGCTTCTAACCATTGCGCTATACAGCGGCTACTATGCAGGCAGTGAATTAACAATGTCTTGACATTGCCCAAAGTACCTAAGCTCAATTTGTTTATACAAAGAGCATCGCTTCATACGCTAATGGTAATTTGTATATCACTTCCCAATATGCTCAACCAAAGATAGGGAGCATTATAGTCATTCACATGTAGCACTGTTTCGCTGTTTCACAGCTCATCATATATATATATATATAATGAAGTTATCAAAAAATATATCTTTAACAAAGCAAACTTATCAAGATAAAGAAAGCTCAACGCTGTTAAGAGGAGGAATTAAATATATGAAATAAAAGATGAGAACTAAAAGTTACATGTAACTTTATTATATGATCAGATCAATAAGGAAAAAGTAAGAGAGAAATGTTCAATGCTGCCAAGACTAAGCTCGCTTCCTTCAATAATTACAAGAAACCTTCTCAACCACCAATACATATGGCTAAAGATGCATTACCTGAAAGTACTTCTTTCAAACTCTAGGCTTAACGTTCACAGAGAACATGAGTTGGAACAGATACATCGAAAGCATTATCAAGGCTGCTGTGAAGAAGTTGGACTCTCTCTACCATGCTAGAAAGTTACCTGTACCTCTAGTATCCTGTACCATCATTTGTCCATGTGTGAAGTATTATTGTCACATTTAGGGTGGTACATCTGCAACTAGTCTCTCACTTTTGGACAGGGTTCAAAAGAGAGTCACCAACCTAATAGGTCCTGAACTGTCATCTAAGCGTCAACCTCTGTCCCATCGACGAAATATTGATTTGTTCTTCCTGTTTTACAAGTATTTTAATGGTGGATGCCCGAACAGACTACAAGCTGTTATACTCCCTCAAAGTAAATACCCCCAACAAACCCGACAAACAGCAAAGTCCCTCCCCTACTCAGTAGAGATCCCTAGATGTAAGAAACTATAATAGTTTCTTCCCCAGAACTGATAGACTTTGGAATTCCCTTCTGGGTTCCTGCTTTCCCAACTGTACTGACATACAGAAGTTCAAGTGCAATGTGAACAGACATCTTACTGCTCATCTCTCTACATAGTATCCCCACAACTTATGTCCCCCAATAGTAGCCCCTTACATCAAAGTGGCACTGCGCCTTGTTTGGCGTGAAAATGCAATAAAAAAAGAAAAAGAAAAACCTCTTTAGGCCATGGCATTTCGAAACTAAATGCTTCTTATCAGAATAGAAGAAGGGCCAGAATTATACAAAATGTAAAATATAGATAAAAACTGCATCAAAGAAGGTTTAGACTGGAAATGGAGGAAGTATATATTTAAAAAATATTAAAAGAGGTATAGAATACAAGATATATATATATATATATATATATATATATATATATATATATATATATATATATATATATATATGCTAGTATTTCAGCCCGGCGTTGCCCGGGTGTTTGGGTGTGTATGTTGAGCAAAAAAAATAAAAAGTGGTAGTAGGAAGGAAGACTCGAACCCGTACCGCAAAGGAGGAAAAGAATGGGGTTAAACCTAACGTTTATGCTGTTATGACCACCGGCAAACCGGAAGCGACATTTTTAAAAAATTAAGGCTGGACAATCTAAAGGAGAGGATAACTTTCAAAAATATCGGCGAAAAAAGTGACCCCCTCCCTGTAGAAAAGTGTCTAGTTTAAGGGGAAGATATTAATGTTTTTAGCCAATCGATATTTGTCATATGAAAGGTCGAACTTTAAAACGATACTGATCTTGGTAAAATTCGTCGCCTCTATTAAAAGTTTAAAGCAGACATACAAACAGACATACATACATACATTTATATATTGGTAACTAAAAATTTTCGGCCCAAACTGATGAAAAAGCTTGCCCTATCTCTGAATACCCTTTATGTAAAATTTCAAATATTTAGACCAGAAATTGTCTGAGTAATTTGGAAGAGACCACAGAGGTCATATTTTTTTAAACTTTGATCCCTATTATGACCTCTTAAAATTTATTGTTTTGGGCTCAAATAAAGTTATTAAGTAAGATCCATGTCCAAGGAACCTATATCTAAAATTTCAAGTGCGTAGACCCAAAATTGTCGGAGGAGTTTGGTAGAGTTCTCAAAGGTCAAATCGTTGAACTTTGACCCCTTAATCGCCAAATTTCTGGCCAAAAAACCAATCACATCGATTTTCCCAAATCTCAGAACCCTGTATATCAAATTTCGAGTCTATAGACTAAAGATTGACAGAGTTATTGCGTAGGGAAATGTACACAAACACACACACACACATACACACACACACATACACACACAGACACGCTCACTTATATATATATGAATAAAATAAAGCAAGATATAAATGATGCTTTAGACGCTATGTGAATAAAAAGGAAAAACCTAAAAGAGTAAAAACAAAAATAAATTCAACGTTTCGTCCCTATTTCAGGAGACATCATCAGGATTTCTAGGCGAGGATGTACAGGAAGACGGTCATATATCACATGCGAAAGAGAAGTTTAGTTCTCTTTCTGTTCTGGAGAGAAAAAAAAATTTTCATGATAAAAAGAGAATTTATATCTAGTGTGTGGAGGGGGGTCGGGTTATATACATATATGCATTTTTATTTATTTATTTATTTATTTTTTATCATCAACCAGGATCTAAATTAATGTTTTGTTCATTTATTATTATATTACCTATGATTGGGGCTACATTATAAAATCCTTTTCTTTGTTTGATGGTGTTAATGTTTGAAATTAAAGCAGATTCAATAAGTCTCCGTTTTGCTCTATCTGGGATGGATTTTAAGGTTTTTGCACGTTCAAAGCCGAAAGAGTGGCCATGTTCGACACAGTGGGAAAAGAGTGCATTTAAGGGATTGGCATTTCTTATGTCCCTTTTATGTTCGCTTAGTCTGATTTCCAAATTTCGCTGTGTCTCACCTATGTATGATTTTTTGCAGTTATTACATGGGATGGAGTAAATACCGGCTTTGGATGTGGAGATTTCAATGGAATGCTTGCTAGTTTTTAAAGTTCGCTTTATAGTTAAGGAAGTGGTTTGTACTGTTTGTATGCCTAGATTATTAAGAGTATTGCAAATTGTGTCGTTGTTAGTGTGGGTAGGTATAAGAAGATGTCTATTTAGTAGTGGTGTATCTGGTGTGTTCTGCTTTTGTTTGTCTATGTTCGAGTATATTTTGATGGCTTTTTTCTTTGTTTTAGAGATAAGGTGAGTTGGGTATTGTTAAAGTTTTAGTGATTCGGTGATATGTGTGATTTCATTTTCGAGATATTGAGGGATGCAGATTCTAATGGCACGTAAGAAAAAACCGATGATCATGCCCGTTTTTATTTTATCACTGTGGTGCGAATAATAGTGTATATAATCATTTTTGTGTGTACTTTTTCGATGTACTTTAAACATAAGATCGTTTTCAGATCTTATGATAAGTACATCAAGAAAGGGTAGGGAGTTGTTATGTTCGGATTCATATGTGAATTTTATGGAGGGCTCGACTGAGTTGAGTTTATATTTTAATTCTTCTATGTGTGTATTTGCGTGGAGAAAATTATTTACACCATCCCATGTAATGACTGCAAAAAATCATACATAGGTGAGACACAGCGAAATTTAGAAATCAGACTAAGCGAACATAAAAGGGACATAAGAAATGCCAACCCCTTAAATGCACTCTTTTCCCACTGTGTCGAACATGGCCACTCTTTCGGCTTTGGACGTGCAAAAACCTTAAAATCCATCACAGATAGAGCAAAACGGAGACTTATTGAATCTGCTTTAATTTCAAACATTAACACCATCAAACAAAGAAAAGGATTTTATAATGTAGCCCCAATCATAGGTAATATAATAATAAATGAACAAAACATTAATTTAGATCCTGGTTGATGATAAAAAAAAAATTAAAAAAAAAAAATGCATCTATGTATATAACCCGACCCCCCTCCACACACACTAGATATAAATTCTCTTTTCATCATGAAAATTTTTCTCTCCAGAACAGAAAGAGAACTAAACTTCTCCTCTTTCGCATGTGATATGACCGTCTTCCTGTACATCCTCGCCTAGAAATCCTGATGATGTCCCCTGAAATAGGGACGAAACGTTGAATTTATTTTTGTTTTTACTCTTTTAGGTTTTTCCTTTTTATTCACATAACGTCTAAAGTATCATTTATATCTTGCTTTATTTTATTCATTCTGTCAAAATGGAAAACCAAATTCTAAAACCACAACTGCGGACATACAAAAACATCTTAATCGCAGCAAACTCTCACAACAACAGAAGAGTTTTTCTAGAGGATTGTATCAAGGAGAAGGTTATACCAACATGCATACCCAAACATTTTAAATTTTTTGACCACATTTTTCCGAAGCACATTGAAAATTACCTATCATCATCTACATTCTTTTTAAAAAACCAAAGCTCTCACCTCTTTCGAGAAGCTAGAATATTAATTACCAATCTTCAACAGAAACACAAAATACTACCCAGCTCAATCAAAAATATTAACAAATCTATCAAAAAATATAACATTCGCCACTCTCTTAAACTGAAAAATAAGCTTTCTCAACTAATCAAGAATAGCAAATGGAAAACCCTCGGACAGCCAGACCTAATTCAAAACCTCACCTCAAAACCTCTCTCAGATATTGAAACTGAATCCCTCAGTTTTGGCTTAAAATTCGCCACCGGCACACATCCAAACACCGCTACTAATATAACTCTAAAAAACTACAGGCATGACGATTCCGACTTTACTAAAGGTTTCATACAAGGAATCACTTCAATAACGACTACCCAACCTCAGGAATCAACATTACCGAAAAGATACACAGATACTTTAAAACATCTAACAAAAAATAAAGATATTATAATCTCACAGGCAGACAAAGGCGACAGCATAGTGATTATGGGCAGAAATACATACGTAGAAAAAATGCACACACTACTATCCGACACAGATACATATGCTCCCACAAACTTAAATTTCATACAAAAAGATATTGAAACCTTCACAAATCCCTAAAAAAACTTATCAAAAATGATAAAAAATGGGCATCTTATATCGAATATCACCCCATTATCCCCACATTATATGGCCTCCCCAAAACTCATAAACAAAATATCCCCATGCGACCCATAATTTCGAACATCAGAAGTGTCACACAGAAGGTAGCACGAGCCATCTCCCAAATTTTAACCCCACTAATGGGCACCGTTAGTACTGCTCATATTAAAAATTCTGGAGACCTACTAAATAGAATAAAAAACATCAATATACAAAATAAAACAATGCATAGTTTGGACATAGTCTCTCTATACACCAATGTCCCAATTAAAAAATGTCTTACGTTACTTCTAAAACATCTAAACAAAATTAAAATTGATCTACCTTTCTCCCCGAAAACATTAATAGAAATAATTAAACTTATCACAAACATTACCCACTTCCAATTTAATAACTATTTTTATAAACAAAAATTCGGACTACCCATGGGAAATCCCCTCAGTGGGGTACTCGGTTGCTTATTCTTAGAATTCTTAGAAACTAGTTCTTTTAAATTTAGAATTCCTGCAAACACAACTTATTTTCGATACATTGACGATATCCTAATTTTTCTCCCCGCAAATACACACATAGAAGAATTAAAATATAAACTCAACTCAGTCGAGCCCTCCATAAAATTCACATATGAATCCGAACATAACAACTCCCTACCCTTTCTTGATGTACTTATCATAAGATCTGAAAACGATCTTATGTTTAAAGTACATCGGAAAAGTACACACAAAAATGATTATATACACTATTATTCGCACCACAGTGATAAAATAAAAACGGGCATGATCATCGGTTTTTTCTTACGTGCCATTAGAATCTGCATCCCTCAATATCTCGAAAATGAAATCACACATATCACCGAATCACTAAAACTTTAACAATACCCAACTCACCTTATCTCTAAAACAAAGAAAAAAGCCATCAAAATATACTCGAACATAGACAAACAAAAGCAGAACACACCAGATACACCACTACTAAATAGACATCTTCTTATACCTACCCACACTAACAACGACACAATTTGCAATACTCTTAATAATCTAGGCATACAAACAGTACAAACCACTTCCTTAACTATAAAGCGAACTTTAAAAACTAGCAAGCATTCCGCTGAAATCTCCACATCCAAAGCCGGTATTTACTCCATCCCATGTAATGACTGCAAAAAATCATACATAGGTGAGACACAGCGAAATTTGGAAATCAGACTAAGCGAACATAAAAGGGACATAAGAAATGCCAATCCCTTAAATGCACTCTTTTCCCACTGTGTCGAACATGGCCACTCTTTCGGCTTTGGACGTGCAAAAACCTTAAAATCCATCACAGATAGAGCAAAACGGAGACTTATTGAATCTGCTTTAATTTCAAACATTAACACCATCAAACAAAGAAAAGGATTTTATAATGTAGCCCCAATCATAGGTAATATAATAATAAATGAACAAAACATTAATTTAGATCCTGGTTGATGATAAAAAAAAAAAAAATAAATAAATAAAAATGCATATATGTATATAACCCGACCCCCCTCCACACACTAGATATAAATTCTCTTTTTATCATGAATTTTTTTTTCTCTCCAGAACAGAAAGAGAACTAAACTTCTCCTCTTTCGCATGTGATATGACCGTCTTCCTGTACATCCTCGCCTAGAAATCCTGATGATGTCCCCTGAAATAGGGACGAAACGCTGAATTTATTTTTGTTTTTACTCTTTTAGGTTTTTCCTTTTTATTCACATATATATATATATATATATATATATATATATATATATATATATATATATAAAGGAATGATTTTGCACTACGAAATAGGTGCTGTCAAGAATCGTGTATGCCAACGTACTTAAAGGAATAAATTGTAAGATGGCCAACATCTTGAAATTTGAGATATAGACTGTTCTAATTTATTTGTTATATGCACTGTAATTACATTGAGCTTCATAGATTAAGGGATTAGTATAAATAAAAAGTCAAATATAATTGAAAAAAACATATTTCCACATATATAAACTATAGTTATCCACAGATAACTGTTTTTTCGTCCACAATTCATCAGTATGGCTACACATAGCGAATATATCCATGCCTGGAATTCAAAATTTGAATGGCCTGTCACATCCAAATATGACGAGCTATTTTTGTCGAATTTACTCAAAAATTATTTCAATTGTTAATTTTCTTTGCAACAACCATATAATATAAATGTGTAACAATCTATATTGTATTATCAAATGCAGGGAATGTCCTGAGGATAAGTTGAAAAGTCACCATAGACCTTCGGTTGTCCATAGACCAGCAGTTGAGAACCGTGTATGAAGATAGAGACATAAAGAGGAGAAAAAGATTGGGTGGAGGGGTCGGACAAAGAGAGAGAGAGAGAGAGAGAGAGAGAGAGAGAGAGAGAGAGAGAGAAGGTTATTGAAACGGCTAACCAACTAGTTGCCTTGGTAACTGATCGAGGCACTTATAAGTCATCAGAAATAACTACTATTAATCAACTGGACCAATTACGACTGTCCAAAAGGATAACTGTTTCAAGCCAACAAGTTTGGAACAATTAACAGGTAAACAAAAAGATAAAAAAAAGGTAAACAAAATGATTAAAAAAAAAGGTAAATAAAAAGATAAAATACAGAAATAGAAAAGAAAAAAAATGACTCATCATCAGGTTTCAGATATAGATTACAGACAGTTATTTACAAAAAGCAGACTTTTAGAGTTATGGATACTCTTTATTATTATTCGTACTCACTAGGAGTTCTCATACAGGACATCATAAGAGATTACAACAACAACAACAACAACAACAACTGGTGGTGTTTCCTAGAGTCTGGGTGATAAGTCTCCTTAGATTTTCAGATCTCTCCACTTCTTTTGAAAACTTTTGGAAATTTGCATTATCACAACAGTGTTTACCATTGATTTCTCGTTGGCAGCAATTGGCCTTCATTGAAATTTGGGTGGTAACACGTGTCTCCAAGGTCCCAGTCCTCATTGCACTTATTCAGTGGAGGTCTTATTAATGCTTTCTCTCTTTGGGCTTTCCATCTTCCTTGACCCTTCACAACTATTTGATGTGATGTTAGACGGTGCTACATTCCATTTAAGGGGGGGGGGTAATTAATTTAATATTTTGTGGTTTTAGTTTTTTTGGTTACATGTGATGTTCCTTTCTATCTCTTTGTTGCAGTTTCCATATAGCCAGTTAGCGTTTGTAGCTCATGAGAGTTAGTTTACATATTTAAGGGTTTTCCTTAAGAAGTTAACTGTTTTCAGCATTACCATCTGTTGTATAGTCTGTCTTCCCCTTGATTCCGATTTCTTTTACTCCTTTTTCTTTTTCCATGTTCTTTGGAACTGTTCCTAGTGCTCCTACAATTATTGGTACTATATTGATTTTCTTAATGTTTTATATTTCTTTCAGTTCTCTGGCAAGCTCTGCATATTTGTCTTTTTTTTTTTTTTTTTTTTTTTTTTTGTCGCTTTGCTCTTCATCCTGTGGTCTGCTGGAACAGCAAAATCTATAATTTGGCAGTTTCAACATACACAAACTAGTGAAAACAGTTTGCTCATATTAACACACACACACACACACACACACACACACACACACACACACACACACACACACACACACACACACGTGATTATACAGACAATTTTTAATCAGATCATACTTGTCTGTATATATGATATAATTTAAGTAACTGGTTTATGAACGCAATGAATAAGTCGTTTTTACTACTGATTGCATTGAAATCAGTCGTTTTGATTTCAAATTCTTATCATGAATATACTCATTATGTCTAGCCCCACTGATGAGTCGTAACGATGAAACAATTGTCTGTGTATGACTATATATGTAGATTTCATGATTTTTGGGTGTTAACAAATTTCAGTATTGCAATTACGAAGAGAAGACTTATTTTTTATATTCATGATTCAAAGGACAAGAAAATGGTCAGATGATCGGTTTTGCTGCTTTATTTTAAGTATGTTCTCCTCGAGTTTCTTAAGTGCATCTCCTCCAAGATGCAAGGTCGTGGAGTGACACGAGGTAGGTCAAATGATTGCATTTTTTGTGGACCGTTGTTGTATATATATAAAAGAGACCATGTCTGTCTGTTGGTATGAGCAATGGCCTGCACAAATATACATTCATATTTAAATTCGGTTCATTTGAACTATTTTGATTCCATCTGATATTAGCTCAGTAACACATAAGACTGGAAACTATATGTTTTTCGATTCTAGCTGCTAGCATCCAAGTCATATTGTTTTTTACTTTTGAAATCACTACTGTTTACCAGATACAATAGGGTTAGGGTTAGGGAACTGACTCTATAATAATAATAAATGTAAAATCTGCATAAATTAAAATATATTTAAGTATATTTCTGACCGGGCAACGATGGACGCCCGGCTAGTTATTTAGAAAAAATGATTTAGCTTTCATGCTTTTTATGAGGAAATAAAAGAAATATCTAAAAATGTGCTGGAATTGGGTAGTGGAATCTTACGAGTCAATTGGGTCTCTTCAAGACATTTTGGATCCTGATATTCATCTGATAGTTATCTTTATGAAAAAAAGAAAAAAAAAATGTCAAAAAACTCGTAACTAAAAAATCTTTAAAAAAGGATTTTCTAATGTCTTATATACTAAAAATGTCATATTATTTATTTTGTTTTGGTTTTTCAAATTTTTATAGATTTAGTGGGGGAAGAGGAAACGATTGCAATAAATTATCACAAACATTCTTTGCTGTTCATAATTTAAGCTAATTTGTATTTTTTATCTCCATCTGGCATTGACTTGTTACATAAACGCAATCTTCCATTAATATACAAGCAAAATGTTCTTCTACATCCGTGTACACGTTTTACATATCAACTGCATTATATGCATCCTGGTTCTCTAGTGTCCACCCAACCTTAAACTGATCTCACACCAGGAAATCAATATCCATTGAAGTCTTTTTTTATGGTGTTTTTTTGCAAAACAAAAATTTGAAAAAAAAAAGAAAGAACAGATAAAGACAACAGAAATATATTTTTTCTACCCTTTTGTTGCTTTTTTCTTTAATAAAAACTGAAAATAAAAATTGTGATTTTTGAAACTTGCAGATTTAGACGAGCAAAAGAATTGCTTGATCAGAAGATTAATGGTAAATCTTGACTCCTCTCTTTTTTGTTCTTTTGATTTCTTCTATGGCATATCAACTCTTTCCAGGTTATTCAATGCTAAATCCAGTCATTTTGGTGACAGTTTTTATCCTTCAACTTGTATTTCGGCTGTATTTGAAAGAATGGTGACAAACGGTTGGTTGGTTGGTTGGTTGGTTGGTTGGTTGTTTTTGTTTTACAGCATGTCAACCGTTTTCAGGTTATTTAAGGAGGAATCCAGTTATTTTGAAAAATAATTTTTAATAGAATATTTTTTTTTTCAAGTCGGTTTCTATTTAACCCATAGTTGGAACCTCAACAAGTACTACCATTCTGGGTCAGAGTGGACCTGAGAGTAATGGCAATTAAAGGGTGGCTCCACACTCCACAGAGCCCGTAAGCTGGGGCCTCACCATCGGATATAGTTTAAGGTCATATCCAGGACCGGCGACAAACGGATGTATGGAAATATAACAATATATCTTTATTTTCAGAGATGATAATGGATGGTTGTTAAGAAGAAAATGCATGAACATGAATTCTTGGTTTGAAATCATTAACCGACTCCAATATCCATTTCAGGTTGTTATTATACAACCATTTATGACCACTTCAAATGCTTCCTTGGGATGATATTGTCACTGTAGCCACACCTGAAGAAGGTTTTATTCAGTGATAGTCATTTCAGTGAATTGACCTGACTTAGGTTTGATTTGATTGTACTTTTGTTAGTTTGAAGAGATCAAGGGGCTCTTTCCGGGGGCTAACACTTGATTCTATTATAATTTAAATTTATATCCGAGGGCTCTTTTTTCTTTTTTTTTTCAACATGATGTTCCGATTTATCTAAATAAATATACAAAGGTTGTTCCAAAAGTAAGGCCTCCTACTTTTCAACAAAAAAAAACTAATACCTTGAAGAGCGACGAAGATGAAAGTGGTACGACTAAAACGAGCGACTGTTGTGCACCAGAATTTATTTTTCTACATAGTCACCACCATTCTCAATGCCATTTTACCAGCAATGAATGATGCCTTAGTTTTAAAAACACGGAACACGCTTTGTCACTCACATCTCTGTCATCACTCTGAAATCAAGGAACACATCTCCTAAATGTGCTGACATCAACTGCATCAGTCTCGTAAATGTACAACAGGTATTTGTAAATGTTGATCAAATCAGCTTTTTCTGCATGGAAAAAATTCAATGACACATCTCTGCTCCTGACACATGTCCATGATGGGGGTTGCTTTCTTAGAGTCTCACACTGTCAATATCTGCAATAAAGAGATGAAACGTTTAGGTCATGAATGCATAAGTTCATTCATCATAACAAGGAAATTTTCAATTCTTTCTTATCCGTTTGAGCGGAATAAAAACCAGGAGGCATTACTAAAATATTAGCTAAAATAAATATATTAGCTAAAATACGAAGGACGTTTCAACGTTCATATTTTAGCTAATATTTAGCTAATATTTATTGTAGCAAACTTAACCATGAATATTTAACAGCAAAGTGTTTGTAGAATGAAGAGACTATGATGACTGATATTGTACTTTTGTTAGTTTGAAGAGATCAATGGGCTCCTTCCTGGGGCTAACACTTGATTCTATTATAATTTAAATTTATATCCGAGGGCTCTTTTAAGAATAGACACTGTTCCCTTTATGGCTGCTATCTGTATTTCCTTACAGCTTGGTTTTCCAGGCATTGCTTCTAAGTATTTTTTAAGGTTCTTTTTCATTAGGCCAGTTGCTCCTGTCACAACTGGTATAATGTTTATTTGTTTTAAATCATTTTTTAGGTCCTGGTATTTTGTTATCTTCTCCCGTTCTGCTCTATTAAGGTCAAAATCGTTTGGAACTGTGACGTCGATAATGAGTGCAGTCCTTTCGGGCTTGTTCCATATTACTATATCTGGCTTGATGTCCTTGTCTTTTATGTATCTGCCTGCCTGTATGTCTTTGTCATAGAACACTGTCACTTTTCCATTTTATGTTATCGGTGGTGGTTCATGTTTCCAGATATTTGACGACCTATCTAGTTGCATCTCTCCACAGATCTTCCAATATAAGTATCTACATACTTTGTTGTGGCGAGCAGTGTAATGACCATCGGCTAGAAGGATCTTGCATCCAGACATTAGGTGGCTTGTGTATACCTTTTTATGGAAAATAACCTTTCAAAATCCAATATTTAACCTACTTTTTGACAATCAATCATTTTTGTTCTTTCTTCCTATGAAAGTGCCTGGTGTCAGGGTCATTATTTTTATTCAAATAATCTTTTGATATATTTGATAATTATTTAACATTATTTCTAGCATATCGTCGGTAGGTGCACATCTTTTTGTCATTAATGATTTATCTGTACACATGGATATTTAACACAAATTCTTAACATCTTTAAATAGTTATCTATACTGTAAATGTATTTTTATAGATGGTTTATGAATTAATTTGTTTTGTAAATAAATAGACTGCAAATGATAGATTTAATTTAATCTAAAGCTGTGATTTTAACAGAGTGAGTCAGAGTGTATCTGTAATCCTAACCCTAACCATATAGAATGTTCTTTATACATATGTGGGGTGTTTATACGTGGTCTCTTTTTTCTTCTTACTGCTTTTATAGTCGCTTTTTTTTATCTAGTGGTTACTATAGAAATAAGCTCCTTTCATGAAGAAAGAGGACACAAGGAGAAGTTTGCTGAGTTTTCTTCAAGGTTTAATTTGGAGAGAATGGACTCAGAAAAGAGAAAGACTTAGTTAATTATTTACTACTTAACTTTCTAGCATACTGAAATGAGTGATACACACACAGACAAAGAATATTTCGCTTAGATCAAGTTGCCTACATTATTGGTAGTGACTTATTCACACAGCTTCCACAAGCGATTTATTTGAAAAAGCTTTATTTCTCTCAGCTCAAAAACGACGTTATTCGTTAGTGTTCAGCTCTGTTTGCTTATCATTTGACTTGTCGACCTCTGCCTCAATTTTACTTCATTCATCTTTCATTCAACCCTGGAAACGATTCTGTTTTACAGATCTGGGTTATCATGATACATTCAAAATCCACACTAGTTAACTTAATCGCTACTGACGTAGGGTCCCTAATATGTAGCAGATCTGCATGTCATGGTAAATATGGAGTAACTTCACACTTCGTAAAACTTGTAAATTGAAGTTTCACTGCCACATACAATTTTTAGGTTATACTTAGGACAACTTGGAGCAGATAGGGTCTAAGTAGTTGATAGGATAAAGAAATAATAAGAAAAGGTAGGCAGATGGTGGAAAATGGATTAATTCAGTATGGTGTGGCCAGTTGCATACAAACACCTTGCCCAAGTGTGTCTGAGGCAGTTTAGTGTCATATCTGAAACCAGATTAATCAGTGTGTGATGACGCTGGCATCACTAAAGAAAAACCATTGAAGGATTTTCACATGGGACATCCTGAAATCACTAGGATGACAGCCTTTATGAGGAGTTATGTTTTTATGGACATTGCTCCGGACAAGGCATGAAGCTACTTGATGTAAGGATCTAAAAAGAACACACTACTTCACATTAAAAAATGACTATCCAATGTTTCAAACCAATCGTGTCTTTGTTGCATTGTACTCCAACAGTTAAACAGAAATCAGTTTTAGAAATCAACAATATTTTAATTTCTGAATAACATATAAACACTAGTCATAGTTTTTTTTCATACAATAAACAATGAGGGATATTTTTGTTTCTCCAACATCTCCTCCTTTTAAAAACGTTACTTTATCCGGAAGTCATATCCTTTTCTTTTTGGATTAATTTCCAAAGTCAAAATCTTCTATACGTTGCTCTTCTGATGCTATTTAAGGGCTTGATGCTTCAAACAAATCATAGATTACCTTCATAATGATTTAGTTCAGATGTATACACCTTTTAGAACTGCTTATAATGTTTCTTAACAATCCATTTGGGATAGTTCTATCACAATAAGTAAGCCTATTCATTGGGCCTACATAATTAATGTGTATATATGCTCTGTGAATATGCTCTGTCAGATTAATTTTTACTGGTGATGCTTTTGTTGCTATTGCACAGAATGTAGAAAGTTTCAGGTTAGGGTTAGGGTTAGGTTATGATAATATGTTAGTAAGCATCTTATCAAGTTTCATACACATAAAGAAATTGTTAGCAAAGGAAGTGTGAAATCTGATATTGCTAAGCTAAAAATTCTGACCATCCATTTTAAAATGAATTGTTCCAAAGTAAAATTACATCATCCCGTCGCTAATATAGAGAGTAGAAAATGAATCTTGTGGCTTACCTTCAGTAGCTTCATAACTCGTGCTTCTCTTATCTTAAGATATAATGTTATTAAACCTTATAGCTAGAATCCTTACTTCAATTTTGATGAAAATACATTATATGATTTTTATTATAGAAAACGGCTCAAATTTAAGACTTAAGCTTAAGGGCACTTAAAAGGAAACTGAAATTCACGGAATCTTGTTTAATTGGTATCTAATAACTACGGATAAAATTTAATTTGGGGAATATTTATAAAAATTTAATTTGGGGAATATTTATAAATTAATTTTATATATATATATATATATATATATATATATATATATATATATATAAAAATGTATAAAGATTTCATTCTCTCAAGACTCAACAGTATGTATAGATGCAGTGAGCGCATCAACTCCATGATTCAAACCCCAACTATCTATATGATAATAATGTTATCAATTTTCACACACATCAAAAAAAGTGAGACTATTCAGTTGTGTAGTGATTCTGGCCTTGATAAATGGTTATGCCTATGTAAAAAAAAAAATCTGATATCGCTAAGATAAATAATTCTGACAACCCATTTTAAAATGAATTGTTCTAAAGTAAAATTACATCATCCCGTGAAATGAAAATTGTTTCATTGATTTGAAGCATATATAGCTGCCAACCTCGGCACCCACATATGCATTGCCTGTGACCGGACGTTTCACACAAAAAAGAGGACTACATCAACATCGAGGGATAAAGCATTGAGGCCCCGAATAGTCATACTCAAGACTGATGGGATGCATGATAATGATGATGATGATGATGATGATGAGATAGATAGATAAATTTGAAGTATAAATTTCCATTTTAAATGTAAATTTAAAGTTTTTTTTATTCAAGTTCTATTATTGGTTCAAGAGTAAAAATAAAAATTACTTCTTTATTATGTCAACTTGTATACAGAAAACAAAACTTGTAATAAATTCATCAAATAATCATCTTTTTTCATAAATATGAGAACTATTGCCTCGGACCATACTTAGATATATATAAAGTTAACCATCTATGCAATTTACGATCCTCTCTGATTCATTCTGGTAGAATAAAAAAAAATAGGAGGCAATACTTTTTCAATGACCCTCGTATATATGTATTCATACATGCACAAAATATGGCCATATAACTTCTAAAAGAATATATGCACACCTGCAAACAGAATTAATCAGATATTAACACATAAATACACTTTAACACACACTCATACCATATAAGAGATTATAGTACAGGGTGGCCTACTTAAAAGTAGCTCAGAAAATGTAGTAGAGACGAGGGCCATTTTTTTATCTTTTAAATTACCTATAGCAATGTTTAAATTACTTGTAGTGTTATAAAAGATGCTGGAAGTGCCCCCCGTTGCCATCTATGCATTTCTGGGCACGTTTAACAACGTTTGCAGATACTGCCTGTAGATCTCCTGATAGCGTTGGTAATGTTCTCCTTTAGTTGGTCTAGATTGTGAGGATTATTTGCGTAAACTTTTTGTTTTAAAGTCTCCCAAGGATAAAAATCACATGATGACAAGTCCGGTGAACGTGGTGGCCATAACCCTTTGCTAATTGTTCTCTCTTCCGTAAGCATATCATGAACTCGTTTCAGTGATCCGTGAGACGTGTAGCATGTAGCGCCATCTTGTTGGAAAAAGAATTGCATTTTGTCTTGTGGTGTCAGTTGGTCATTAAAAGTTTAAAGTGAAATCTAAAAAGTTCGTGATCTTAATTCCTGCTGTAATCACTGCTTCTAAATGTTTCATGGTTCTGTGCATAATTTTTTCATCTTTAGAATTTCTAACTATAGATGGACTATCATCCTTATATAGTCTTATATCTTTAACATTAATCACTCTAGAGTCAATTAGTTTATATAAAATAAAGAACTCTACCAACATCAAATGAATCTGTGAATTTTTTTTTTACCCATTAATTATTATTGCTCATTAGGACTGTCTTACAGCATTTACATCTTTGTTGGTAATATTTGTAAGCAATATCGCGAACTCCAAAGCCTTATGGAATAACTCCTTTGTAATTGAAGGGTAATAATCCATTATGTCAAATGAAATAAATAAACTGTTTTTTTTCCTCGATTCCATTGAATCTGTTGATTCTACTGGCAGTATTAATCTATAAGTTAACGTATACTTGAGTTGATTTTATGAATATATGAACTTATTAATAAAATTTCGTTTGTAGTCCTTCAATAGTATATAATGTCCTTAGTTTCCACTTGATATATTTTGCCATTAATATGAAGTTTATCCGTTATTTGTTTTACTATCTAAATAAATTTCATTGACAATATCTACGTTCTTTGCTTTTTGCAATTCTTTTCTAAGTTTTTGCTGATTAATTTGTCATATCCAGTCTTGTCTATCTCGTAGTTATTCCTCGTTTTATCTACTTTAATAAATAGTTTATCCAAACGTGCTTTTCACTTTTTTTTTTTTTTTTTTTTTTTAAGCCTGTGGAATTCTATGTGACGAGCATGCACGGAAGCGCTTAAGAATTGTTTGTCAATGACTTAGTTGAGCCTACCTACAGCGAAAATGAGTTCATCCAAGGGCTATAAAAAGTAACTGCCGAGGTAGCTCTGATATTATTTAAAGTTGTTCGGGATAATGTTCGGTCATTTCAACGCAGGTGTTTAGGATCATTTAAAAAAATTTTTTTTTTTTAATTACATTTTTACCCCAAATAAGGCACATTGCCACTTTTTTGTAGGGGGCTACTATCAGGGACATAAACATCAAGGATACTGTGTAGGAAGTTGGGCAGCAAGATGTCGGTTCACGTTACACTTGAACTTCTGCATGTCAGTACAGTCGGGGAAGCAGGAACCTGGAAGGAAATTCCAAAGTCTAGCTGTTCTGGGGAAGAAGCTACTGGAGTAAAAGGCTCTCTTGCATCTAGGGATCTCAACTGTGAAGGGGTGAGATTTAGCTGTTTGTCGGGTTTGTCGGGGGTAGTTACGTTGAGGGGGCACAAGTGCTTGCAGTTCGTCAGAGCATTCACTGTTAAAGTACTTGTGGAACAGGTAGAGGGATGCAACGTTTCGTCAATGGGACAGAGGCTGAAGTTTAGCTGACAGTTTAGGACCTATCAGATTGGCGACTCTCTTTTGAACCTTGTCTAAGAGCGAGAGACTAGTGGCAGATGCACCAGCCCAAATATGACAACAATACTCCATACATGGGCGAATGGTAGCCTTATAGAGGTATAGGATACTTTTAGGCGTTAGTAGCTTTCTAGCACGGTAGAGAGAACCCAAATTCCTCGTAGCGGTCCTGGCAATGTTCTCAATGTAATTGTTCCAACTCATGTTTCCTGTGAACGTTAGGCCGAGGAGTTTAAAAGATGTACTTTCAGATAAAGAGTCATTGGCCATTGCTATTGATTGTAGAGAAGGTTTCTTGTAATTATTGAAAGAAACAAGTTTAGTCTTGGCAGCATTAAAGGTGACCATCAATTTTTGTCCCCATTCCATTACAGATCGGAGGTCTTCCTCTAGTGTTTCTGCCATTTCTTTAGATATGTGTTCATTTGTTTTCCTGTCGTGTCTGTTATAGAGCGTGGTGTCGTCAGCATACATACCCATATCACAGACAATTTTGTCAGGGAGGTCATTTATGAATATTAGGAATAACAAAGGTCCAAGGATAGACACTTAAGGCACTCCCGCATTTATATCATATTGTTTAGATGTACGACAGTCGCGGACAACCTGGATTTTTCTCTTATCTAAGAATCTTATCTAAGGATCATGTCATGTTATTTCGACAGAGGTGTTCAGAAGTGTATCAATGGAATGGTTCAGGATTGTGTCGGGTCATGTCAACAGAATTGTTAGGGACCGTGCCAGATTGTGTGGATGGAATTGGTTGGGACTATGCTGGGTCGTGTCAAGTACTGTGTCAAGTCGTATTGATGGTATTTTCTATGTTGAGTCATGTAGATGAAAGCATTTAGTTTACGTTCATTGTCCAGTTGACTTGACGGTTGTCACAGTCGTACTGCTATGTGTGATAACAATTTTTTTCCGTCTCTTTTTTCTTTCGTGAAGCTACATTCCAAATGAACTATTATATACAAAGTCACTTAGCCCTAGGAAAAGGTAGTAAAAGGAAACCCAAACAACAGGTTTAGAGTGAAAGAATATATTGTATAAGAAAATGAAATTCAAAAAAAGATTGTTGGTACTTTCTGACTAGTAAGTTAGACACTCTGTGCTAGATTGTGATATTTCCTCCATGAGAATATTAACTTTGTGGTTTATATATGGTTAGCTTTAATAAATAGCTTGTCCAAACATTCTTTTTAATGTTTTTTTGAAGTCTATAGTGTTACTCTGGAATTCCAAATTAATAATAATGCCCAGTAAGTAATTTTCAAAATCCTTATTTAGTTCTATACTGAGACCTGTTTTCTCTCTCTCTCTCTCTCTCTCTCTCTCTCTCTCTCTCTCTCTCTCTCTCTCTCACACACACACACACATATTTAAAAAAGGTAGTACACTTAAGTTAACAAGGTGAGTGAATCGATACAGTAAACGTAAAAGTATTATAGATATTAGGTTTCTGATTTCTATAAAATAATCTTAAACAGATGTAAAAGCTCAATAACACCAAAATATATATTAGAGCTTATTATAAGTACATAGATTTAATAAAATATGTTGAGTAACACTTTAGTAAGAGTTAAAAACGTATTTATCATTCGGAAAGGAAAGACAAATAGAGGAGAAAGTCCTTTATCCGCGGAGTTTCAAAGAAATACTTTCCTTCTCGTCAGAGGGGAGGAGTTAGCAAAATGCATAAAGAAATTTTGCTTGTAAAGTATTTAAAGAAACTAAGTATGAAAAGGATTATACTAGCATGAAAATGAAATACAGAACAATGAAACAGATGGAGTGCGGTAAAAAGGAAAAATGGTTTCACGTGAGAGTGTTTTCCTTTGGTTGTTGAGTCCAAAACCCAGTGAATCCAAGAAGGTATGAAAGTAAAATATCCAAGTTTGTAGTTGTTCGAATGTATATCGTTGGAGTTTATAAATTCCCAAAAAACAAATTTCTGTGTGAATAGGCACAGATGAAATTTCAGGCAATTACTTGGGATAGGAATATTCTTCAACAAAATGGCCAAATTTACTTTCTTCATGTTTATCATGAAAAAAATATCTAGTGGGTCAGTACTTAATTTATTAGGAGTAATATTAATTAAGCAAATTCAAATATATTGATAAAATGACATTAAAACCAATATTTTTCAAAAAATATGCAATGCAAGATAGAGCTTTATAAATAAATATATCCTCTATATAATTCTTTTTCCCCCCTATATAATGTGTGTGTGAAATTCATATTAAGGTTAGAAAAAAGCACTTAAAAGAGACACTCACACTCATATGAACTAAATATTTTAGAAGCATCGAGAATGATAGCTGATACCCGTATCACATTACAACATGGGTTTTTGTTAGATGATTGAAAATAATTATTAATGTGGTAAGCTGATATATCCATTTCAGCAATAATGGACTTATCCAGAGACAATAAATATCATTAAATGTAAACATTGTGAACTCAATTTGTGGTAGTCACGGCCTCAAAATCATGAGGTGTAACATACTTTTGCTAATATACTTTTTGTTAAATATACTGAAGTGTTTGTCTTGATTGTTACGGCCTGCAATGCTACAACAACTAATAATTGAATACTTGTAAGTACTTGGTCAGTATTTTAATGTTTATTGTGTACTTGGTCAGTATTTTAATGTTTATTGTGTACTTGGTCAGTATTTTAATGTCTGTTGTGTACTTGGTCAGTATTTTAATGTTTATTGTGTACTTGGTCAGTATTTTAATGTTTATTGTGTACTTGGTCAGTATTTTAATGTTTATTGTGTACTTGGTCAGTATTTTAATGTCTGTTGTGTACTTGGTCAGTATTTTAATGTTTCTTGTGTACTTGGTCAGTATTTTAATGTCTATTGTGTACTTGGTCAGTATTTTAATGTTTATTGTGTACTTGGTCAGTATTTTAATGTTTATTGTGTACTTGGTCAGTATTTTAATGTTTATTGTGTACTTGGTCAGTATTTTAATATCTATTGTGTACTTGGTCAGTATTTTAATGTTTATTGTGTACTTGGTCAGTATTTTAATGTCTGTTGTGTACTTGGTCAGTATTTTAATGTTTCTTGTGTACTTGGTCAGTATTTTAATGTTTATTGTGTACTTGGTCAGTATTTTAATGTTTATTGTGTACTTGGTCAGTATTTTAATGTTTATTGTGTACTTGGTCAGTATTTTAATGTTTATTGTGTACTTGGTCAGTATTTTAATGTCTGTTGTGTACTTGGTCAGTATTTTAATGTTTCTTGTGTACTTGGTCAGTATTTTAATGTTTATTGTGTACTTGGTCAGTATTTTAATGTTTATTGTTTACTTGGTCGGTATTTTAATGTTTATTGTGTACTTGGTCAGTATTTTAATGTTTATTGTGTACTTGGTCAGTATTTTAATGTCTATTGTGTACTTGGTCAGTATTTTAATGTTTATTGTGTACTTGGTCAGTATTTTAATGTCTATTGTGTACTTGGTCAGTATTTTAATGTTTATTGTGTACTTGGTCAGTATTTTAATGTCTATTGTGTACTTGGTCAGTATTTTAATGTTTATTCTGTACTTGGTCAGTATTTTAATGTCTGTTGTGTACTTGGTCAGTATTTTAATGTTTATTGTGTACTTGGTCAGTATTTTAATGTTTATTGTGTACTTGGTCAGTATTTTAATGTTTATTGTGTACTTGGTCAGTATTTTAATGTCTATTGTGTACTTGGTCAGTATTTTAATGTTTATTGTGTACTTGGTCAATATTTTAATGTTTATTGTGTACTTGGTCAGTATTTTAATGTCTATTGTTTACTTGGTCAGTATTTTAATGTCTATTGTGTACTTGGTCAGTATTTTAATGTCTGTTGTGTACTTGGTCAGTATTTTAATGTCTATTGTGTACTTGGTCAGTATTTTAATGTGTACTTGGTCAGTATTTTAATGTCTATTGTGTACTTGGTCAGTATTTTAATGTTTATTGTTTACTTGGTCAGTATTTTAATGTTTATTGTGTACTTGGTCAGTATTTTAATGTTTATTGTGTACTTGGTCAGTATTTTAATGTCTATTGTGTACTTGGTCAGTATTTTAATGTCTATTGTGTACTTGGTCAGTATTTTAATGTTTATTGTGTACTTGGTCAGTATTTTAATATCTGTTGTGTACTTCGTCAGTATTTTAACGTTTATTGTGTACTTGGTCAGTATTTTAATGGTTATTGTGTCATTGGTCAGTATTTTAATGTTTATTGTGTACTTGGTCAGTATTTTAATTTCTGTTGTGTACTTGGTCAGTATTTTAATGTCTATTGTGTACTTGGTCAGTATTTTAATGTTTATTGTGTACTTGGTCAGTATTTTAATGTTTATTGTTTACTTGGTCGGTATTTTAATGTTTATTGTGTACTTGGTCAGTATTTTAATGTTTATTGTGTACTTGGTCAGTATTTTAATGTTTATTGTGTACTTGGTCAGTATTTTAATGTCTATTGTGTACTTGGTCGGTATTTTAATGTTTATTGTGTACTTGGTCAGTATTTTAATGTTTATTGTGTACTTGGTCAGTATTTTAATGTCTATTGTGTACTTGGTCAGTATTTTAATGTTTATTGTGTACTTGGTCAGTATTTTAATGTCTATTGTGTACTTGGTCAGTATTTTAATGTCTATTGTGTACTTGGTCAGTATTTTAATGTTTATTGTGTACTTGGTCAGTATTTTAATGTTTATTCTGTACTTGGTCAGCATTTTAATGTCTGTTGTGTACTTGGTCAGTATTTTAATGTTTATTGTGTACTTGGTCAGTATTTTAATGTTTATTGTGTACTTGGTCAGTATTTTAATGTTTATTGTGTACTTGGTCAGTATTTTAATGTCTATTGTGTACTTGGTCAGTATTTTAATGTTTATTGTGTACTTGGTCAATATTTTAATGTTTATTGTGTACTTGGTCAGTATTTTAATGTCTATTGTGTACTTGATCAGTATTTTAATGTCTGTTGTGTACTTGGTCAGTATTTTAATGTCTATTGTGTACTTGGTCAGTATTTTAATGTTTATTGTGTACTTGGTCAGTATTTTAATGTCTATTGTGTACTTGGTCAGTATTTTAATGTTTATTGTGTACTTGGTCAGTATTTTAATGTCTATTGTGTACTTGGTCAGTATTTTAATGTTTATTCTGTACTTGGTCAGTATTTTAATGTCTGTTGTGTACTTGGTCAGTATTTTAATGTTTATTGTGTACTTGGTCAGTATTTTAATGTTTATTGTGTACTTGGTCAGTATTTTAATGTTTATTGTGTACTTGGTCAGTATTTTAATGTCTATTGTGTACTTGGTCAGTATTTTAATGTCTGTTGTGTACTTGGTCAATATTTTAATGTTTATTGTGTACTTGGTCAGTATTTTAATGTCTATTGTTTACTTGGTCAGTATTTTAATGTCTATTGTGTACTTGGTCAGTATTTTAATGTCTGTTGTGTACTTGGTCAGTATTTTAATGTCTATTGTGTACTTGGTCAGTATTTTAATGTGTACTTGGTCAGTATTTTAATGTCTATTGTGTACTTGGTCAGTATTTTAATGTTTATTGTTTACTTGGTCAGTATTTTAATGTTTATTGTGTACTTGGTCAGTATTTTAATGTTTATTGTGTACTTGGTCAGTATTTTAATGTCTATTGTGTACTTGGTCAGTATTTTAATGTCTATTGTGTACTTGGTCAGTATTTTAATGTTTATTGTGTACTTGGTCATTATTTTAATGTCTGTTGTGTACTTGGTCAGTATTTTAACGTTTCTTGTGTACTTGGTCAGTATTTTAATGTTTATTGTGTACTTGGTCAGTATTTTAATGTTTATTGTGTACTTGGTCAGTATTTTAATGTCTGTTGTGTACTTGGTCAGTATTTTAATGTCTATTGTGTACTTGGTCAGTATTTTAATGTTTATTGTGTACTTGGTCAGTATTTTAATGTTTATTGTTTACTTGGTCGGTATTTTAATGTTTATTGTGTACTTGGTCAGTATTTTAATGTTTATTGTGTACTTGGTCAGTATTTTAATGTTTATTGTGTACTTGGTCAGTATTTTAATGTTTATTGTTTACTTGGTCGGTATTTTAATGTTTATTGTGTACTTGGTCAGTATTTTAATGTTTATTGTGTACTTGGTCAGTATTTTAATGTTTATTGTGTACTTGGTCAGTATTTTAATGTCTATTGTGTACTTGGTCAGTATTTTAATGTTTATTGTGTACTTGGTCAGTATTTTAATGTCTATTGTGTACTTGATCAGTATTTTATTGTCTGTTGTGTACTTGGTCAGTATTTTAATGTTTATTGTGTACTTGGTCAGTATTTTAATGTCTATTGTGTACTTGGTCAGTATTTTAATGTTTATTGTGTACTTGGTCAGTATTTTAATGTTTATTGTGTACTTGGTCAGTATTTTAATGTTTATTGTGTACTTGGTCAGTATTTTAATGTCTATTGTGTACTTGGTCAGTATTTTAATGTTTATTGTGTACTTGGTCAGTATTTTAATGTCTATTGTGTACTTGGTCAGTATTTTAATTTCTATTGTGTACTTGGTCAGTATTTTAATGTCTATTGTGTACTTGGTCAGTATTTTAATATCTGTTGTGTACTTGGTCAGTATTTTAACGTTTATTGTGTACTTGGTCAGTATTTTAATGGTTATTGTGTCATTGGTCAGTATTTTAATGTTTATTGTGTACTTGGTCAGTATTTTAATTTCTGTTGTGTACTTGGTCAGTATTTTAATGTCTATTGTGTACTTGGTCAGTATTTTAATGTTTATTGTGTACTTGGTCAGTATTTTAATGTTTATTGTTTACTTGGTCGGTATTTTAATGTTTATTGTGTACTTGGTCAGTATTTTAATGTTTATTGTGTACTTGGTCAGTATTTTAATGTTTATTGTGTACTTGGTCAGTATTTTAATGTCTATTGTGTACTTGGTCGGTATTTTAATGTTTATTGTGTACTTGGTCAGTATTTTAATGTTTATTGTGTACTTGGTCAGTATTTTAATGTCTATTGTGTACTTGGTCAGTATTTTAATGTTTATTGTGTACTTGGTCAGTATTTTAATGTCTATTGTGTACTTGGTCAGTATTTTAATGTTTATTGTGTACTTGGTCAGTATTTTAATGTTTATTGTGTACTTGGTCAGTATTTTAATGTTTATTCTGTACTTGGTCAGCATTTTAATGTCTGTTGTGTACTTGGTCAGTATTTTAATGTTTATTGTGTACTTGGTCAGTATTTTAATGTTTATTGTGTAC
The DNA here is from genome assembly GCF_053919585.1 of Euprymna scolopes. Lineage (NCBI taxonomy): Eukaryota > Metazoa > Mollusca > Cephalopoda > Sepiida > Sepiolidae > Euprymna > Euprymna scolopes. The sequence continues at coordinate 17,352,522 of NC_136483.1, read as the reverse complement.
TTGGTCAGTATTTTAATGTCTATTGTGTACTTGGTCAGTATTTTAATGTCTATTGTGTACTTGGTCAGTATTTTAATGTTTATTGTGTACTTGGTCAATATTTTAATGTTTATTGTGTACTTGGTCAGTATTTTAATGTCTATTGTGTACTTGATCAGTATTTTAATGTCTGTTGTGTACTTGGTCAGTATTTTAATGTCTATTGTGTACTTGGTCAGTATTTTAATGTTTATTGTGTACTTGGTCAGTATTTTAATGTCTATTGTGTACTTGGTCAGTATTTTAATGTTTATTGTGTACTTGGTCAGTATTTTAATGTCTATTGTGTACTTGGTCAGTATTTTAATGTTTATTCTGTACTTGGTCAGTATTTTAATGTCTGTTGTGTACTTGGTCAGTATTTTAATGTTTATTGTGTACTTGGTCAGTATTTTAATGTTTATTGTGTACTTGGTCAGTATTTTAATGTTTATTGTGTACTTGGTCAGTATTTTAATGTCTATTGTGTACTTGGTCAGTATTTTAATGTTTATTGTGTACTTGGTCAATATTTTAATGTTTATTGTGTACTTGGTCAGTATTTTAATGTCTATTGTTTACTTGGTCAGTATTTTAATGTCTATTGTGTACTTGGTCAGTATTTTAATGTCTGTTGTGTACTTGGTCAGTATTTTAATGTCTATTGTGTACTTGGTCAGTATTTTAATGTGTACTTGGTCAGTATTTTAATGTCTATTGTGTACTTGGTCAGTATTTTAATGTTTATTGTTTACTTGGTCAGTATTTTAATGTTTATTGTGTACTTGGTCAGTATTTTAATGTTTATTGTGTACTTGGTCAGTATTTTAATGTCTATTGTGTACTTGGTCAGTATTTTAATGTCTATTGTGTACTTGGTCAGTATTTTAATGTTTATTGTGTACTTGGTCATTATTTTAATGTCTGTTGTGTACTTGGTCAGTATTTTAACGTTTCTTGTGTACTTGGTCAGTATTTTAATGTTTATTGTGTACTTGGTCAGTATTTTAATGTTTATTGTGTACTTGGTCGGTATTTTAATGTCTGTTGTGTACTTGGTCAGTATTTTAATGTCTATTGTGTACTTGGTCAGTATTTTAATGTTTATTGTGTACTTGGTCAGTATTTTAATGTTTATTGTTTACTTGGTCGGTATTTTAATGTTTATTGTGTACTTGGTCAGTATTTTAATGTTTATTGTGTACTTGGTCAGTATTTTAATGTTTATTGTGTACTTGGTCAGTATTTTAATGTTTATTGTTTACTTGGTCGGTATTTTAATGTTTATTGTGTACTTGGTCAGTATTTTAATGTTTATTGTGTACTTGGTCAGTATTTTAATGTCTATTGTGTACTTGGTCAGTATTTTAATGTTTATTGTGTACTTGGTCAGTATTTTAATGTCTATTGTGTACTTGGTCAGTATTTTAATGTTTATTGTGTACTTGGGCAGTATTTTAATGTTTATTGTGTACTTGGTCAGTATTTTAATGTTTATTCTGTACTTGGTCAGTATTTTAATGTCTGTTGTGTACTTGGTCAGTATTTTAATGTTTATTGTGTACTTGGTCAGTATTTTAATGTTTATTGTGTACTTGGTCAGTATTTTAATGTTTATTGTGTACTTGGTCAGTATTTTAATGTCTATTGTGTACTTGGTCAGTATTTTAATGTTTATTGTGTACTTGGTCAGTATTTTAATGTCTATTGTGTACTTGATCAGTATTTTATTGTCTGTTGTGTACTTGGTCAGTATTTTAATGTTTATTGTGTACTTGGTCAGTATTTTAATGTTTATTGTGTACTTGGTCAGTATTTTAATGTTTATTGTGTACTTGGTCAGTATTTTAATGTTTATTGTGTACTTGGTCAGTATTTTAATGTTTATTGTGTACTTGGTCAGTATTTTAATGTTTATTGTGTACTTGGTCAGTATTTTAATGTTTATTGTGTACTTGGTCAGTATTTTAATGTTTATTCTGTACTTGGTCAGCATTTTAATGTCTGTTGTGTACTTGGTCAGTATTTTAATGTTTATTGTGTACTTGGTCAGTATTTTAATGTTTATTGTGTACTTGGTCAGTATTTTAATGTCTATTGTGTACTTGGTCAGTATTTTAATGTCTATTGTGTACTTGGTCAGTATTTTAATGTTTATTGTGTACTTGGTCAATATTTTAATGTTTATTGTGTACTTGGTCAGTATTTTAATGTCTATTGTGTACTTGATCAGTATTTTAATGTCTGTTGTGTACTTGGTCAGTATTTTAATGTCTATTGTGTACTTGGTCAGTATTTTAATGTTTATTGTGTACTTGGTCAGTATTTTAATGTCTATTGTGTACTTGGTCAGTATTTTAATGTTTATTGTGTACTTGGTCAGTATTTTAATGTCTATTGTGTACTTGGTCAGTATTTTAATGTTTATTCTGTACTTGGTCAGTATTTTAATGTCTGTTGTGTACTTGGTCAGTATTTTAATGTTTATTGTGTACTTGGTCAGTATTTTAATGTCTATTGTGTACTTGGTCAGTATTTTAATGTCTGTTGTGTACTTGGTCAGTATTTTAATGTCTATTGTGTACTTGGTCAGTATTTTAATGTGTACTTGGTCAGTATTTTAATGTCTATTGTGTACTTGGTCAGTATTTTAATGTTTATTGTTTACTTGGTCAGTATTTTAATGTTTATTGTGTACTTGGTCAGTATTTTAATGTTTATTGTGTACTTGGTCAGTATTTTAATGTCTATTGTGTACTTGGTCAGTATTTTAATGTCTATTGTGTACTTGGTCAGTATTTTAATGTTTATTGTGTACTTGGTCATTATTTTAATGTCTGTTGTGTACTTGGTCAGTATTTTAACGTTTCTTGTGTACTTGGTCAGTATTTTAATGTTTATTGTGTACTTGGTCAGTATTTTAATGTTTATTGTGTACTTGGTCAGTATTTTAATGTCTGTTGTGTACTTGGTCAGTATTTTAATGTCTATTGTGTACTTGGTCAGTATTTTAATGTTTATTGTGTACTTGGTCAGTATTTTAATGTTTATTGTTTACTTGGTCGGTATTTTAATGTTTATTGTGTACTTGGTCAGTATTTTAATGTTTATTGTGTACTTGGTCAGTATTTTAATGTTTATTGTGTACTTGGTCAGTATTTTAATGTTTATTGTTTACTTGGTCGGTATTTTAATGTTTATTGTGTACTTGGTCAGTATTTTAATGTTTATTGTGTACTTGGTCAGTATTTTAATGTCTATTGTGTACTTGGTCAGTATTTTAATGTTTATTGTGTACTTGGTCAGTATTTTAATGTCTATTGTGTACTTGGTCAGTATTTTAATGTTTATTGTGTACTTGGTCAGTATTTTAATGTTTATTGTGTACTTGGTCAGTATTTTAATGTTTATTCTGTACTTGGTCAGTATTTTAATGTCTGTTGTGTACTTGGTCAGTATTTTAATGTTTATTGTGTACTTGGTCAGTATTTTAATGTTTATTGTGTACTTGGTCAGTATTTTAATGTTTATTGTGTACTTGGTCAGTATTTTAATGTCTATTGTGTACTTGGTCAGTATTTTAATGTTTATTGTGTACTTGGTCAATATTTTAATGTTTATTGTGTACTTGGTCAGTATTTTAATGTCTATTGTTTACTTGGTCAGTATTTTAATGTCTATTGTGTACTTGGTCAGTATTTTAATGTCTGTTGTGTACTTGGTCAGTATTTTAATGTCTATTGTGTACTTGGTCAGTATTTTAATGTGTACTTGGTCAGTATTTTAATGTCTATTGTGTACTTGGTCAGTATTTTAATGTTTATTGTTTACTTGGTCAGTATTTTAATGTTTTTTGTGTACTTGGTCAGTATTTTAATGTTTATTGTGTACTTGGTCAGTATTTTAATGTCTATTGTGTACTTGGTCAGTATTTTAATGTCTATTGTGTACTTGGTCAGTATTTTAATGTTTATTGTGTACTTGGTCATTATTTTAATGTCTGTTGTGTACTTGGTCAGTATTTTAACGTTTCTTGTGAACTTGGTCAGTATTTTAATGTTTATTGTGTACTTGGTCAGTATTTTAATGTTTATTGTGTACTTGGTCAGTATTTTAATGTCTGTTGTGTACTTGGTCAGTATTTTAATGTCTATTGTGTACTTGGTCAGTATTTTAATGTTTATTGTGTACTTGGTCAGTATTTTAATGTTTATTGTTTACTTGGTCGGTATTTTAATGTTTATTGTGTACTTGGTCAGTATTTTAATGTTTATTGTGTACTTGGTCAGTATTTTAATGTTTATTGTGTACTTGGTCAGTATTTTAATGTTTATTGTTTACTTGGTCGGTATTTTAATGTTTATTGTGTACTTGGTCAGTATTTTAATGTTTATTGTGTACTTGGTCAGTATTTTAATGTCTATTGTGTACTTGGTCAGTATTTTAATGTTTATTGTGTACTTGGTCAGTATTTTAATGTCTATTGTGTACTTGGTCAGTATTTTAATGTTTATTGTGTACTTGGTCAGTATTTTAATGTTTATTGTGTACTTGGTCAGTATTTTAATGTTTATTCTGTACTTGGTCAGTATTTTAATGTCTGTTGTGTACTTGGTCAGTATTTTAATGTTTATTGTGTACTTGGTCAGTATTTTAATGTTTATTGTGTACTTGGTCAGTATTTTAATGTTTATTGTGTACTTGGTCAGTATTTTAATGTCTATTGTGTACTTGGTCAGTATTTTAATGTTTATTGTGTACTTGGTCAGTATTTTAATGTCTATTGTGTACTTGATCAGTATTTTATTGTCTGTTGTGTACTTGGTCAGTATTTTAATGTTTATTGTGTACTTGGTCAGTATTTTAATGTTTATTGTGTACTTGGTCAGTATTTTAATGTTTCTTGTGTACTTGGTCAGTATTTTAATGTTTATTGTGTACTTGGTCAGTATTTTAATGTTTATTGTGTACTTGGTCAGTATTTTAATGTTTATTGTGTACTTGGTCAGTATTTTAATGTTTATTGTGTACTTGGTCAGTATTTTAATGTTTATTGTGTACTTGGTCAGTATTTTAATGTCTATTGTGTACTTGGTCAGTATTTTAATGTCTATTGTGTACTTGGTCAGTATTTTAATGTTTATTGTGTACTTGGTCAATATTTTAATGTTTATTGTGTACTTGGTCAGTATTTTAATGTCTATTGTGTACTTGATCAGTATTTTAATGTCTGTTGTGTACTTGGTCAGTATTTTAATGTCTATTGTGTACTTGGTCAGTATTTTAATGTTTATTGTGTACTTGGTCAGTATTTTAATGTCTATTGTGTACTTGGTCAGTATTTTAATGTTTATTGTGTACTTGGTCAGTATTTTAATGTCTATTGTGTACTTGGTCAGTATTTTAATGTTTATTCTGTACTTGGTCAGTATTTTAATGTCTGTTGTGTACTTGGTCAGTATTTTAATGTTTATTGTGTACTTGGTCAGTATTTTAATGTTTATTGTGTACTTGGTCAGTATTTTAATGTTTATTGTGTACTTGGTCAGTATTTTAATGTCTATTGTGTACTTGGTCAGTATTTTAATGTTTATTGTGTACTTGGTCAATATTTTAATGTTTATTGTGTACTTGGTCAGTATTTTAATGTCTATTGTTTACTTGGTCAGTATTTTAATGTCTATTGTGTACTTGGTCAGTATTTTAATGTCTGTTGTGTACTTGGTCAGTATTTTAATGTCTATTGTGTACTTGGTCAGTATTTTAATGTGTACTTGGTCAGTATTTTAATGTCTATTGTGTACTTGGTCAGTATTTTAATGTTTATTGTTTACTTGGTCAGTATTTTAATGTTTATTGTGTACTTGGTCAGTATTTTAATGTTTATTGTGTACTTGGTCAGTATTTTAATGTCTATTGTGTACTTGGTCAGTATTTTAATGTCTATTGTGTACTTGGTCAGTATTTTAATGTTTATTGTGTACTTGGTCATTATTTTAATGTCTGTTGTGTACTTGGTCAGTATTTTAACGTTTCTTGTGTACTTGGTCAGTATTTTAATGTTTATTGTGTACTTGGTCAGTATTTTAATGTTTATTGTGTACTTGGTCAGTATTTTAATGTCTGTTGTGTACTTGGTCAGTATTTTAATGTCTATTGTGTACTTGGTCAGTATTTTAATGTTTATTGTGTACTTGGTCAGTATTTTAATGTTTATTGTTTACTTGGTCGGTATTTTAATGTTTATTGTGTACTTGGTCAGTATTTTAATGTTTATTGTGTACTTGGTCAGTATTTTAATGTTTATTGTGTACTTGGTCAGTATTTTAATGTTTATTGTTTACTTGGTCGGTATTTTAATGTTTATTGTGTACTTGGTCAGTATTTTAATGTTTATTGTGTACTTGGTCAGTATTTTAATGTCTATTGTGTACTTGGTCAGTATTTTAATGTTTATTGTGTACTTGGTCAGTATTTTAATGTCTATTGTGTACTTGGTCAGTATTTTAATGTTTATTGTGTACTTGGTCAGTATTTTAATGTTTATTGTGTACTTGGTCAGTATTTTAATGTTTATTCTGTACTTGGTCAGTATTTTAATGTCTGTTGTGTACTTGGTCAGTATTTTAATGTTTATTGTGTACTTGGTCAGTATTTTAATGTTTATTGTGTACTTGGTCAGTATTTTAATGTTTATTGTGTACTTGGTCAGTATTTTAATGTCTATTGTGTACTTGGTCAGTATTTTAATGTTTATTGTGTACTTGGTCAGTATTTTAATGTCTATTGTGTACTTGATCAGTATTTTATTGTCTGTTGTGTACTTGGTCAGTATTTTAATGTTTATTGTGTACTTGGTCAGTATTTTAATGTTTATTGTGTACTTGGTCAGTATTTTAATGTTTATTGTGTACTTGGTCAGTATTTTAATGTTTATTGTGTACTTGGTCAGTATTTTAATGTTTATTGTGTACTTGGTCAGTATTTTAATGTTTATTGTGTACTTGGTCAGTATTTTAATGTTTATTGTGTACTTGGTCAGTATTTTAATGTCTATTGTGTACTTGGTTAGTATTTTAATGTCTGTTGTGTACTTGGTCAGTATTTTAATGTTTATTGTGTACTTGGTCAGTATTTTAATGTCTATTGTGTACTTGGTCAGTATTTTAATGTTTATTGTGTACTTGGTCAGTATTTTAATGTTTATTGTGTACTTGGTCAGTATTTTAATGTCTATTGTGTACTTGGTCAGTATTTTAATGTCTGTTGTGTACTTGGTCAGTGTTTTAATGTCTATTGTGTACTTGGTCAGTATTTTAATGTCTATTGTGTACTTGGTCAGTATTTTAATGTCTATTGTGTACTTGGTCAGTATTTTAATGTTTATTGTGTACTTGGTCAGTATTTTAATGTGCAGTTGATTACACTGAGCTGATTCAGGTGGAATGGACGATTCCATTTCTATTTTATGTGTATTAAAGAAATGGAGTAACTTTATCTAATCACCAAACTGACAATTTTTGTATATAATTGAGTATATTATTTTAAATGTAGATCAGAGGAAATTACAGATTCATGTTTTTTTTCCAAATGTTATCAATGAATAATGTACCACAATAGTTTTGAATGGATTTGAACTCAGAATAACCTATTTCGTAAGCTGTGATTGTATCCATTAGTCCAGTCATGTCTATCCCCCTTAAAATAATCAATTTTTGTTTGTATTCCATTCATTGTTTACTACCCACAGCAGCATCAAATCTGGCGAAAGGTCAGTTTAAAATGTAACACAAGATACCCATAGTTAGTCTCAACAAAATTCAAGATTCTTTCATCAGTGGAGAATGTGCTCGACAAACATTCCAAATTGACCCATCCCCACTTCCGCATCTTAATGCAACCAAGTGCATCTTGGGAGATATTTGACTGCATTGATTATGTCTATCAGTGTAAAGTATGCCTTTGAAACTAAAATTAAAAGATGAGGTTGAAACACTTAGTCGACTAATTGATCACATTAATATCTAATCCGATGTAAAACAATTTACAAAAGTGATTAGACTTTTATCAGAGAGGATTTAATGGTTTATTAATTCACTGGGAGGATTTGAAAGAGATAATCCCAATAGACCAAACAAAATTAAAAATAAAGGATAATTACAAACTATTCATCCATAATTATATGTTGTCATGGACCATTAAGTAGATATCCTGGACTGATTTCGATACGAAATTCTCTTTATATAGTGTCTGTTCTATCTTACGTCTATTTTCTCAGTATAATATTGATTTTCTCTATATAACGTCCAATTTGGCCTTTTGGCTAATAGCAAAGTGTAGTATCTGTTATTTAGAAAAGGTTGGGAAGGTCTTACTAAGTAATTCTTTTCCAACTTCATGAAATAATTGTATTGATAGACATATTTATCTATTTTGAATAAGATTTCTGAACGATTTTGGAAATTTTAAGTGGGATGGCCCCAGGAGTAAATGTGGTATTATGGTGATTGATGATTCTAGTTAAGAGTAGGATAAACATTTTATAGTCATGATGACAAAGGATGATTAACGACATCCATTTTCCCATTTTAATGGCTTTTGTGTTTAATTTATTCAAATGTTAAAATGTAATTTTGTATATTTTGTGCAAATGAATATTTCAAAGTTTTTGTTCTGATGCTGCACCTCATTTACTTTGTCCTTAGTTAGTGAAGGAGAAATCCGTGTAGATGGAGGCAATTTTTATTTTGTTCCAATCCAGAGTTTCCATTTTTGGGGAGCTGGATTATCTCCACATTAAAAAAGGACCTTTTGTCTAACTCTGCTCTCATGAAGAGGCAAGTAAATAAATGTTCAATATAATGTCCATTTTCTCAATTTAATGTGTTTCTTATCCACAATGTCTATTTCGCTATATAATCTTCAATCTATCTATTATCTGTCTAGGACTGAATCAAGTGCATTGAGAATAGACTTAGTTTATCTTTTTTCAGCATATCAATCATTTTAGGTTGTGTATTTTGATTTAAATAAATGGATAATATACAATATAAATAAGAGGTGGAGGAATTCTCATACAATATCTAAATATGGGCTAGTGCATCAACCACTCACCCCTTTCTCTCTCTCTCTCTTTCTCTCTCTCTCTCTCTCTCGCTCTCTCTCTCTCTTGAACAGAATGTAAAAAAGAATTTCTTATCTAATGAGTACCGCACTATCTGCCAATCTCCAATCCCTGTCACATCGTCAGTATTGCATCCCCATCCTTGTTTTACAAGTACTTTCACAGAATGTGCTCTGATGAAATTATCTACTTACACCTGCTTAACGAAAGTACCATTAACCCATCTGACTTGCAGCAAAATCTCACCCCTTCATTGTAGAGGTTCCTAGATGCCAGAAGATTTTCTACTCCTCGTACTGCTTGCCTGTGGAATTCCTTTCTTGCTCTGTGTTTTCCAGATCATATGAACATGCAGGAATTTAAATCTAATGAGAACAAACAACTTGCTTTCCAACTCCCCACTTATATAAATCTAACACCTGTCACAGTTACCACTTATGCTGCAATTGTAATATGTCTTGTTTGGCATGACTTCAAAACAAAATGCACAAAAACATGCGTTCACATCTGAAGCCATTTTTCTTGTCATGCACATACGCGCACACAAACATACGCGCATACGTACACACACGTAGATATATATATATGTAGATATATTCACGTTCGTGTACAACTGTACATACACTCACATTCACGTGCATACACACACATGCTAACGTACACACATGTACGCATACATACGCACATACATATGCGCACACATACACGCACACATACACACACATGGGCAACATCACTTCCCCTTTGAAGGAAATCCACACATGTGCAAAAGACCACCGGAAACAACTATAAAAGTAAGAGACCTGAGCTGTTTCTCTCTTTTCGACAGCTCCCGAGCTGAGCGGTCGACGGATCATTCACTTCCTTTCAGGGCACGCGTGCCTGCGCACGTCACATTCCTTGCTCCTATGTATGGGGCATGAGCTAACAGACAGTACGTACACTTTACACGCTTTCTATCTTCATGGCCTGGATTGACTTTCTCTCTCTCTCTCTCTCTCTCTCCCTACAACAATAGACTTTCCCTCTCACCAGCTAACAGCGAGAGACGCACGCCAAACTGGATTGACTTTCTCTCTCTCTCTCTCTCTCTCTCTCTCTCTCTCTCTCTCTCTCTCTCTCTCCAACTAGACTTTCCTTCTCACCAGTTAACAGCGAGAGACGCATGCCAAACTAAACACGTGCTGTACCCTTTCATTTAATTTGCTTCTTCATGAAATAAATTCTAGTTTGTTTACTTCAATAAACGCGTTGTTCATTCCTTCCTCAAAGCAATTCATTTTTCCTATTTTGTACGACTGGGGGATATATATAATATATCCACCAGTCAACTACACATGCTTGCCCATCAGTTTGCTTTAAACTCTACTTTGGACTTAGCAAACCACTCCCTTCCTGATTTTCCTTTGTGGAAAGAAACCACACTAGATGATATGAAAATCACCCCTTCTCAAGTACATAATATCATAAAAAACCTAGACACCTCAAAAGCATGTGGACTCAATCTCATCATGGCTGTACTATTAAAAAAATGCTCTGCTAAGGTTGCTCCAGTTCTCTTCCAACTCTTCAACAAATGCCTGAACGAATCATGCTTTCCTGACTGCTGGAAAACTGCTTCTGTGGTATTAGTTTACAAGGATTCTACTGAAAGAACTGACCCATTAAATTATCGCCCCACTAGCCTCCTCTCTCTTTTTGCCAAAATATTTGAGTCCAGAATTCATCAAGCTCTAGTCCATCACCTTACAGTTGCTAAACTTCTGTCCAACCATCAATATGGATTTAGTCAAGTCCGTTCTACTGCAAATATTTTAACTGTAATCTCTGAACGTATATACCATGCACTGAATAAGGCAGGGGAGGGAAAATCAGTAGCTCTAGATATATCTAAGGCTTTTGACAGAGTATGGCCCATTGGTCTTCTCATGGAAATCAGATCCCATGGTATTACTGGACGAATACTTAACATAATTAAATCCTTCTTAAATAAGAGAAGAATCCAGGGTATCCTCGATGGTCGTATATCTAAACAATATGATATAAATGTGGGTGAACCTCAGGGGTCGATCTTTGGACCTTTATTATTCCTGATGTTCATAAATGACCGCCCTGATAAAATAGTATCTGAGATGGGTATATTTACTGATGACACCAGGCTCTATAACAGGCACGAGGGTAAAACAAATTAACACATATCCAAGGCAATGGCGGAAACCTTAAAGGAAGACCACCAGTCGGTAGTGAAATGGGGACAAAAATGGTTGGTCACATTCAATGCTGCCAAGACTAAGCTCGTTTCCTTCAATAATTACAAGAAACCTTCTCTACCATCAATAGCTATGACCAAAGATGCATTATCTGAAAGTACTTCTTTCAAACTCCTCAGTTTAACGTTCACAGGAAACACAAGTTGGAACAGATACTTCGAGGGCATTGTTAAGGTTGCTGTGAATAAGGTGGGCTCTCTTTACTGTGCTAGAAAGTTACTTACACCTAAAAGTATCCTGTACCTCTACAAGGGCATCATTCGCCCATGTATGGAGTATTGTCACATTTGGGCTGGTGCATCTGCTACTGGTCTCTCACTCTTGGATAAGGTTCAAAAGAGAGTCACCAACCTGAACTGTCATCTAAGCTTCAACCTCTGTCCCATCGACAAAATGTTGCATCTCTCTGCCTGTTTTACAAGTATTTTAATGGTGGATGCTCCGACAAACTACAAGCCCGTGTACCCCCTCGACATAAATACTCCCGACAAAGCTGACAAGCAGCAAAGTCCCACCCCTGCTCAGTAAAGATCCTTAGATGTAAGAAAGCCTTCTACTCTAATAATTACTTCCCCAGAACTGCTAGACTTTGAAACTCCCTTCCGGAATTCTGCTTTCCCAACTGTACTGACATGCAGAAGTTCAAGTGTAATGTGAACAGATGTATTGCTGCTTGACTCCCTACATAGTATTCCTGCAACTTATGTCCCTGATAGTAGCCCCCTACTTCAAAGTAGCAACGTAATTAAAAAAAAAGAACCACTCCAAGATTGGTAAAGATGCCTGGACGCCAGCTAAAGACATGGCTACACACCATCAAAGCTGACATTGAACCTACTTCTAGTTTACAAGTCTATAATATTTTCTGCTGGTCCTGGGACTGGCTGACCATAAATATCTTGGCTGATGCAGCCTATCAAGTGTAGTTTGATTCATTCTAGACACTGCATATTCTGTGGTAGAAGTCGACTCAACCCATCCTGAATGAATATTGCTTCAAGTCAAGTCAAGAAGCACAGCCGTGCTAAGCCTTGGAGCCTTTCGTAAACTTTGATATGGGCATCTACTCTATTTTATGTCAATTTTAAAGTTTTTCAACATGGGGCCTCGAATAATCTTTTTAGTAAAATATCAATTTTTACTGTTCACATGAAGTGTTTTAGATCCATAGTAAATTTTCTGTGCAAATGTTGCAAGTCAATTGAAACTTTACTCAATGTAAGCTAAAGCATTTAAGAAAACCTTTCTTGCATTAAAAAGTTTGTAAATTTTCTCTCTCACTCTCTCTGTGACAGCAGTCATGGAAATAAGGAGTCAAGGGTGGCATGGGCGATGCTCAAAACTTGAAACCCGACCGATAGGATACAAAAAGGCTCAAATTCGACCACGTTTTAATTTGCATATGTTGAATTGGAGCATATGAACAGCCCATATTTAAAAAAATTTTTTTTGCTCACTTGGAGTCATTTTGTACATACTTCAACACTTCAAGCTATTTCAGCCGGATTGAAATGCTCATTAGAAGACGACTGAATACCCTCAAAGAATTGTTGAAGGAATATAAGCTCTCAGTAGACATGACATTGGTTGCCTCAATTCACAACTAATTGACACGCATACCAAAATGATGGTTCAATGCCATGAAGAAGGATGCACGACCCAAGCTGCTGATCAGTGCAGTGCATATCGCTGAGCTAAACGTGGCCCAGATCATGTCCATTCACAGAAACAATGCACCACTTATTTTGCCCAGACAGTTTGCCCTGTGACAACAAAAGCAGCAGTCAGATTGGTAATACAAATGTGTGTGGAATGCAAATCTATAGATCCACCGCCAGTTCATGGGAAGAAAGGAAAGCTGGAGATGAGCAGTGATTGGCAACGGTTGGGAATGGACATTATACACTACAGTGCTTACCATTTCCTAACTATCACGGTGACAATTAGCATGGCAAAATTCAGTAACTATAATTTGCAAACTACTGACACATAATGACACAGCTTTCTGCAGTAAAGAATTCAGGATGTTTGCAGATGAATGGAGCATGAACTTGGGATTTCACTCCACATATGCTTCAGCCAAGAACAGCATAGCAGAGCAATGCCATCACACTGTGAAACTAATTGTAGCTAGGATGCACTGCTCCATACCAGAGGCGGTCTACTGGTACAATGTGACTCCAAAAGTCATCTTTGACATCATCAGCCAATGCCATATATCGGTATGAGGTCTGGGTGAAAGGAATCGATGTTATGCCACCAGTAACAGGCCCCAAGCATAGTCCATACTAAATGTGGTTGAAGGCACCAGAGAGTCATTGTACCACAAGATTTGGCCAGAGTCTGGTAACTGAAGTAATCAGTCCACAGTCCAGGTTACCTCCAATACCATGTACTCTTGTCAGAAGAAGATTTCGGCAGCACAACATCCTCGGAGAGCAGGTTAGAAAGTCTGATTCCCAATTACAAAACATACTCAGAAGATGGTCAAGAGGCAGGAGTAGAAGACATGTGCGCCCGTGATGAGGCCCACAGTTCTGAAAAGGCCTCACAATTTTGAAGAAGCACCTGACAAAGATGACTGCCGCTGGGATGCAGCCTGTGTGATCATGAGACCAGGAGTGTGACAACAGTCATGGAAACAAGCAGCCAAGGGTGGCGTGTGTTGATACTCAAGACTCGAAACTCGACCAATAGAACATGAAAAGGCGACATATACTAAAATTTGACACTATTTTAATTTGCATATGTTGAATTTGAGCATATGTTGAATTTGAGCATATGTTGAATTTGAGCATATGTTGAATTTGAGCATATGTTGAATTTGAGCATATAAACAGCCCATATTTCTTTGATTGGAGAGAAGATTTTTTTTGCTTACTCAGAGTCATTTTGTACATACTTTGCGTGTCAGTGGGAAAAAGAACGACAGATTTTTTTTTTTTCGTGCGGTTAACTCACGTCAGAGGGAGAAAAGAATGACAGATTTTTGTGCATGAAATGATAAACTTTAATTTCAACACTCTCTCTCTCTCTCTCTCTCTCTCTCTCTCTCTCTATTTGACACTGACTAACTATTACTATCTAGGCTGCTATGGATCATCATGCATAATTTATGTTAATCTGAGACGCTATACGTTCTATGGGAAAAGCCAGCTCAACTCATCCTGAACGAATGTTTTCTTTTCCTGATTCACAAATTCAACAAGATATACCTGAAGAAGGTCAAAGGTTACATAGACTGGAACATTGTGAGAATAACAATCAAGATGAGAACAGTACACCAAATATTACAAATAATAATATAAATTATCAATCCTCATCTAAAAAATTAAGAAACATAAAATGTGAATCAATAAGCCAAGAACACCATAAGTCATCTGGCAAAAATGATAACGGTTTCTAGTGATCAGTTCAAATAATACAGATCCACATCCTGTTCATTTTATTTGATCATGTTTTGCTGTTTCTTTTCAAAACCATCTTTCTTGAGGTCGACAGAACAGAAGAGAATTCAGGCTATATTTTTAGATTTGTAATTCAGCATGGTTCATGAATGCTGTGCTTTGGCTAATTTAGACATTTTATACTGATTACTGTGCATTAAAAAGAGCTTTGATCATTCATCGATGATATTGCCTCTCCCCAAAAGACCATCTCTTGTTCTAGTGTGACGTCACAGCCACATATGTTTTTATTAAAGTCTCAACGCTTCATATTGGCTTCTCCTTACTATGCAACAAATAGCCATTAAGTAATTATGATATCCCCCCTCCGTCTTTAGAATAACACAGACAGCAGCATGAGCATCTGTGGGGTGTATAGAAAACAGGCAATCTATCCTATCACACTCTCAACACCTAGGTTAAGCCAATTAATCAAGGATGAGATGGGTTGGAAGTTGGTATTAAGAACCATTATTTATTTTACTTTAATAAATCTTTCAAAAATTCATGAACTATGGCCGATCTGTTAAAACGTTCTTCTTAAATAACTAAAAATAATAAATCGTTTTACTCCTATATTATTATCCTTAACATCCTTAACATTTAAGTGTTTGTGGTTTATACATACATATATATATATATATATATATATATATATATATATATATATATATATATATATATATATATATATATACTAGCATGGGTACCCAGCGTTGCCTGGGTTGACATGAAGTTCTGTTTGAAACACACCGGTATACTAATCATTTTCGTCATGGGCAACGTGGATAGCCCCCCAACAAAAATAAAAGAATGGATGAAAACATGTAAATGTAATCGCCCCAAAAAAGAAGTATGTGATACCCTCTCCACCAGATATTTCGGCAGAAGGGCTACAAAAAGAAAAAACTATTCTCTGGATATCGAGCAATGGAAAGACACCCCCTCAAAGAAAAGATAATTAAAAATAAATTATTACAACTTTTGTTTCAATAAAAATAGCAGTGAATTCCCGTGCGATCGCAAAAAAAAAAAAGATCTACCAAATATTAATTCCAAAAACAATTAAATGACATTTTTCGTCATTTTATATTTCTAATATAATCCTTATTAAATTTTTTGGGATTCGTTCTGTTTATAAAATTGTTAGCTGAATGGTTTCATAAAAATTAATTAAATTTATCGTTATTTTATGTTCAAATGTAATTCCCCCCCCCACCAGCACCACCACAAAAAAAAAACATTTTTGTATTTGTCGTGTTTTGTTCATCCTCCGCCCCACCCCTCGGTTGCCTGCCCTTTGCTTAGGTGGTACAAGATGAGCCAGCCAGTTAATCTGTTAGTACAAGCAAGGTAACTGTGGTCACCAATGTGGAACAGATCCATGACAATCTGCTGAAACGGCCACTCTGGGGACTGTGTCAATGTAATTGGTTCCCGGGGCTGGCTCGGTGCGATCCTTGTACAAGTCATGCAGTTCTCCCTGGTATTGCGGATGGAGGCATTCATTCCAAGCCAATATATGGATTCGTTTGCTCGGGCTTTCATTCCAGTTATGTCCTGATGTGCTGAATGCAGGCAGCGCAGTATATTTCCTCATTGACCTTTTGGAACGACTATTTTTCTGTCTAAGAGCATCAGGTCATCATGGGTGCTGAGGCGGTGCCGTACTTCCCAGTACTCATGGACTTCGGGTGAAGTGAGAGTTCGTGTTTCAGGAAAACCTTGCTGTACCGTACTTATCAACTTTTGGTACTGTGGGTCATGACATCCTGCTGCCTTGATGGTGCCTGGTGATGTGATCGCTACATTGTCATTGTACCCAAATGTTGATATGAGAGCAGTAGATTCAACTATGCTATTTTTTTTTTTTTTTTTTTTTTTTATTGCAGTTTTCGGATTCTGAAGTGTCTGATTTGGAAGGCTGGAAGGGAAATACGTCAAGGAGGGCGTTCATCCCAGCCGTTGGGTTACGGGAGAAAGCATCGGGCCCCCTATGCCATTTCCCATGTTGTATGTTGAAGTGGTATCTCAGGGTTTTTTCCTTCAATCTAAACAGTCGGGGTTCTGGATCTTGCTTAAATCTCTATCACCAAACAGGCCCTTCAGTGGCTCGTGATCCGTCACCACTATGAGATTAAGGCAACCCATAACAAACACACAGCATTTTTCTAACGCCCATGCGATTGCTGCTGCTTCGCCTTCTATCGGCGTGTACCTGCGCTCTGCGTCAGTGCAAAATCTGCTACCAGCGAATACCAGGTGCCAACCTTCTGGGCAGCACACGGGGGCTTTTTCCATGGTACATGAACAGTGTTTCTGAAGGAGCAGGAAGCGCATTCCTTCTTTGCTCCAATCAGGGGCTAGGCAAGTGGTTCGATTCTTGTCAAATGTTGCGACACCCTTACGAACAAGGTCGACAATGGCTTGTTTCGACTGCTTGAATGCATTCTCAAGGTTCTGGTTCCACGTGAAATGCGAGTCCTTTTTCACAAGATTGCAGAATGGTAGCATTACTGGTCCTAGCGAGTATGCCCAGGCTACCTGATTGACAAGCCCAAACCAGGATCTTGCGTCAGTGATGTTTTTTGATACTGGGAAGTTGGATATTGCGTCTAATATTGGTTCCGAGGGGTTATCCCGGAGGGTGTAATTTGGAGGCCGCCAAATTGCACAACAGGGAAAATTGCCTTCCTTGTCTTCTTCCCATCCAACATTTCTAGCGGCTAACCAGTATGGTATAAGGTAGACCTATCATCAAACGCCTTCTTTCAGAGCATTACTACTGACTTTTACTAAGTAGAATAATTAGTTAAAAAAAAATTTATTTTTTTATTTTATATATTTTTTTTTAATAAAAACATTTTTTTATTTTTTATTTATTTTTTATTCTTATTTCCTTATTTATTATGAATCTTAAATCAGAAAAACAACCCGGGACAAGTGGACCGACAAAACCTGGATGGGAAATAAGACTAGAAAGCCAAATACAGAAACATAAAAAAGAAACCAAAATGATTAATAGAAAGAAAGCAATGCGGAAAAAAAGGAATATTGGAAATGTAACTGCCAGGGAGAGGCTAAACAAGAAACATGAAGGACTGGACCAAAAGAATAAAAGCAAAAGAGGCGAGATTGAGACGATTTAGATATAAATCTGAACAATGCAAACAAAACAGAACATTTGAAACTAATGAATGCCAATACTACCAAAATGTGAACGGAGGAAAAACAAAAACAGAGCAACCAAATTCAACAGAAACAAAACTCTACTGGAGTAACATCTGGGAAGAGCGACGAGATCACAATAGAAATGCTGAATGGCTGAAAGACATGAAAGAAGAGTTACAACAAATCGAAGAAGGAACAGTGAATGAAATCAGCAAGGAAACCCTAAAGAAAACATAGGATCTACAGCTGATGTGCTAACAGTTATATCACATAGGATTAGTGAATATCTCGACAAAGGCTTCCTTTTTAGGGCAATTGCTCTTGACATATCAAAGGCCTTTGAAAAGGTTTGGCATAAGGGCCTACTTCACAATATTTCCAGCTACGGTATAACTGGAAATGTTTTCTCAATAATTAAATCTGATAGGTTTATAAGAGTAGTGGTTGATGGGCAGCAATCAGAGGCCTACAGTATTAATGCTGGAGCACCTCAGTGGTCCATCCTGGGCCCAACTCTCTTCCTGGACCCAACTCTCTTCCTGGGCCAAACTCTCTTCATGATCTACATCAATGATCTCCCAAAACACATACTTAAATCATTCGTTGACATCTCTGCTGATGACACGATCATCTATGGCAACACATCAAAGGCCGTAAATGACAAGGTTCTCTCTGATTCCCTCTTCTCTGATCTTGAGCGCGTGGTTCAGTGGGGGAAGAGATGGCTGATTACTCTTAATGCATCTAAAACCAAGCTCCTAACTTTACATCATCAACGCTCTGTTCCTCATCTAGCATCAATTGAAATGGATGGATCTCGTCTTGGTGAGGCTTCATGTTTTGGCAAGCTCCTGGGTTTGACCTTTACTCCTGATCTGAAATGGAACACGTATATCAAATCTGTTGCCAAGGACCCTGGGAAAATGGTGGGATCCTTCTACCGTTCCAGAAGATATCTCACTACTGATGCAATTCTCTATCTCTATAAAAGCCAATTACGTCCAAAGATGGATTACTGCTGCCACATCTGGGCTGGAACTTCAAAAAACAGCCTATCCTGCCTTGACAAAGTACAAAATAGACTTCGTGGCTTAGTGAGGGATGCTCTCTTCTCTTCCCTGCAACCTCTCTTCTGTGGAAGAGAGGTTGTGAGCCTATCTTTGTTTTATTGTTATTTCCATGGGAAATGCTCGTCCAAGCTCCAATCTCTGGTCCCCCCTCGCCAATCCTTCATGATAAACACCTGTCTAGCTAAAACCACTGTCAGTAATTTCCCCCACACTTTATCTGTGCCTAATGTAGATTCCATGAACATAGCTTTTTTCTGAGAACTGCATGCCTGTGGAATTCTTTTCCATTTGCCTGTTTCCCACCTGACTACGGTCCTGGATATGACCTTAAACTATATCCAGTGGTGAGGCCCCAGCTTGTGGGCTTGGGGGAGTGTGGAGCCACCCTTTAATTACCATTGCTCCCAGGTCCACTCTGACCCGGAGTGGTAGTACTTGTTAGGGTCCCAACTATGGGTTGAATAGAAACCGATGTGAAAACAACAAATATATTCTATTAAAAAATTTTTTCTTCAAAATCTTTGGATTCGGTATTAAATACCCCGAAAAGGGTTGATATGCCGTAAAACAAAAACAACCAACCAACCCACCTGACTACAACTTGGACGTCTTCAAGTCCAATATAAACAAATCAAATCTCCAGTACCAACTATTACTACGATATTATCCCAGTGATTATTGTACACAAAATAACCCTTGTCCCCGAGTGGATTCCGGGCCTTGATAAGTGGTGATCCCCATGTAAAAAAACAAAAATAGGAAAAATGGCAAACTGGAGAGCACCAGGGCACGACGGGATAAATGCATACTGGTTCAAAAAATTCACAACCTTACACGAAAGGCTAGCCCGAAACCTGAGAAGATGTATACAGGAAGCAAGCGTATCAGACTGGATGACAAAAGGTAGAACCACACTGCTACAGAAGGACACGGAGAAAGGAACCGTCCCCAGCAATTATAGGCCAATCACGTGCTTACCCACCATGTGGAAGATACTGACAGCACAACTGAGGGAACAAATCTACCACTCACTGAATAACTGTGGACTCATCCCCAAGGAACAGAAAGGATGCCAAAAAGGGAAAAGAGGAACACATGAGCTGCTATATGTTGATCAAAAGACCCTAAAGGAGGTAAAAAGGAGGAGGAAAAATTTAGCTATGGCATGGATCGACTACAAAAAAGCGTACGACAGGATCCCCCAAGCATGGATAATAGAATGCCTAAAAATGTATAAAATACCAAGCGGGATCACCAACGTAATAGAAAATGCAATGAAAACATGGAGACTGGAACTGACAGCTGATGGACAACACATAACAGAAATTAACATACAAAGAGGCATCTTCCAAGGAGACTCATTATCACCATTACTGTTCATTATAGCCATGATGCCCTTGAATAGTATTATGAGAAAGTGTTGGATACAAGTTCCCCAATACAGAGGAAAAAATGAACCACATAATGTACATGGACGATCTGAAACTTTTTGCAAGGATCGAAAAGGAGCTAGAGACACTAATTAATACTACTAGGATCTTCAGCCAAGATATCCAAATGGAATTTGAAATGGAAAAGTGTGCACTACTAGTTATAAAAAAGGGAAAACTGGAAACGACAGAAGGCATGGAACTACCCAACCAAACAGAAATGAGGGCACTAGGTGAACAAGACGACTATAAATACTTGGGAATTCTGGAAGCGGACACCATCAGAGCAACAGAAATGAAAGAGAAAATTGGAAAGGAATATCTCAGGAGAACAAGAAAACTCCTGGAAACTGAATTAGATAGTAGAAACCTAATAAAAGGTATAAATACATGGGCAGTATCACTAGTAAGATACTCTGGACCGTTTATAGGATAGACAAAAGAAGTACTGACACAGCTCGACCAGAAAACCAGGAAACTCATGACCACTACACCCAAAGGACAATATTGACAGACTCTACGTGAAAAGGAAAGACGGTGAGAGAGGACTGATATGTATAGTAGACTGTGTGAAGGACACAAAAAAAGAACTAGAAAAATACATAATGCAAAACACTGAAAGGATAATTATGGCAGCGAGAGACACGGAGAAAATCAACAAAACAGAAAACAGAGAGACAAATGACAAAACCAGAAAAGAGAAATGGGAAGAGAAACAACTCCATGGAAGATTCATAAGAATGACAAAACATGAGAATAACAAAAACACCTGGACATGGATGCGAAAAGGACATATAAACTGAGAAACTGAATCTTTAATAATTGCAGCACAAGATAACTCAATAAGAACCAACCATATCAAAGCAAGAATCGATAAAACACAAGAAAACAGCAAACGCAGACTCTGTGGACAATGAGACGAAACGATAAACAATATAGTAAGTGAATGCAGCAAACTGGCCCAAAAAGAATACAAAAACAGGCATGACCAAGTGGGGAGGGCGGTACACTGAGAATTGTGCAAACGGCTGTATTTTGAGTGTACAGATAAATGGTACAAGTATAAACCCGCAACAGCACTCAAAAACGAGAACCACAAAATCCTATGGGACATGGACATACAGACGGACAAACCCATCCAAGCAAGAAGACCAGATGTCGTAATAATTAACTAGAAAGAAAAATCCTGTCAAATCGTAGACTTTGCTGTCCCAGCTGACCACAGGGTGAGTATGAAAGAAAAGGAAAAATGAAGCAAATACACAGAACTAGCCAGAGAGTTAAAAGGGATTTGGATGATGAAGAAAATCAAAATAGTACCGATAATAGTAGAAGCACTAGGAACAATTCAGAAAAACTTGGAAAAAAGAATGGCAGAAATTGGAATCAGAGGAATAGCTGCAAAAATACAATGCCTAACGATAATGAAAACGGCTGAATTATTAAGGAAAACCCTTGAATGTGGAGAATAACACAAGACATATAACGAAGAAACGTTACAGGGAATAAAGAACACCGAAGCTGCAGATCTACAAGTTCTACACCCCCCTCATGCATCCCCTCCATTGTTTCATCACCATTCCCTCCAATAGAAAAGTGATACCAAAGAGTCGAGAAGGGTCAAGGAGGATGGAAAAACTGAGGAGGGAGCACTGGCCAGACCTCTGCTGGACAAGCGCAAAGAGAACTGGGATCTTGGGGAGGCTTAGTGCCACTCAAATTCCAGTATAAATCAATGGCCACTGCCAGCGAGAAATCAATCGTAAGAGGCTATTGCGATGATGTAAATTTATTTGCAAATGCTATCGAAGGAGGTGGAGAGAGCTGGACGTCTGAGGAGACTTGTTGTCACTCAGCTTCCAGAGAACATCACAGGTCTCCAATCAGATCGTTTGTTGACGTGTGAAAGCTCCATGTGAACCAATAATAACAATAATAATAATAACAATAATACGGTGACTCGTTCGACTGGTAGTATTCGTGACACCCTGCACTGAAGAATCCCGAAAGGATGAAACACTAGTGTCTGTAGGTATTTAATTATTATAGTAAAAAAAATAATTATAAATATATATATATATATATATATATATATTGTTGACTTACACCAAATCGAAAATGTTCTACAGGTCCAAATACCCTATATATAAAATTTCAACTCTATAGACCAAATATCCAGAGAGGAGTTTGGTAGAAACTTTTCACACACACACACACACACACACACACACACACACACACACACACACACACACACACACCGACAATGTCACTTTTATAGATATGTTAGCAGGCCGCCTGTATTACCCAGTCGTAAAAAATGCTAAAATATGATATTGTGATTAATGCAGATTTCATATTTATTATTATATTATATTGGACCCAATATATAGTAATGATTTTAAAAGTTAAAAAAAAAATGACTCATACGTTACCACTGAGAATTGAAACCAAAACGTTTAGCTTATGATTTGCTTTTTCTTTGACATTAATGCCTGAGCTATGAAGACATGTTTGCTGCAAGGCTAAAAATTAAAACATATAGCTATTGTGTTACGCATGCATATTCGTAATGCCATCGTTCGACCATCACCTGGCACATTCCATTTTTCTAATTTTCACACTTTTGCACCGATGTTCCCCGGTTAAAACCCAATTTTAATGTTTCGCATGGGTTCGAATACCCTATATTAAGTTTCATGTCTGTAGACCAAAAACTGACAAAGGAGCTTGGTAGGCAAAAGTTTTTAAACGATTATATATATATGCACACATAAATATATATATAGAGAGAGGTTTGTTTTCCCTGTAAACTTTTTACGCAAATATTATGCAAGTATAAATCATGTAGAATATCTGCATGAATATAATTACACGTAATAGTTAACTAAAGATGATCATCCCATAAGAAAACCGTAAAAACTAATAGGGAATTAATTAAAATGAATGTTTAAAAGAATATGCAAATTAGCTAGATCTTTTGCAGATGAATCTTGCAGTTGTATTTGTTTTTAATAAATAGGAAGAAGGCTTTTTAATATGAATTTATAGGAGTATAGATGTCGATATATATAAACATATTTCTGTGTGCTAGAAAATTTTCATCTTAAATTCGACGCAATTATGCAGAATGTAGAAACTATGCATAAATAGAATTCAGCATAATAGTGAAATGGAACCAATCATCTAATAAGAAACCATAAAAAGGAATAAATAATTAATTAACGCTTGTTTTTCAAATGACTATGCAAATTAGTTAACCTTCATGTAATCGCTTGCATATTAATTACTGAGTTTTTTTGTTTTTTTTACATTTTCCCCCCAAACAAGGCACATTGCCACTTTGGTGTAGGGGGCTACTATCAGGGGCAACAACTACTGGGGTACTATGTAGGGATTTGGACAGCAAGATGTCGGTTCACGTTGCACTTTAACTTCTGCAGGTCAGTACAGTTGGGGAAGCAGGGACCTGGAATTGAATTCCAGAGTCTAGCGGTTCTGGGGAAGAAACTACTGGAGTAGAAAGATCTTTTACATCTAGGGATCTCTACAGTGTGGGGGTGGGATTTAGCAGCTTGTCGGGTTTGTGGGTGTTCACGTCGTGAGGGCACAAGTGTCTGCAGTTCGTCAGAGCATTCACCATTAAAATACTTGTAGAACAGGCAGAGGGATGCAATGTTTCATCGATGGGATAGAGGCTGAAGCTTAGATGCCAGTTTAGGACCTATCATATTTGCGACTCTCTTTTGAACCTTGTCAAGGAGCGAGAAACTAGTAGCAGATGCACCAGCCCAAATATGACAACAATACTCCATACATGGGCGAATGGTTGCCTTATAGAGGTACAGGATACTTTTGGGTGTTAGTAGTTTTCTAGCACGGTAGAGAGAGCTCACCTTCCTTGCAGTGGCCCTGGCAATGCTTTCAATGTAATTGTTCCAACTCATGTTTCCAGTGAACGTTAGGCCAAGGAGTTTGAAAGATGTACTCTCAGGTACAGAGTCGTTGGCCATTGCTATTGGTGGTAGAGAAGGTTTCTTGTAATTATTGAATGAAACTAGTTTAATCTTGGCGGCATTGAATGCGACCATCCATTTTTGTCTCCATTCCACTACAGATTAGAGGTCATCCTCTAGTGTTTCTGCCATTTCTTTAGATATGTGTTCATTTGTTTTCCTGTTGTGCCTGTTATAGAGTGTGGTGTCATTAGCATATATACCCATCTCAGAGGCAATTTTGTCGGGGAGGTCATTTATGAATATCAGGAACAGTAGAGGTCCAAGGATAGACCCCTGGGGCACCCCCGTATTTATATCATATTGTTTAGATGTATGATCATCGAGGACAACCTGGATTTTTCTCTTATTTAAGAAGGATTTAATTATGTTAAGTATTCTTCCAGTGATACCGTATGATCTAATTTTCCTGAGGAGACCCTCATGCCATACCCTGTCAAAAGCCTTAGATATATCTAGAGCTACCGCTCTGCCCTCTCCTGCTTTGTCCAGTTAATTGTATATAAGTTCAAAGATTACAGTGAGGATGTCTGCTGTGGACCGGGCTTGTCTAAATCCATATTGTTGGTCAGTCAGAAGTTTAGCATCTGTAAGGTGATGGACTAGAGCATGGTTAATTAAGGTCTCAAATATTTTTGGAAAAAGTGGGAGGAAGTTAATGGGGCGATAATTTAATGGGTCAGTTCTTTCGCCATAGTATATTAAAAAGTTCGTTTTGATAATTTTTAAAAAGAAAAGTAGGCTTTTAATAGCAATGTCAAAGTGAGAAAAAATCAGTTATATATATATATATGGGGGAACGCATGTTTGGCAAATTTTTATTCTGTTGTGTTGCATGTTTCTTAAGAATCTATGCTAATTTGTCAGTTTTTCGGGTTCTGAGAAATTCCAGACGATTTTCTTTACTTTGATGCACAAAATGGCCTCTTTTTTTCTTTCTAAAACTGTGAATATATTCTTCACATATTTACATCTGCATACTTCATCTCTAGTGATTCATTACATAACTTCTGGTGCAGTCTTTGTTTTGTTTAGTGCAAACATGTAGGGTCAACAAAGAGAGAGAGAGAGAGAAAGAGAGAGAGAGAGAGAGAGAGAGAGAGAGAGAGAGAGAGAGAGAGAGAGTGTGTGTGTGTGTGTGTGTGTGTGTGTGTGTGTGTGTGTGTGTGTGTGTGCGCACGAGAGAGACAGAGGGAGAATGCATTTTTGTAACCAGTGGTGCTTGGATTCAGTTATACACTGATATCATTAAAATTTAGCCCCAGTTAAGATAGCAATTTGTTAAATGAATCATATATAACAGATTGTTTACAGTAACTATCGTGTGCTCAGCACTAAATAATTGTAAAGAGGTCGATGTGACCTAAAACAAATGAAGTTGCTTGGATTATTATTCGTTTCTTCAGCTCTGAGGGAAGTAGCAGGTTCAGATGTTGGCATTATCAATGTCAGCCTCCAAACTATATATAAATAGATAAGATCTACTGATAGCAATTTAACCATTTATCCCTTTTCGATTGGTGATATATTAAATTTGTAATCACCAAATAAAAAATTTGATTTTCGTGTATCTACATAAGATTTTATAACGAGATGCAATATTTTATGTATCATTTTTAGTATTTACTTCAACAGTGCTCAATGCATCAATAGAGCTTGGTAAAAATTTATGAAAATATATGTTGACGTTAAGCTAAACAGAATTTGTAATGATTCTTCAAGTTAAAGTGCATGAAATTCATGTTACTGAGAGTTTTTATATGCACATAGTGTTCAGTTTAGCTAACAAACTACATTCATTGCTATTCTCGATCAAGGCTTAATTAGCTAATGACAATGCTCCTCTAAGATAAAGGTTTGACTGACTTTTATTTCCTCTTGTTTTCTTGTTTTGAAGAAAGGTGACTCACATTTGAAGTACTTTTTCTTATTTTTATTATCAGTGTTAGATTAGCTTAGTATTTTATTTAATTATTATTTTCACTTATGTATCGTTATACTAATGTAAAAACCATTCTGTGTATACAGTTGTTTGCTAGTTTACTTCCACAGCTTAATAGGTTTGGGGTGTCTTTAAAGTTTAGAATTTCGAATTTCCTAATCAGACATAATTTACATGGGTCGTCTTAATTTCTACAAATACTGACATATATTATTTTCTACTCGACTATTGGCGAGTGCCCATTTTCTTTGACACAATAGTTGCATGGAAAATAATACACGTTTTTGAATATTTAACAGGATTTGCCAACTCATTTTTTCTATATATATCTATATATATATAAAAATGGAACGTCTGGTTTATTCAAAATCGATAAACTAGAAATTTACAATCCCGTTTTCTGTGAAATTTTATAACAGTGAATCTTTAGCATCTAACTGTGTTTTTAAATATTAAAAGTAAATATTACCTTATTAAAAAAAAACTTTTATTCATAGGGGAAAATTTCATCCGAATCGATTAGCGAATATACTTCTGGTTTACCATTTTGAAATGACGAAACATAACGATTCTGACTATGATACACTTTTTTTTAATCGTTAAAATAGTAACAGAGAAATTATTATTAAATAAAATAAAAATATTTTCAGTAAATGCGGAACTATTTTTACCCATGCACTATGAGTTGATGACTTCCGATTTACAATATTTCAATATCTGTTTAATCGATAAGTACAGAAGACATTTCTATTTTTTACTTTCAGATTCATTCTTTTTTAACGTTTTGATTGTTTAGTTTTTTCTGAAAAAAAAAAATAGCATCCATTTTTTCTATCGACTTCATTTTCGGTTTTACATGCAAACTTTTCTCCCCCGAAGGATATGGGGATTTTGCCATTACACCAAATTGAGCCACAGCAACGCGTGGCAGGGTACAGCTAGTATATATATATATATATATATATATATATATATATATATATATATATATATATATAAAGGATGGCGTAAATATAATAAAAACAATATAAGGGCTCTTCAGATTTTTTCGGATTTAGGTAATAATGCTCAAATATTTTTTTCTTTTCTTTTTAAAATTAATGAGTTCTTATTCTTCTGATGAGTCAGGGTGGAAAATATTTAAAACTTAACATAATAATTATATGATTGTTTCTGCACTATGAAACAGGTGCTGCTAAAAATTGAACATTTTAACATGCTGAAAGAAAGAAATGGTAAGATAAGCAACATCTTGGAATTCGGAATATAAACTTTTTATCCTTTATTTGTATATGCTTTGTAGTTTTATTTAACATACATCAAGCTTCATAAAGAAAGGGATTGCTATAAATAAACGGTGAAATATAATTGAATAAGCATATTTTCTCCATATACATACTCCTCCCCCCCTACACACACATATATGATGTGTTCATTAATTTAGTAGTTTATCATGTACAATGTAATATATATTATCTAACTTTATATATACGAACCCCTTAAATGTTAAAATCTTTAAAAAGATTGTGTGCACATACGCACACACACACACACACACACACACACACACACACACACACATATATATATATATATATATATATATATATATATATATATATGAAAAAGGAAAAACTAAAATTATTACATGGTGAAACGATAAAATTTTCGCCTTAGAAAAGACGACAGAATTCCATTTCTGTTTGATGAAAACCGGTTTTCTTTTTTTTGTTGCAGATCATCTAGTTGCCCAGTTGTATACAAATCCCAAGAGCGATACGAAACTTCTATTATATCTGAAAGTGACACGATGTTCAACGAGTGATATCGGAAACACATGCTCTCTACTGATTCAAGTTATGGCAACAGGACCATTGCCAGCATGGTCAAAATGCAAATCCAGATGGTTCAATGCTTGAGGGCACCGCTCAACACATTCAACGACCCACGGTTGTGGTCTTTGGTGTGGTTTCAAGTGAGGGCTACATCATGCCACCTCACATCTTCACAGTCGGTTTGAAAGTCAACATCAAAGTGTACCTGAATGTGCTTAAGAGTGTGGTGCAATCAGGTGGCTGCTGGCAGGCCCTGGGTGTGGCAGCAGGACTTGGTGCCAGCTCACAAGTTTAAAGAGACCCAGGCTTGGCCTCAGAAGTAGTGCTACGACTTTTTACTCGTCTCTCACTGCCCCTTCCTCCTCCCTCGACCTGAACCCACTGGACTACTTTGTTTGGTCGTACGTTGAGAACATCACTAACATGACCTCCCACAACACCAAAGCCAGCCTGATCGCCGCCAACCGCCGAACTCCTGCCGGCGCTTGTGGAAAAGGCATGTTCCCAGTTCTGGACCTGTATTGAGGCGGTGATTGAGGTTAAAGGTGGCTAGATTGAATAAATATCAGCTCTACTACATAATCAAGTTACCCGAATTGATTTTTTCAATAAAAGTTTTAAAATAAAGCTGTAATGTTGCTTTCTTTAGGGCGACACTTTTATCATTCCTTCCTGTAATATGCATTTTCAAACATTTACTTGTACATCATTTCTCATTGTATTTGTATGCTAGTTTACTTCACCTTGAAGAAGTTTTAGATTAAAATCAAAACGTTGATGAATGTAAAAATAATTTTTATTTTTTATTTTTCATTTCTATCATGTTGGAATATTATTTCCATACTTTTCATTATACAAATACGTGTGTGTCTGCTAGAACATTTCCACAACAAATGGTGTGCAATTATGCACAATGTAGAATTTATACCTCCATAAAATTGTGCATAATAGTTAACTGAATTCAATCAGGCAAAAAAAAAAAAAAAAGACAAAAAAAAGAAAAAACGAATTGTATAAGTTCGTTTTTTGAAAGAATATGTAAATTAGGTTTTTTTTTTTCCTTTTTGGAAGTCGCTTGTATATTCACGGTGAGTACGTTAAGAAGATGTTATTGCTTCCTGTTACCCCGACAAAGAAGGGATTAGACCTCGTTCGTCCGCTCATATGTTCACCCTTTTCTCAATAACCACTCCTTGAATTTAAAAAAAAAAAATGCACTAACATTAGTCATAATGAAAGAAAATTTTTCGCTCGTGGAGGAGGACCCCGAATGCTCGGCTTGTTAAATAGAAAAATTGCCTTTTAATACTAATTTTAGAATTTCAGTGTAACAAATAAATTATATATATATATATATATATATATATATATATATATATATATATATATATATATATATATATATATATATATATGTGTGTGTGTGTGTGTGTGTGGAGAGAAAGAGAGACATGTGAGGAGCTAAAAAAATGCTACTTCGTCGAAAACTTGCCAATCATAAGTACTAGATGAAATAGATTCTGACGCTTACATTATATATATATATATATATATATATATATATATATATATATATATATATATATATATATATATATATATATACTCCTATAATTAAAAAAAAAAAATTTGTGTGTATCGGTATTCATATTAAAAAACAACAACTTTTTTGCATTTATTTATAAAGAAAATACAACTTTGTTATGTATGGGTTGTGGAACTGCATTCATCTGCAAAAAAATCTAGCTAATTAAATATAAATAAATACTGCATTAATGAAAATATGATATTTAAGCGTACGGCCGGCTAGTATATATATATATATATATATATATATATAGTCATCCACATACATTACTGTTTCGCAGCTCATCAGTGCGGCTAGACAGGCAATTGCCTCAAGGCAGGATAGAAACCCGACCGCCCAAATGACAGTTAAGGCTTCTCACCATTACGCTATATGGCTGCTGCTGTATGGGTAATGAATAAACGATGTTTTGACTAAATAAGCAGGTCAATGCTATTTTCGGACAACAACTTTATTAATCCAAATGATGGAGGTCTGAAATATACAATGACATTATGGTGAGATGAGTATGACATAATAATTCAACTATCTGTTGGATTAATTTAAGATGTGCTAATGGTTAGATTATGATGATGTGATGCACTATCCTCTATCCCCCCCCCCCCGAATCATTTGACAGTGTTCTGAATGACTGATTTAATGTTTGTTGCTGGTAAGGATTGTGGATAGGATGATGTTATTTGCAAAGCATATTAATAGATGATAGGTGTACTACTTGTACATAAAATAAAGAAACGGTTGTGAACCATCATTGGGTAGACTGCCCTCCGGTTCAGGGATTATTCTGTCCCATGTAATGTTCATAACCCCTGAGCCACTTTGGTCCTTGTCGTGGCCGATTGGAGCGTCTCGGAAGCTGGTCAAAGGAAAGTTGGTTTACTCCAGGTGTCACGTTCCTTCTCGGTGTGGTTGGTACCATGGGTGAAGGCGTTGGAGCCTGCGGTGTGGGAGGTGGCCTGGTAGATGTAGGCGTGGGATGTTGACTGTCATCCACTACTGGTGGTGGTCTGACCTGTGGTGGCTGAGTGAGATGAGGTGGTCTACCCTGCTCAGCTGGTGTAATGCAGACAGGAGGTGAAGCTGGTGCAAGCCCATTGTTGTTCTGTAGTTTTGAGCTTGTGACAGTCTGAGATGGAACAGCTGGGGTTATTAGTGTCCCACTCACTGGTGTAGGTGGGTTGGGATTTCCTCCTTTGAAGTGGTATCTCAGGTCATGGTTGATGGTGTGTTTTTCAGGAGGGGAATACACCGGCATGTACTTTCGTAGGAACTTCCTGTTGCGTAGTGTCACTCTGCCTGATCCGTCCATGCGTACAACATACTGGTCATATTGGTGAACTTCAATGACAGTTCCAGTTTTGTCCCATTTTCTTGGATAAGGGCCAGTTTGGTTTTGGATCCTGACCTGGTCTCCCACTCTGAGGGGTGGTAGCCGCTTTGTATGTTCTGTTAAGCGTTCGGCGATTTTCATGTGTCGGTTGCGTAACGCTTCCTCTCTCAGAGTAAGTGTGTCACTCCATGTCTCATGAGGTTTGTAGCGACCAGGCAGGACTGGGATGAAGTCTCGGATCGCCCGCCCAAAGACGCACATTGCTGGAGATAATTTTGTGTCTCTGTCAGGAGTGTTTCGATACTGCAACATGGCACGCTGAAAGGCATCGGTGTCTAATTCACCATTTGGTCCGGTGTTGTCTGCAATCATGCGTTTCACAGTCTTCACTCCAACCTCTGCTCTACAGTTGCTATGTGGAAAGGCTACTGATGAGAGTCTATGATGCACACCCCAGGTCTTCAGGAAATCTCTGGTTGTTGAAGCTGTAAACTCTGGGCCGCCATCTGAAGATAACTCATCTGCTATTCCAAATGTGACGAATGTGCGTCGTAAGCAGTCGATGAGGCCAGAGGCACCATTGTGTGCCCTTTCAACGATGGGCCAGTTTGAGTATCTATCAACAATCACCAGGTAATTACCGCCTTTGTAGTGGAAGAAGTCCGCACATACACACTGAAATGGATACAAGGGGTAGACAGGTGGCATTAGTGGTGCACTTGGTTGAGATGGAGCATTTCGGTTGCAATGATTGCAAGAGTTTCTGAGTTTGGTGATGTCATTGCTTATACCAGGCCAAAACACAGAGGTTTCTGCTCTTGACATCATGGATGAAATGCCTTGATGTGCAGAGTGCAACACTGTAAGCACATCTTTTCTCAGTAACGGTGGAACCACTATCCTGTCTTTGTATATAATGACACCATTGACGGTGGAGAGGTGGTTGCGGAATTGATGGTATTCTCTCAAGGAGGGCGGTAGATCATTTCGGATGTCTGACATTCCACTTTCAATTTGTTGTACTAGCTTGAACATGTCCTCGTCGCTGGCTGTTGCAGTTCTAATCTTGTCCCAGGAGATGCACTACAATGATGTGACTGAAGACAAGGCGGATGAATAAAATATGGCTTCACCACATGGAGGGGCAGTGTCTGGCTCTTCGGTCATGACACCTGAAGCTTTGTGCTGCAGTGTTGGGATGGTTTGTGGTGCCTCAGTCCGGCTGTAGCCATCAACAGAGGCTATGTCATCAATGAGAATCATACTGTCAGGCCTTCCAACTGGGTGGCGAGATACGGTGTCGGCAGCACGGTGTTTAGCACCAGGCACGTGTAGCATCGTGAACTTGTACCTTAGGGTCTTTTCCTTCAGGTTACGAAGTCTTGAATTGGGGATGTCCTCCAGTGATCTGTCCCCAAGGAGCTTGATCAGGGGCTTGTGGTCTACTGCGATGATCAACTTGTCACATCCCAGAACAAAGTATCTTGCTTTTTCCAAGGCGTCAGCAACTGCAAGGGCTTCACCTTCGATGGGTGCGTACCTGGATTCTGTGGGGCTGGTGAACCTGCTGCCAACAAGGGTTATCTTCCACCCATCTCGGCAACAGAAGGGCACAGTTTTAATGCATGTGCAATGTTTCTGGAACAGCCAGAATCCAATGCCATTCTTCGACCAGTCTGTAGCTAGGCAAGTTGGTTTGTTTTTGTCGAATATCTGGACACCATGTTCAATTTCACTGATGATGACTGCTTTTGACTCCTGAAAGAGGCGTTCCAGTGTGTCGTCCCAGTTGAATGGGGTTCCAGGTTTCAACAGTTGTCTGAATGCTTGCATCCTGTCAGTCATGCTGAAGGCATATGATACCTGGTTTACAAGACCAAACCATGATCTCATGTCCGTGATGTTCTTCGGTGAAGGAAAGTCCAAGATTGCTTCAAGATAGCGACTACATGGTCGCACGCTGTCTGGGGTAATTTCAAACCCAGCAAACTCTACAGTGTCTTGAGCAAAGATGAATTTCTCCGGGTTTAAGATGATACCGTTCTTTCCACAAGTTTCCAGCCAGTTACAGGATTGAAGGAAACTGTTCTGTGTACTGACTTTTAACCACGAATCTGTCGAAGAATAGTTTATTTTTTAAAAGTGGCTTATAAGACACGCAACCTTCATCATAAATAAGCAGGTCAATGCTATTTTCGGACAACAACTTTATTAATCCAAATGATGGAGGTCTGAAATATACAATGACATTATGGTGAGATGAGTATGACATAATGATTCAACTATCTGTTAGATTAATTTAAGATGTGCTAATGGTTAGATTATGATGATGTGATGCACTATCCTCTATTGACATCGCCCAAATGCCTCCGCTCGATTTATATATATATATATATATATATATATATATATATATATATATATATATATATATGCTGTAAACGTTAGAATCCATTTTATCTAACACTTATCGTTGGCAAGTTTTTTATCTTGAAGTAATATGTTTTAACCCCTTACATCAAGTGGCTTCATGCCTTGTCTGGGACGATTTTCATAAATAAAAAGAAATAGGAAGCCATGCCCATGCTTCCTCTTTGATCTATGATACAGTGCCTTTACAAACAAGTAAATTAATTATCTCAATTATTATTTAATTCAAATGCAATTTTCAACATTTATTTAATAGATTATACATTTTGTCATAAAGGAATGAATATAAGAATGTTGTAAAACAATCAGGATGAGAATAGAAGTCCTAATAATTTAATTAATAAGGAAAAAAGATTTTGGATGTTTATTTTCTTATGTTTATTATTTTGGTTCATGTAATGGTCGGTTTTGTCATCATATAAAGAAGCCTCATTCATTATTGGAAGAAGGTAATAATTTGTTAAACGTGTATGGCCTTGTAGAAATCAATCACCTAAGACGGAAGAAGACGAGAAGAAGGGGGAGGAGGAGGAGGAAGAGAGAGAGAGAGAGAGAGAGAGAGAGAGAGAGAGAGCACTTGTGTGTCTCATGTCTTGTACTTGTAATGTCTCGTTATTTCCTCTTCCATCTCAAATATAAAAACAATCAAAACTCGCAAAAATGGCTAAATTTTAGATTTTGTCTTTTATTACTTTTTAAAGAGAAATGTTTGCTTGAAGCATTGCTGGTAAACAGGGATGTGGCTGATAACGATGCAAATAAATAAAACAAAACAAAAACAAAAACAAAATACAAAAAAAAAACGGAATGGTGAAAGAAAGTAGAAGCAAAAACAAACAATGGAAGACAACATTTTGATCACGAAATTTAACAAAATCTATTTATTAATCAAAAGATCTTTCACATATCAAATAAGTAAATATCAGACTCACTGTAAAATATTAATGGAAAATATCCGGGATGGTGTAACATCTTTGATAATTTTAGAAGTGACCTCCCCCCACCACCACTTCTCAAAAAGAATGCAGATGTGGAGTCGTCAAACGGAAGAAAAATAAAGATAGCTGCCCTATTTTTTATATATATTTTTAACTAGCTTTGCAATTATTTTTTATTCAAACAATTTAACCAGAGATCAACGGATTACATTTTTATAGTATACTAGTCGGGTGACTCGATGTTGCCCGGTATTAAATGGTCAATGAATGTTTCACACACCCATATTTTTATATTTTTATTGTCATTGAAATCGATGAAATAGCACATTTTATGATTAAATCGATTGATTGCCTGCTCTAATTGGAGACCCATCGCGATGCACCTGGATGAAGCTTTACATGCCTCTCGGAGTGACTAAGTTCACAATATATTGTAGCCTACATTGCACTGTAGAGAACCTACTATTGATTTTATAAAATTATTTTTATATATAATGGCTTGTATTAAGGTTAAAAAAAAAAAAAAGAAGTTAAGTATCATGCTTCAGTTGTGCTCTAAACACAAACATTCATTTCGAACGCACCCCTGTCATATCAAAGAACTTACTGTTGATTTTATATGTTGGGCGTTTCAGCTTGTGTGGTAATAAAACTTCTCAAATGCACGTGCGATATTAGGTTGTTAACTTTGGTCAAAATCGCCTGTTCCTTTTTTCGTCGGATTATTTCAATTATAACCTATCTAAGAACACTGCCAGGCACATAAAGTATCTTCGTGTAAAATTTCATAAAAATCGATGCAGCCGTTTTCGAGTCCATAGGGAACGAACTCAAAGACACACAGACAAAGTTCCTTTTATATAATAGTAGAGATATATTTTTATCTTTTTTTTTTTATCTATCTTTTTATCTAAGACATATCTATCTTGCTATCTATTTATCTTTATCAGAAGTGATAACGAATCAACCCCGGGTTCGAGTTCCAGCTGAGACTACTGACTTTAACTTTGCCCTCGATTTTTCCTTTTCTTTTTAAGTTTCTCTACAATTTTTATTATTTGTTTCTTTCCATCCGCCCCACCTGAAATGATAGCAAGAGATCTTCCGATAGACATGTTTTACTCTTTTACTCATTAGTTAGCTCCAGGTGGATTCCAGCTTCTAATACCGATACCAAAAACCAGGTGTGTATTTTATTTTCTTGGCCATTTGAAGTGCATTTGTTATCTATCTATCTATCTATCTATCTATCTATCTATCTATCTATCTATCTATCTATTCAACTAAGGGTTAAATTGTATCACTGCCTATATATATATATATATATATATATATATATATATATATATATATATATATATATATATATATATATACTAGCAAATGTACCCGTCGTTGACTGGGTTCAAAAACAGCCTACAGAAAATGGACTCTGATATATGAAAGTATGATAGGTTATGAAAAGGAAGGGTTGTAAAGAGATAGCTTCGAATTTGGGGGTATCAAAACCAAAGCAAAATATGATGAAAGTAAAAATAAAATAGATAAACCCCATGATTTATTATACCATACCTGTTCACACCGAAACACTTATCACAATATTCTGTGGATCTATATTAAAAAACCTTGTTAAACTTTGTGACATATTTCCATTATATGAAGGTCAGCCGTGAACGAACACCCCATAATTTTATTATACCATATTTCTTCAAACTGAAACATAATTATCAAAGTATACTTACGCAGATAGATATGAAAAGTCTTTATTAAAATTTGCGCCTATTTCCATTCTATGGAGGCCAGGCGTGAACGCAGATCCCGCAATTTTATTATACCATCCCTATTTAAGTTAAAAAAATACTTATCAAAATATTCTTATGTACATCTATATCAAAAACACTTGTAAACGTTTTTTTTAAATTTTCAAATTTTTTATTTTCGTACTTTGTGGACCAGGCGCGAACGCAGACCTCACAATTTTAATGAACCACCGTTCTGCAGGATCAAACATACCCATTCCTGTGTCTCGATACATCTTCTATCATTATATGTAATCAGTTTTTTAAAATAGTCAACCATATAGGCGCCTATTCGTGACCAGACACACACACACACACACACACACACACACACACACACACACACACACACACACACATCGAGCTTTATATTATATACATACATACATATATATATATATATATATATATAGGCAGTGATAAATAGATAGCAAGATAGATATGTCTTAGATAAAAAAGATAGATAAAAATAAAAAAGATAAAAAACTATTGTATAAAAGGAACTTTGTGTGTTTCTGAATTCGTTCCTTATGAACTCAAAAATGGCCGAGTCGATTTTTATGACATTTTACACGAAGATACTTTATGTACCTGGTAGTGTTCTTAGATAAGTTTTGTATCGTAGTGTCTTCAATAAGTATCAATAATCGATAATCGAAATAATATATATCCTGGCTTGAGGTAGTTGCTTGTCTAGCCGCACTGATGAACTGTGAAACAGCGAAACACTACAGTATGTGGATGACTATATATATATATATATATATATATATATATATATATATATATATATATATGCAGTGATACAATTTAACTCGCATATATATATATATATATATATATATATATATACACATATTATATATATATATATATATATATATATATATATATATATATATATATATATATATATATATATATATATATATCGGAATTAGACCAGCGAATTCGACGAATTTGAACAAAACTCAAGTCCTGTGTCACTGAAGAACAAAATACAAAACTCCTGCACCAATTCAATGATATCGGCACTAACTTTGAATACTCCAATCGAATAAAAATCCAAAAAAATTAAACGCCTTATACAAAAGAACCATTGTACTCCTAAACCACACACAACACTACATCAACCTATCGGACTACGACCTCACCGAGCACCAAAAAAATTTCTGGACCTCAGACCAAACTGCCACCTATTTAATACGTTCAAGCACCAAATTAAAAAAGCGGAAATCGACTTATTATAGGAAGCGGACAACAAAATCACCACCTACTCCGGTTTACGCGACCTTTTAAAAGTTGAATCTATTAAAAATCCACACACACACACACACACACGCACACACACACACACACACACACACACACACACACACACACACACACACACACACACACACAAAAAAAAAAAACTCTAACTTAATATTAACCCCAGCCTTAAAAAAGCCGCGCTAAAACTCTGCAACTACCCCAACCACACGATTAAAAAAGCCGATAAAACAAATATATTTGTAGTAAATCCGACTACCATGAAAAACTACAAACCATCCTCGACGACCGCACAAAATTAAAAAAAAAATCAGCAACAACTCCACGAAGTCAATAAAAACGCAAATTCACAGACTCATCATGGCCGACAATGCCCAAATAGGGAATCATTAACTCCCTTAAATCATTGGTGACTACAAACCCGGATACCTATACGGAACCGTCAAAATCCATAAACCCAACTCTCTTCTCCAACCTATCATTTAACAAGTCCCACCCAGTGTATTCACTAACAAAAGTCCTACATGACATCATCAGCCCATATCTACTCAGTAGATATAGTGTAAAATCCACACAAGAACTCTTACGAATTTATTTTTTTTACATAGGCAATCACAACTCATTAAGGCCAAGAGGCCACTCAAGGATAAGGGTTAAAGAGTGTACAGTAATCAATTGGACAATATAGTAATCGTTAGTAATGGAATTTCGGTAAATTTATTTAACTTAAGTGGAACGGTTCATCACGAACTTGTTTACGTTAGACTTGAAGACAACCATATTGTAGTCAGCGGGAAAGCAGGAAAACGGAAGACAGTTCCATAGGCGTGCACTTCTAAGAAAGAAGCTTTGTTCATGGAATCTATGTTTAGGTTTGGACACAGATAAAGAGTGGAGGGAATTATTGATAGTGTTTACAGCTAGACGAATGTTTCTTGTGAAAGTTTGGTGAGGGGGGACCATAGATTGGAGCTCAGTCGAGCACTTGCCATGAAAATAACGATAAAGCAGAGACAAACTCGCAACATCTCTTCTGTGAGATAGAGGTTGCAGGGAAGAGAAAAGGACATCCCCCACAAGGCTACGAAGTCTATTTTGAACTCTATAAAGGCAGGACAAGTCCTTTCTAGCAGCTCCTGTCCAGATGTGGCAACAGTACTCCATGCTTGGACGTACCTGGCTCTTATATAGATAGAGAATTGCATCAGCAAAGAGATATCTACTGGATCGATAGAAGGATCCCACCATTTTTCCAGCAGCCTTGGCAACGGATTTGATGTATGTGTTCCACTTCAGATCAGGAGTAAAGGTCAAGACTAGAAGCTTGTCAAAACATAAGGCCTCCCCAAGTTTAGAGCCATTCATTTCAATTGATGCGAGATGGGGATCAGAACGTTGATGACGTAAAGATAAAAGCTTGGTTTTAGATGCATTAAATCTACACAACCTGACGACAAAATAATCGTCAGATCATCGAAGTTAAGCAACGCTAATTTTGGTTAGTACCAGATGGGTAACCATCTGGAAATTCTAGACACTGTATGTACTCTCCACTTATCTCGGCATTTATTTCCAGTCGTTCTGAACATACACTTCACTTGCCACTGGTATTTAACAATGTTGACTCAGGAGAGGTGTGGTTGGAGATTGCACACCTGCTGCCACAAAAAATCTGCACGCAGGATCCCTATAGTGGGTATCCATAGTGTGTAAAAGACTGAAGGAGCCTATATATATATATATATATATATATATATATATATATATACTTAATGATTAACTAACGTAAAGTCTCTGATGATTCGTTTGTTTTATGCCATTCAATGAAACACGTGTAAGACTGTTGAAATCATACAATAAATCATAACATTTTTAAATACCAGATCATTTTCAGAATTTTCGTATGTACTCAGCAGAAATACAAATTAAGAAAGTTAAAATTTCTTTCAAAAAATGCAATGCAAAAATCATAAGAATAGAATAATTGACAATTACCTCGATGGAGTACTCTTTCATTAAAAATCTATGTAGATGATGGACTCGTGTACTTGTGCCCCCCCCCCCTCGACATACATATCCTCCACAAACTCGTTTAGCAACAAAATCACACCCCTTCAGTGTTGAGGTCCCTAAATGCCAGAAAACTTTCTACTCTAATAGTTTCTTCCCTCGAACAACTAGAATTAGGAATTTCGTTCGTGCTACCTGCTTCCCTGACTGTACTGATATGCAGAAGTTTAAATGTAATGTAAACCAACATCTTGTTAATCTTTACTAAGCAAATAATAGTCTTTTACGTCCAAGTGGCGATATGCTTTATTACGGGGTGAACGTGAGTAACAAAAAGAAAAAGAAAGATAGATTCAAAAGATACTCAACATTCGTTAGCAGAACTTGAAAATAGTAGATCAGGTTCATAGTAGAGATAGCACCACCAACAAAATTCATCCTTAATTATTTCCAAGGCAAATACATCTCATCTTTATTCATGTATGTATAAAAAAATCAATATGAAAAATATGTAAATGCTTATATCCCTTCTCTGTTTATTTGGTGACGTGTATGATTACAGAATATCTTTTGAGAAAACAAAACAAAAAGAAATAATTTTTTTCTAAAAATCAACAAAACTTTCGGTCGATCCTTCAGTGGATTGGTTGAAAATTTTGTCTTTTGGTTGTTTAGTTGTTTTTTTTTTTTAATTTATTTTTGCAAAAGACATCAACAAATAAGAAAAAATTGAAAAAATATAATCATTAGTATATTTTGAGTATTGATTTCTAATGCACACACACACACACACACACACACACACACACACACACACACACACACACACACACGCACACATACACACACACACATATACACTTTCAAATAAATATTTTTGATGTCGCTACACAATCATGACAATGTTTCGGTTAGTTATAAAAACTAATGACCTCGTCAGGCAATGCAAGACTCTTCTTTTAAAAAGCCAGATCCTCACATGAAGACGAAAAAACAATGTGCACAAGAATTGCAATTTAAAAAGTTATGTGGTTACATATGAAAAACCAAAAAAGAAAAGGACAAAGAAAAAAGAAGAGAAGGAAAGGGGGGAAAAAGGAAAAAAAAAAGAATATGGATTTATATAAACACCCATGCATTAAAAAGATCTTTATTTGAATATAAATAAAAGTATACCTTTCTCTATTTATGATTGGGCACTATTATATAAACCTCATTAACTTCATTGGTTTTTATCTTTGAATATTTTTAACCTGGACACGTGGTACAACATAACCTGGACACGTGGTAATTTGGACCATATCTTATTTGATATCTTTTCCTCTTGGAAGCCGAATGTTTCAAATTTTAGAATCAATGTGCTAATGTATTATAAAAAAGTACTCAAAGACAAGAGGAAGGTGGGATCCCTCTAGTGTACTAGAAACTTATTCACACCAGAGAGTATCCTATATCTTTACGGAGCCACAATTTGCCCATGTATAAGGAATTGTTGCTATATTTGGGCTGATGCATCTACCACTTGTCTCTCACTATTAGACAGGGTTCAACAAGGAGTCTACAAATCTAATAGGTCCCACACTATCATCCAAGCTCCAAACTCTCTTCTATCGCCACAGTGTTGCATCCCTGTGCATGTTTGACAAGTACTTTAATGAAATATGTTCTGATGAATCATAGTATTTGTGCCTCCTCGATGTGCATACTCCTGACTAACTCGACAAGAAGCAAAATCCCACCCCTTCACTATTGATATCCCTAGATGCTAGAACAATTTCTTCCATCAGACTGCTAGACTTTGGAATTCCCTCTCTGTTTCTTGCTTCTCTGACTATCCTAACTTGCAGAAATTTAAATGTTATGTGAACAGACACCTCACTCTTCAACTCCCTACGTGTCCCTATTTGATACGATTCAAAATAATAACCCCTTACGTTTCAAGTGGCAATACGCCTTCTGAAAAAAAGTTAAAAAGACAAAACCGAACTCATCACTTCAGCAAAACACAAACATAAATAAAAAGGTTTTTAATCCACTCATCAAATCCAGACATGTAGCTGCGTCAGTCTGTACATCATAAAACTTTTTGCATCATGTTTCTAAATTATGAGTATCTCGAAATCAAGGAAGATGATTGTCAGCTGCAACTTACTACTTGTGCCGCTGGTCAAATGCAGAGATATAGTTACAAGTTGGAATTGAGACCGCATTGGTTAGGATGGGAATAGACACCTTCCTGTGTATTCCTGACCTCATCATTAAACGATTACGTTACAAAAGAGTAAAGGGGTACTTGATTAGTTTAATGGATACACACGTTATAAACTATGGGATTAGTAAGCCGTGTACAAATACATGCAAATCTTTTGTGTTCCACTCGAAAAGGCATGAACCTAAATTTGTTTTCTAAAAGTAAAATGAAAAATACTGTCCAACAAATTATTTGTGCAATTAATCAGTTTGTGTTTCAGCATTAAATAAACAAAAACAGGGTTGATATGTCGTTAAAATGATGAGCCAAACCAAACTAAAGAGTATGCATCTTATATTTCTCTCAGTCTCTGTTTGTCTGTCCTTTTTGCTTTTCCTTGTGAACTATTGGACTGATCTGGCTGAAATTTTGTATGGACCTTTGTAATGAGGTGCAGCGAACTAAGTATTATGGTATCCATTCGATGCACAGTTAGGGATAAATGCAGATTAGTTTTTAATGCAAAAATGAGCACAGATTTAACAATATTCAATCATCAATTTGGCATAAAGCACTTATTGTAAATGAATGGGTTATAACTTTTTCCTGTTTTTTAACCGGCTAAAAAGCCTAGTAAATGAATAAGTGTCAATAAAGAAAACATAAAACAATAAACAAGTCCACAAATCCCAAAACACCATTATGAACAGTCTCAATAAAAAATACACAATTAAACCCGGATCTCCAACTTCTAACATAGACCCCCACTACCAGGTCTCCTTCTCTAACATCAGGGGTCTATGTTCTATCCTTCCAGAGGTTGAAACCTAATTACAGGAGACTAAACCAGACATATTATTTCTAAGTGAAACTGGCATTGGACAGACCATTTCCCTAGATGAGTTCGTAATTAAAGAATACTCTAATTTAACTTCCAAATCTTACCCCCAAGAT
The DNA here is from genome assembly GCF_053919585.1 of Euprymna scolopes. Lineage (NCBI taxonomy): Eukaryota > Metazoa > Mollusca > Cephalopoda > Sepiida > Sepiolidae > Euprymna > Euprymna scolopes. Next base: position 17,309,688 of record NC_136483.1, on the reverse strand, counting down.
CGCCATGGGCATAGAATATGTGCCTATATAAAAGATGGCTTTCCATGTGGTAGGGACATCTCCAGAAAATATCCTAACTTACCCTATATGTGCTTCCGGGTTGCACTAGCTCAAACTACTGCATTTATATATGCTCTCTATCGCCCCCCACAACAGCGGAGTTACTATCTTTAAAAGCATATCTGAGAAAATTGACCATGCCCTATCTGCTTATCCTTCAGCTAATATTCATATCCGTGGAAACTTCAATGTTCACAATGTGGAATGGTTAACTCACTCAAACAAGACCGATGATGAGGGCAGGTTCTGTCATGATTTCTCCATTGCTTATGACCTCACTCATATGTTCATGAACCCACCCATGTTCCCGATACTGACGGCCAATATGCAAGTCTCCTAGACCTCTTTCTCACAACTTGCCCTGAACTTTTTCCACTGCTTCGAACGTAATAGATGTATGGAAACTAAAGCCGCTTTCAGGACTGCTAGCATTGTAAGAAAGTAATAAAGAAAGCAAGAGAGTTGTATGCTCAATCCGTCAAGTCCAAAGTAGCTGAGCAGTGGCTTGGTTCCCACCAGTTTTGGCAAATAGCAAACAGAATCCTGAACAGAAGCGTGTGCTCTATCCCAACTCTCATAAATCGATCTGAGGTCATCTCATCAGCATCAGACAAGGCAAACTCTTCGCCAAGAACTTTGCAGCTAATTCTAACCTTTACGACCAAGGCTGCCAACCTCCAATATTTCCTCCTGTATCAGAAAACATGCTATGTGATATACAAATATCTGTACATGATGTTTCCAAGCTAATCAACAACCTTTATTCCAGTAAAGCAACCGGCCCTGACTTCAACCAGAACTTGCGCTCATCCTTACAAAACTGTTTAAACGTTGTCTTAAGGAGAATTGATTCCCGTCACCCTGGAAAATCTCATCAGTATGCCCTATATTTAAGAATTCAGGTGATCGCTCATCTCCCTCACAGTACAGGCCAATAAATCTCCTGTGCTTCATGAGTAAGTTGCTGGAATATGTGTTAAATAGAGAAGTAATCAACCATCTCAGCAAAAATAACCTTCTTAGTGACACACAATATGGTTTCCGTTTTGCTAGATCTACAGCAGATGTGCTTACAGTTATATCTCATAGGATTAGCGAATCTCTCGACGGAGGCTACCTTTCTAGGGCAATTGCTCTTGACATATCAAAGGCCTTTGATAGAGTATGGCATAAAGGTTTACTTCACAAGATCTCCAGCTACGGTATAGCTGGAAATGTCTTCTCAATTATTAAATCATTTCTCTCTGATAGGTTCATAAGAGTAGTGGTTGATGGGCAGAAATCAGAAGCTCTTAGTATTAATACTGAAGTCCCTCAGAGGTCTATCCTGGGCCCAACTTTCTTCCTGATCTATATTAACGATCTTCCAAATCACATCCTTACATCATTCGTAGACATCTATGCTGATGACACTACTATCTATGGTAGCACATCTAAGACAGTAAACGACCAAGTTCTCTCTGATTTTCTCTCCTCTGATCTTGAGCATGTGGTATAATGGGGAAAGAGGTGGCTTGTTACTTTTAATGCATCTAAAACCAAGCTTTTATCTTTACATCATCAACACTCTGATCCCCATCTGGCATCAATTAAAATGAATGGATCTCGTCTTGGGGAGGCCTTATGTTTTGACAAGCTTCTGGGCTTGACCTTTACTCCTGATCTTAAATGGAACACGTACATTAAATCTGTTGCCAAGGCTGCTGGAAAAATGGTGGGATCCTTCTATCGATCCAGTAGATATCTCTTTGCTGAAGAGCCAGGTACGTCCAAGCATGGAGTACTGTTGCCACATCTGGACAGGAGCTGCTAGAAAGGACTTGTCCTGCCTTTATAGAGTTCAAAATAGACTTCGTAGCCTTGTGGGGGATGTCCTTTTCTCTTCCCTGCAACCTCTATCTCACAGAAGAGATGTTGCGAGTTTGTCTCTGCTTTATCGTTATTTTCATGGAAAGTGCTCGGCTGAGCTCCATTCTATGGTCCCCCTTCGCTAAACTTTCACAAGAAACACCCATCTAGCAGAAAACACTATAACTAGTTTCCCCCCACTCTTTATCTGTGCCTAAACCTACGCGTAGATTCCATGAGCAAAGCTTCTTTCTTAGAACTGCATGCCTATGGAACTGTCTTCCGTTTTCCTGCTTTCCCGCTGACTACAATATGGTTGTCTACAAGTCTAATGTAAACAAGTTTTTGATGAGCCGTTCCATATAAGTTAACAAATTTACCAAATTTCCATTAATAATAATTACTATATTGTCCAATTTCTACTGTACACTCTTTAACCCTTATTCTCGAGTGGCTTCTTGGCCTTGATAAGTGGTGATGCCAATGTAAAACATAAATAAATAAATAAAACAATGAAGGCAAATAAAAATGACATTCGAAGAAGGTCTGAGAACACAGCTGCCAAATCCACTGACCAAACAGACACCAGATCTCATCAGATCTATTTGGATGATATACCAGCAATTTCCCTCAGCTATCGGTAAAATTGCTACGTATGTTTAACTAATTATTTATAATAGCTATTGTTTTTTTTTTTTTTTTATCTTATTAACCCCAAACGAGGCATATTGACACTTGGGACTAAATTTACAAAGATATTATGTAGAAAAATTAACCTCCAAACTTTAATTTGGCATCTCAAAGCAAGTGTGTTCAAACGAGTTGAATCAGCAGCTCTTCAGAAAGTGTTGCATTGAGTGGAAAAGGTAGTTATCTGATAGAGCATAGACAGGCTGGATGTGGCAGAACCTCAATGCTATCCAGCTCTTCAAACTTGTCTTTGGTCTTTCTTGTGATGTGTGCTGCTGCATCAAAGCATGCTTTTGATTGGTCAGAGCTGGGAACATTTACTTCAACTTTTCATAGACCCACTCCAGTTGCTTACCGTAAAGTTCAGCACTGATGGCATGACCATTTGGAACCAACTCAAAATGCACAGTTTCTTCAAAGTTTCACAACATGACTTTCTTGCCGAATCGATCTTGTTTTAGAATCGATGGTATCTCTTGCCCTTTCTGAACCCATCGCTTATCTCGACTGTGTTGGGTCAAATAGACCCATTTCTCGTCTGATATTACAATGCACGTCCAAAAACACTCATCCAATGGATTGCTGAGCAATTGACGGTAAATTTTGTCTGTTGGCTTTCCTGGTTGAAGGAGCTCATTTCCAGCAGTAATGTATCAAAACTCGCAGCTAAATTTTATCAATTGCTATCTGGAATAGAAAGATGAAGATCATTATAACAATATAAATGTAAAAAAAAAAAAAGCAATTAAAAATTGCATAAAAATTAAATTTTTGTAAGTGTTTATAAAATTTTGGGACAACTTATTTGTCACAAAGTATTATTAAATGCTGAGAAATATCTTAGAATAATAAGAAATCTTTGAGTTAGCAAAAGGTGTTTTGTTTTTTCAACTGTAATTCGATTAAAAAAATATTTCATCGAAATGAAATGTCATTTGTTCTGTTTACCTTGTCTTGTTCGTATCCAATAGTGTTTTCTACAAAACTACATTGTTACAGCCGGGCTGACAACCTTGGTGTGTCAAGTTTGAATCCATTTGTTTCGCTTTTTATATTGGCAACCTTTATGCATTCCCTTCTAAAAGTACCTGGCCTCTTTCTAGAAAGAATGTGAACCAAAAAGATACCGGGGAAACCAATGCCAACAATAAAATCATTCAAAATTCAACTTCTTATATTACAAACTGTTTAATATGAATTTACTTTATAGTTTTTTCTTCATTGACTTCTTAAAAACTTTTGACAGAAACATGCTGTAGAGAGTCCTTAAGATATTTGGATTCCCAGATTACTTTATTGAAATTGTTAAACAATTTCATAGAAGGCACAAAGGCGAAGCAAGAGAGTGATCAGATAGAGATGAATCACAGAACAAATCAAGGATGTACACTTGCACCAATCACGGTACTAATAAGCTGTATCAAGACATGGACAAACGCGTCTTTATTTGCTCAAGATTTGACGGCAAACTGTTCAACTTGGCACGATTGAGAGCAAAGACAAAACGATCTGATAACAGAACTACTATTTGCAGATGACAACCTTGGTGGCACGCAGTAAGGACCAAATCCAAAACATGGTAAACTCGTTTTGTAGAATGACATATAAAATCGGTCTTCAGGTAAATACAGGGAAAACTGAGGTAATATACCAACCATCACCTGACAATATGCACCCACGAGATCCATCGATCATGATAAACGGTGAGGAATTAAAAGTGGTACAGATTTTAAGTACCTTGGAAGTACACTGACTATCAATGGCTGTACAGACAAGGAGTTAAGCTGTCACATCCAGAGTGTATGTGCTTCATCCAGAAAACTAGAAAAGCAATTATGATCAAGGAACCGTATTAGACAAGAAATAAAATGAAAATTCATAAAGCAGTCATATTACCTGCACTACTATATTCAGCAGAAACCTACACACTATACAGGGACTGCACAAAGAGGATGGAAGCAATACAACAGAGCCACCTAAGAAAAATTATGAAATGAAATTTATAAAAACTAAATGGAACGATTTTATACCAAATGTTGAAGTACTCAACAACATGGACAGCATAGAAGCCATACTCGCCATCACACAACTGCGATGGACTGAACATGTGGCCAGAATAGAAAACAATCACATCCCAAAATTCTATTGTATGGACAATTAGAAAATGGGCACAGAAAGATTGGTAGGCAGAAACTCCGCTTCAAGGATGTGATAAAGCACCACCCAAATGCAATGAATATGAACACGAAAAATTGGGAAGAGCTAGCAGCAGACCGAAGTTGCTGGCGTACTAACCTTCACAAAGGAAAGGCAGAAATAGAGGCAAAAATAAAGGCTAGGTCTGAACAAAAACATTACCAAAGGCATGACCCTGGTAACTGCCCATGCACTTCTTGTGGGGAAACACACACTGAGTGTGGAATACTATAAAGCACTCAGACCCTGACTAGTTATCTTCAGCTATGAAGGCTTGCATGATGATGATGATGATGATGATGATGATGATGATGATGATCTTATAGTATATCTGGCAATGAGGCCCTGATTTGAGTAATTTGAGAAGTGTGAGTGTATCCCTTAGTTATCGTGACCCCCAGTTATGTCATGGCCTCATCTATGGATGGAATAGAAATTATTATTTACATATTATTTACCTCCTCTGCAGGAATTTAGACATAAGTTTACATGTGGTTTTTAGAAGCCAGCACACTAGAAAGTATCATTTATATATTTACTTATTTACCATTAAGCCAAAGTCCATTCTGACCTGTAGTGCTTGACAGGTTCCCATCTAATATTTAAATAGATTTTGTACTGGGCATGACACTTAACTGCTTAGGACTTTGGGCAAGGTGTTCGCTTTTTAGTCCACCTTATCACACTAAAATTAATCTTCCCCAGTTCTTTATATTTTTCTTCTGTCTATCCTATCTCTCAACCTTACTAACTACTCAAGCTTCTGAACTATGATGGCTAGGACACAAAATTTCACTCAGTGGTAACGTCCCAATTTTAAAGCTTTGACAAATGTGGAGTTACCCCTTCGTTAACACTGAACTTCTTCCCATTTTCAACTGTTGCTCACTCACTTGTTATTTGGGGCTGAGTTTCCAACATCATAAATGTCCATAGTGCAGTATTACTTGTGAATGAATAAAAGGTTCCTACTAATTCGGTCTTTCTGATGATGCAGAGGAATGACAGGGCTAAGGTTTGATGTATCATTGCTTTGTGTTCTGATAAAAGAGTTATTTCTGACTTCTTGCTATTGAAGCTGAGGATGCACAGACTGGAGGTAGCATGAACATGCTAAACGAAGATCTAGTTGGATAAATAGATGTAAACACATCTAAATTGAGGGTAACTGAGGCAAAAGCAGGCTAAGTAAGACTTGGAATGACTCAGCCAAAGATGGCGTCAAACAATGGCACATCAAAGTAAACGTAATTAATAGAATTTCATGGAGAAGACGAATAATATGCAATCCACATCTGATGTGGAAAAGACATGTTAAACAAAGAAGAAGAAGAAGAAGAAGAAGAAGAAGAAGACAGAGATAATAAGGGAGAAGAAGAAGGAACATATGTATACACACATATATATATGGAGAGAAAGACAGAGAGAGAGAGAGAGAGAGAGAGAGAGAGCAGGCTTAACTTATATGATATTAAGTCAGTGCAAAAGTTTTGCCGATTTAAAATTTCATTTTGCAAATGAATATCTGTGTCCTTGAAAACTTTTATTCAACAATAACGGACTTTGCTCTTTATAACTTGATTCCATCTGTCAATGCGCTTATAAATGCCTCACTTGTAAAATTCTTTAGGTTTGAATGTGAAATATGAACCTCACTGATGTTCAATCTCCTCTCGCGATATTAACCTAAGGTCATCTAAATGGTTTTGTAATCATGAAAATAAGTGATAATGTGAGGGAGCTAGGTCAAAAGAATATGCAGGATGGGGCACTATTTCCTAATCAAATTATCTTTGATTAGTAGTGCTGTGTAAGGACGAGCATTATCATGATGGAAGACGACTAACTTACTGTTAACTAAAGAATGTTTAAAATATGTCAAATTCAGTCAAAATTCAAAATATTTTAAGCGTATTTGACACCTGAATAATGCTTTTATTTATTAATATATTTCTCAGTCAAGGGAAATGATACTGAACTAGTATTCCTAAATAATCATCCATCTGCTACTGACCTAACTCGACGGCACTTAACTTTGCTGATCTATTGAAGATGTGTCAACATGATTATGCCGTGTGTCTGTATAATATTAAACCTTAGATAATCTTGTTTGCTTACTTGTTTGCACATAGAATATTTCAAATAGTGGATGGAAGAGTGAATAAGACGAAAATTTGTGGGGGAATGCAAATAGGAAAGTCGAAATAATGGGAAGTGTGGAAGAGTAGTAGTAGTAGTAGTAATAATAATAATACCATAAATGCTAAGTCAAAAGATTATATAAATAAATAAATGACATGAAGAAGAAAAGACTAAAGTAGTAGTAGTAGTAGTAGTAGTAAGTAAAATGATAAGGTAAATAAATAAATGATGTAAATAAAGAAGAAAAATAAAAAGATATATTGTCATCTCTATCTATGTAATGTACACTAAAATATAATGTACCACCATCGACCTAACAGGTGATTGACTGTCTGGTATATGTTACACATATGATGCAGTTACACTTTTTATTATTTATTTATTATGCTTTTGTTATTATTTAAAACAATAGATAGATAGATAGATAGATAGATAGATAGATAGATAGATAGATAGATGAAGATAGATTTTGTTTCTGATGCATCTGAATATTTTATCCACAACTTTTTTTGCTTTAATGGGGGAGGAGTATTATATTTTCTATCCTGCTGTTAAGGAGGTCATTGGTTCAAATCTCAGCGAGAACCCACCTCAAAAACTGCCAAACTGGAACTGCTTGAGATATTCATAGAATTTGAGTTTTAGATTTCTCCACCACTCATTTCTATAAGAACATCTGTCAATCAGTCAGTTTATAATACTTAACTTGGAAACAGCAGTTTCATCACAAATGTATACATTGGATGGACACATCTTAAGAATTGAGCTCTCCATAATTGTTGTTCATTATGTATCAATTATAGCATTCTATCTCATTGTTGACCTTGGATATGCAAGTTATTGCAGAGTTACATGCTTTTGGCAATATAAATGAAGTAATTTCCTGCCCACCATATGTATTTTTGCCTGTCTACAAAGCATATTACACGCATGTTTTAAATGTGTAAATGGTTTGTTTTATTGAACGAAAATTGAACCTACGATTGCAATTAGCTCAGTTATGTTAAAATATTGACATTGCCTTCCTTATACCTCATTCTTATTTGCAAATATTTTTTTTCACATAACCTACTCTAGGTCATACTGTATCAGAATATGTAATGTCTGCCAAAGTAATCTTTGATAGTTTCTGGATTTATTCTGTGATTTTATCCACATGAGACATAAGATGTAAATTTTTCTTTAAACAATTTTAATCTTAACTGGACACATTAATTAACACACCGATAACATCAAACGGAAAAGTGACAATGTTCTATGACAAAAACATACAGGCAGGCAGATACATAAAAGACAAGGCCATCAAGCCAGATATAGTAATATAGAACAAGCCCGAAAGCACTGCACTCATTATCGATGTCACAGTTCCAAACGACTTTGGCCTTAATAGAGCAGAACGGGAGAAGATAACAAAATATCAGGACCTAAAAAATGATCTAAAAACAACATGGTCTCTGAAAGAAATAAACATTATACCAGTTGTGACAGGAGCAACTGGCCTAATAAAAAAGAACCTTCAAAAAATACTTAGAAGCAATCCCTGGAAAACCAAGCCGCAAGGAAATACAGATAGCAGCCATAAAGGGAACAGTGTCTATTCTTAAAAGAGCCCTCGGAGATAAATTTAAACTATAATAGAATCAAGTGTTAGCCCCAGGAAGGAGCCCATTGATCTCTTCAAACTAACAAAAGTACAATATCAGTCATCATAGTCTCTTCATTCTACAAACACTTTGCTGTTAAATATTCATGGTTAAGTTTGCTACAATAAATATTAGCTAAATATTAGCTAAAATATGAACGTTGAAACGTCCTTCGTATTTTAGCTAATATATTTATTTTAGCTAATATTTTAGTAATGCCTCCTGGTTTTTATTCCGCTCAAACGGATAAGAAAGAATTGAAAATTTCCTTGTTATGATGAATGAACTTATGCATTCATGACCTAAACGTTTCATCTCTTTATTGCAGATATTGACAGTGTGAGACTCTAAGAAAGCAACCCCCATCATGGACATGTGTCAGGAGCAGAGATGTGTCATTGAATTTCTTCCATGCAGAAAAAGCTGATTTGATCAACATTTACAAATACCTGTTGTACATTTACGAGACTGATGCAGTTGATGTCAGCACATTTAGGAGATGTGTTCCTTGATTTCAGAGTGATGACAGAGATGTGAGTGACAAAGCGTGTTCCGTGTTTTTAAAACTAAGGCATCATTCATTGCTGGTAAAATGGCATTGAGAATGGTGGTGACTATGTAGAAAAATAAATTCTGGTGCACAACAGTCGCTCGTTTTAGTCGTACCACTTTCATCTTCGTCGCTCTTCAAGGTATTAGTTTTTTTTGTTGAAAAGTAGGAGGCCTTACTTTTGGAACAACCTTTGTATATTTATTTAGATAAATCGGAACATCATGTTGAAAAATACCTTACTTTTAAGACAGAGATCACAAAAGGATCACGGGGTTGATCCTTTCTGAATAAAGCGAAACTTTGTGAGAAAGGAATTTCATAAAATTTAATCAGATGTAATATCAGGCATATAATTAAGATTGAGCAGACGTCATTTTCTTTTAGATGTTCGCAGAAGCCTGAATAAGACAAAACATGTTTTTCTAACTGAACACTAAATAATTAAATGATTAGTTTAAAATAAGTGTTTCTCTCACTTTTTCTTTCTCTTTCATTTGACCTTGCAACTGACTGGACAATCATGACGAATAAATCATTCATTCTCAAGCACAGTGTCTAGTAAAAAAAATTATTTGGATTGGCTGAAAAATAAACAAATTCAAATCTTCTTGACTTCAGTGTACTCAAAAATGATAACATTATTTAAAAAAAAAAACTTTAAAAAACCATGTTCCAGTGTTGCCTAGGAGGAAGGTAAAATAATAATTAAATTAAAAAAAATATTATTAGAATATTATTTCTGTAAAAGAAAAAGAACTCGATATATTGTAATTTATTTAAGTGACTAAGATAGGATTTGTTCTAAATCAAATACAATAGATTTCTTTATGTTTTGTTAGAGTAGCTCCCTCTCTTTATAGTTTTAAGCATAAATCTTATTTCAATCATCTGAATTACAGTCAGATTGACATATATTAGGACTCTATGCCAGTAATTAGAATAAATGTTGATTAGTATGAATTTTAATGTGGGTTACACTAGTAAATGTCAGGATAACCTGGAGACAAATGGAAATAGACCCAGCTGGAGATGTTATGACTGAAATGAAGAGGAGGTCAAGGGGTAGTTCCCTAAACACACTTGAAATGCAGGTGTCGAAAATATAGGAGGTGATGCTGTTATGCCTTCAAGGAGAGAAACAAAATGATTTTTAAAAGTCAATCTGCATCAAAAAACAAGGCAAACAAGATGTACCTGACAATGTAGCAATCTACGTGAATGTTGCTTTGAGACTCTGCCAGTGTTTGTTTAATTTTATGAAAAATTAGCACACATTGATCTGATGGCGATGAGAGTAAATACATAGTAGCAAGTAAAAATGGATGCCACCTTCTCTTTGAAAGAAGAAGAAATGAATGTATAATTTCTAGAAACACATATTAAGTTTTAGAGTAATTAGATTGGAAAAATATTAGTATATGAAAGTGTCGGTTATTATGCTACTAATTATTATTTAATCCATGGAGGATAAGACAATATCAAAAGAAAGATTGATATAAGTCTACCAATATAAAAATATATCAATTTTAGTGACAATTTGTTAGGACACCCAAAATTAAAGAGTCATAACTAAATGAGAATTCAAAGTATTCAGGAACGATAAAAAGAAGGTTTTTTCTTTTTGTCTTTAAGAATTTGAGCAGACATGTCTGTTTCAGCTGCCATCGTATCAGTTTGCATGTGGCAGTAAGTTCTGTAGACTAGGTCAACAGTGTGTACATGTACGTTTGCCTTTTGTTTTATCAATGCATGTATCAAATTGTATCCGAGAAGGTAGGTTGTGAATGTTTCTTGTTACGTGTTTGACTTCTCTTTGGTTTGGGCAATTTTAAAGAATGTTCTTACATGTGTCCGGTATGAAAGAAGAATTGAAAAAAAAAAAGCTGTGCATTTAGAGTTTTTATATTACGTGTGAAATGTAGAGGTGAATATTCTTGCGCCTATGATTGGCTGAAAGACTAGAGATTTAATCCAATCAAGAGCCGATATAACATTTGCTGCTTCTTTCATAAATCTTGGCATTTATTTTTGGATAGGAATGTTTCATTTTTGCCATACATTTTAAAATGGAATCAGGGTGAATTCAGAGTCTGTACAGCTAGAGTGGGGGAACATATTAGTATATGCCTGTGGTGAGATGACTTTCATATAAGGTTTCATCTTTCCTGCTTTGGAATTTATGTTTAATTGCCAACAGCAAGGGCATATTTAAGCCGTCTTCATTAGTGGTTGAGCAGAGAAATTTTCTTTGTTTTTAATTCATACTTTCATTCAGAGTTTTACTTGTAGAAAATTACTCAATTGCTCTGGTTGATAATGAATTCAAATTCTTTAAAGTTTACATTTTCTAAACGAATAGAGCAAGTTAATGTGCCCCCCCACACACACACACGTAAGTACGCACACACATAATAGCTACAAAAATAGCTGTAGAAAGGCTTCACCAAAAACAATAATAAATAGGCAGATGTGAACTGAACTACATGAAGGAGAGAAGGGGCACGTGTGCTCCTTTGCCCTACTCTGGATGAGCTCCCTCACCCCCTCGCCCCCTGAAAAGATAACAAACGGGTGAAAAATACACACTCAATGCAGCATCATTCCTATTGTAAAAGAAAAACACAACAAAACAAAAAAAAAAAAAAATTTATTTATAATACTTATGCTTCCACGAGATTGGGCATCTCGGTAATAAAAACAAGAGGCGGGGGGGGGGGTCATAGACGTTTAAAAAAAATGTTTCACTTATCTACCTTCACCTCCATCCATTTCATCTCTTAAAAAAAAAGTGAAAGTAAAAAGTAAATAAATGCAGGACCCCATTTTAACATGAATTTATGTTGAAAATTCGGTCACGCTTTTATGGGGAAAAAAAAAGATAATCTTAAAAAGTAAATAAAAAAATCATAAAAATTCCTTTATTTTTTCTTCTCTGTTGTTTCTCCTTTTCCGCTTTCTATCACACCAGCACAACTTCCAGTCCTTTCAATGTAGTAGGTTGAGAAGAAGGTTCTTGTGAAATTTTTAATTCTGATTTCAAATGATGCATTTTCAAATAAGTTTTCGTTATAATAACTTTACTTTATTTATCATTTTAAAAAGCGTTTTTCACTCTATCTAATTGTTTAAAATACAATCGTTTAAAAACAATTATGTCTTCTTTTCAGAATGTTTGATACAAAATGGGGGAAAAAAAACAAATTCAAACAAACTGCTGAAACAGCTTGCGATATCAACGAGGATTTTGGTCCGGGAACCACTACTGAATGCACAGCACAATGGTAATTTAAGAAATTTTGTGGCGGCGATGAAAGTCTTGAAGATGATGAGCATAGTGGTCGGTCATCGGATGTTGACAACGATCAATTAAGAGTCTTAGTCAAAGCCAATCCATGCGCAACTGTTTGAGAATTTGTTTCTGAATTAGACATAACGTATACAACGATTTCCAACCATTTGAGAGAGATTGGAAAAAAACACTTGCTAAATGGGTGCCTCACAAATTGAACAACAACCAAAAGAAATGCCGTTATGAAGGGTCATCTTCCCTTCTTTTACGCAACATGAATGACCCGTTTCGCATGACGAAACTGTCAGCAATTAAAATCCTGAGTAAAAATACAAAATTGTTAATACTCCACAACTACTTAAAAAAAATTAAAAGAAAAAAAAAAGAAACCGCATAATTTATACCAAACACATGAGAATAAAATTCTCAGAACTTGCTCGCTTTTCTTACTACCTTTTTATGAAAAATGTTTTTTCTGTGTACAATTACAATTCATAAACAAATTTCATGTTTTATGCAATCTTTTCTCAAATATTTCAGATTTAAAAGAGGGGATCAGTTCCATACATAAATTTAACATAAACTGTGCACACTTATGTTGCTAGAGACTTCCATGTGTATGTATGTGCTTATTAAAGCTAATAGCTAGATTTTGGTGTAGGGGATCACTTAACATAAATGATTCCAAGCCATTTTTTTTCTGGAATATTTGTTTAGTTTTGAACACAGATAGGGAATGAGGAGAGTTGTTGGCAGTTGTTTCAGCTAGGTGAGTATTTTTTGTGAACGTTTTATTGGGGAGGAACCATAGATTGGAGCTCAGTTGAACACCTACCATAAAAGTATCCATAGAGCAGAGGCAGACTCACAACATCTCTTCTGCAAAAAAGAGAGAGAGTAGGGAGGCACAAAGGTCATCGCCCATTAAATTTTGAAGACGGTTTGTTGTAAGATGGCCACTCTCAGTTCACGAAAACTTTGGAGTTTGTCTCCAATCATTGAGCAACAATTTTTTACTTTTAAAATGTTGTCTACATTTCTGCAACTATTTTAGGGTACTTTTGGCATCTGTTTCTCCCCATCAAGTCAGTTTCTGTGCTAAGTTGATTTGAAAAAAAAAAAAAAAAATCAGATATTATGACAAAATTGATTACATTTTTGCGGCATTATCAGCTGATTTTATCAACACATATCCTAAATATATTTTTAAGAGAAAAAAATGTTTTGCCAACATATATTGATTACCTGATAGAAACATCGATTATTGCAACTGAACGGTGAGCATTGGTAAAGGTAAATACACATAAATTCAAACTTCAAGGCTTGAACTTCCATTTCTTTGAACTCCTAGAATGCTCAGTAGCTTCAGATTCCAATAGTAGTCAGCCATCATGACTGTGTTTCAATGACCCTAGTATCCATCTCTTTCAGGTCCTGATGGAATCTCTTCCCCTTTCTCAGGAAACTGGTCCATATGTGAAAATAATGCATCTGTTTGCAGCCTTTTTGGCATTATTGTTGCAAAAAATTTTTTTTTTTTTCATTATCAGAACAAATACCTTCTACGCTTCCAGTTCCATTTCATTCATTGAGTTTTCAAACTCTGGAACTCTGATGAGCTGCCAAATCTGAGGATCGACAAAGACGCCAGTTTTCGACTTCTCCATGGTTATCATGGAAAAGCTTTACACAAGTAAGTGAACCTGTCACTATCCTTGTCCAAAGCCTTAATGAACTGCTTGATTAATCGGAGCTTGATGTGCAGTGGTGGGAAGAATATTCTATCTTTGTCCATCAAACGGTTGTTGATGAGATTCCTCTCTTTGCAAGGCAACAATTCCTCCCACACAGGCCAGAGCTTCTTTGTGTATGCTGAGTATCAATTTTTGGAAGATGTCGACTTCAAAATGATCACTTTTTGACATAATCACCCAGATTTATCGGACATGAATAATTCTTGTCATTAAAATAATCATTTCCAATCAAAATTATTTGAGACGGCATTTCACCTCTACCACTTCTAAAATGCTCCACACATGTATACATGTGAACAAAGATGTAAAAAATGGTATGTGGCCATAACTCAAAAACTTGGCCTGATTGAGTAAAATTAATTTGATTTTTGGATTCAGCACATTAGATTCGTCCTAAATTAGCTGAAAAAATATAGACAACAAATTTATTAATTAAAACCATATGATTTCCTTTATTTCCTCATTATTGAAGTACCCAGTTTTGGAGGATGGTTGGTTGGTTGGTTGTTTTTGTTTTACGGCATATCAACCCTTTTCAGGTTATTTAATGCCGAATGCAGAGATTTTGAAGAAATATTTTTTAATAGAATATATTTGTTGTTTTCAAGTCGGTTTCTATTTAACCCATAGTTGGGACCCTAACAGGTACTACCACTCCGGGTCAGAGTGGACCTGGGAGCAATAGCAATTAAAGGGTGGCTCCACACTCCCCAAAACCCGCAAGCTGGGGTCTCACCACTGGATATAGTTTAAGGTCATATCCAGGACCAATTTTGGAGGAGAAACTACTAAAAAGAATTAAAAAACAAAAAAAGAACACATACTAATGTTGCAGTGGGCCGAATCGGTTGGGTACCAATCGACCGTACAACTACGATAGTAGACAAATGGCGAAGAAGAGAGGAGGACAAACGCAGATGAACGTATAAAAAGAAATGTTGTATTATTCCACCATAAATAAACTAAGAAAATGTAGAAGAACTGGAGGAAATCGATTGATGAAGATTCTGAAAGCAAGAAAGATTGCTTTAGACATTCCTGCAGTGTGATGACATGACTCAGGTAGATTCAGTTTGTGTGGGCATGGCCAAGAGCTGGATTGACAGGAACGGAATTGCGGGAATGGAAGCAAGGAAGCTAGATTCTTGCTAGCATAGAATGACGTCACATGGAGATTGATGTGGACGTGCCTAAAGTGTGATGAGATGCCTCAAGTATGTGGGAACCAAGTTTCCTCACACAAGCAAACATATGGACAAAAACCTGTGACATTAAGGTAAACCTAATTATTGCCCTTTAATTCTGGCAATATCATTCCTTGTCACAAGGGGGCATAACTTCTTTTCTCTTTCTTGCCCTCTTTTCTATTTGGACGCCAGAGTATGCAGACACATCAACACAGTGCTCCTGTATTTCACACACGCAAAAGACATTCATACTCTTGCAAAGAGACTCTCAGAATTATCACGCAAGTAATGTTTCTCTATACCTCTTCGGTATTGAACAGCTTTTCATAACTCTTGTAACAATTGCTGTAAATAAATGTATATCGGAAGTAAATTATAATCTCAGCTAATTTATGAATTTATTCTTGGCTCAGAGGACCAAGCCACCTGTTTACATTATTCCTCTACTTAGATAGACGATGACTTCGCTCTCTACAAGTAAGTTCTGTCTATGTTGACATGGTCAAGGGCTGGAGGCCTGAGAGGTTGCAGGAAAGTCTGGATCCTAGTGCTAGGCATCAACGATCATTGTAACAGAGAGTTAGACGTTGACTGTCGCTGGAATATGATGCTGGATGCTGTTGGGCACTGAAATAGGGAGCTAGCATCAAGGGGTATTTAAACAGGGAGCCGGAAGCTACAGGCAGGAACTGCTATAAGGAGCTGGAGCATGATGCAGCTGGAGCTGCAGGAGTTAGAGTAGGAACTGGAGAGGGGAGCTGGAGTCAAGTGAATGAAGCAAAGTGTGAAAGATTGAATGGCATTCTAATAGTTCAAGAGTTGCTCTGAAAAGGACAACTTAAGTTGCTGGGGTTCAACAACTGGGGCTTAACGACTATCTATGCAAGTGGGGTGGGGGGCATTTGAACCCCCTCCCCCTCTGGTTGACTTCCTATTATTACTTCCTTCTCACTACAGGAACATATGACACAAGGTCAAGTTGGGGAAAATGAAACCAGTGCCGCCGAAGGAGGAGCACTCTGGCCATTTAAAAATTGCCTTGGCAGACCTGCCAGTATTCCCGTTAGTGGCGCCTTAGGCAGTAAGCATTAAACTTACTCCACATGAAGGCCAGGAGGCAAAAGCCTGAGAGGGTGGACTTCCTAGGACTACACAAGACACAGCCCTAATCTCAACCAACAGGGAAAAGATCATTTACAAAATGGCCCATACCCTGTTGACTCTGGTACCAAACTAAAAACTTCCTCTTTCTAGTTGGACTTCGTTTTATTCATTGTGATGAAAGTTTAATACAGTCGAAGGTAATTGTTTTAGTCTAAGTCAATGTTAAAGTGTGTGGGCGATTTGAGATCATTGTAAAATTATTAAGTGTTTGTGTTTTTTTTTTTTTTGCTGCAGAATGTAACAGGAGTATCTTCTTTCGGATGTTAGGCGCATGTCTTAATGCCTGCGCTTCTGCAAAAGGTGCATTTGAATTCTGAAATGGTTGTATGCTGCAACAGTAATTTTATAAAATTGCCTCTGCCTCCAATAGCCACCCGGATTTATATTTAGTGAATTAGAGTTAAGGGTGGATTTTTTGGAAGAGGGTTTTTTGAATAAAAGTTATTAATTTTTTTTTTTTTTTATAAAATAATATTTTATGAATAATATATTCATATTTTCGTAAACCTATCTCTCCCCACAAAAAAAAACTTCTTTTAACTCTTAGTCTGAATGATACCCCCCCCTCCCAAAAGAAACACTTAACACTAACCCTAAGTCCAGATAACAACTGGAAACAGGAATGATTCTATAAAATTTCTGAGAATAAACAGACAGCAAAGAAAAAAGAACAGAACACAGATATATATTAACAACAGCTTGGTATTTTACTTTGAAATATCAGATAATTTGTAATTCATTTGTAAAACTAGGAAAACAAATGACTATGATTTAAATATTGGTAAAGATGCAGTATCTTTCCATTCTCAACAAGTGAAGCATGCGTGGTCCCCCGTGAGTGCACGGTGAAGGATGCATAAAAAATGACTAAGTTCAGCATCTTCCACCCCATTTAGCTCCAAAAGTTCCCAGGGAACATAAAATCCTGATAAAAATGAACAAATAGTCCCAAAAATCAAGTTTTTTTTAGCCCTAAAAGAGCCCCTGAGGCACACCCAAGAGTTATTGTGATGTGTTGACAAACAACATTATATAGAAATCAGTTAGTTACAACTTTTCAGAAAGTTTTACAAAAATACAAGGCATCAATTTTTTTTTAATAAGCACAAAAGTGTGAATTTTAGCCATTTTAACCTGAAAGGCACACCTAAGGGGATAACCAGAGTTTTCCTGGAAAATTCGTTGTTACTTTTTTACTCATATCATGTTTAATGTTTGTGCAAAATTTAAAAAAATTCCAAGGCATAGTTATTGAGAAAAGTGCGGACAGACGAATGGACAAGGGTGAATTTACAGGTCCACCCTATTTTTGTCGGAGGACCAAAAAATAAAGTTTAAGATCCAGCTATAAAATGTTATATATATATATATATATTTATATATATACTAGCATTTCAGCCTGGTGTTGCCCGAGTGTTTGGAGGTGCATGTTGAGCAAAAAAAAAAAAATGTGGTCAATTTTTTAAACTTTGACCCCTATTATGACCCCTTAACATTTATTGTTTTGGGCTCAAATCAAGTTATTAAGTTAGATCCATGTCCAAGGAACCTATATCTAAAATTTCAAGTGTTTAGACCCAAAATTGTCGGAGGAGTTTGGTAGAGTTCTCAAAGGACAAATCGTTGAACCTTGACCCCTTACCAGCCAAATTTCTGGCCGAAAACCGATCACATAGATTTTCCCAAATCTCAGTAACCTGTATATCAAATTTCGAGTCTGTAGACTAAAAATTGACAGTTATTGCGTAGAGAAATGTACACACACACACGTTCACTTTTATATATATATATATATATATATATATATATATATATATATATATATATGAAAGCATAATCTTTTTCTAAATAAAATAAAAATCGCTATTAAATTAAATCTTTTGGAAAAGTTATTTAAAAACTAAAATTCCTATAAAATGATACATTTTAAAAAGAGAATTACGGACGCTGAAGAAGTGCATCTAGCAGTATCAGAATTTTTTGTGAAAATAGCGAATAATTCCACCCCATCTTTCCAAGCTTATAACTCCTCGAAAAATGCAATTCAAGCCCTAATTTTTTTTTTCAATTAAAGGAGCAAGGACCAAGATTTCATTAAAAAAAAAAAAAAAAAAAAAAAAAACGTGTTTTTTTTTTAAAAAGGTTTTAAACTTCGGACTTTACAGGTAAAATTCGACGAGAACACGATGTCCGTTTTTTTTTAAATTTGAATATATTATGTATTGACCTTTTCTCTTCAATTTGTGAGTAAATAATTATGTACTTATCCGAGTCGAAATTAATTATTTTTAGACATTTACAAAATTGGAGGCGTGAATTATTCGACCCCCTGTCTTTCCAAGCTTATAACTCCTCGAAAAATGTAATTCAAGCCCTAATTTTTTTTTCAATTAAAGGAGCAAGGACCAAGGTTCCATTAAAAAAAAAAAAAGAAAAAAGAAAAAACAAATAACGTGGTTTAAAAAAAGGTTTTAAACTTCAAACTTTACAGGTAAAATTCTACAAGAACACGATGTCCGTTTTTTTTTAAATTTGAATATATTATGTATTGACCTTTTCTCTTCAATTTGTGAGTAAATAATTATGTACTTATCCGAGACGAAATTAAGTATTTTCTTTGTAATAGACACTGGGGGGGGGGAACCGTGAATAAAAAAAAAAAAACGTTTGTCTAAAATATTATATTCGGTTTATTGGAAAGAACATAAAATTTCACATTGACCCTGAAAATATCGTAAAAATAGAATCAATAGAAAAATTTTGATAGATTTTTAAAATTTTAAAATTTAAAAATATTGAGTTTAAAAATTTAAAAATATTGAGTTCGGAAAATTCATTACTGTTTAAAAAAAAAAAAAAATATTTTTATTACTTTTAAAACAACTGTAATAGTTTATTTTGGAAGTATAATCCATAAAGAAAATAAATAACCCACTTTTAACAGAGAAATTACGAGATTTTTATATTGTATTCGCAGTTTCGTGTTAGGGGTGTCAAAAATTCCTACAAAAATTCTGATACCGCTTACCAAAAAGAATCATTTTGAACTTTAATCTGCTCACCTACGAAGTCAGTTTAAAGGGGGAGTTACACGACTCTGAAGGGTTCTAGCTCCACTGAGGGTAGGGTACAAACTATTCTTATTAATTGATAGGGGCGCCTCAGACGATTGGCATCCAGAAGAAGGATGGCTTTCTAGGACAAAACCGAACAATAACTCATTCAAACAAGCGTTGACCGAGACGTAAGTTTAGTTTCTGCAGGATTTGATTATCTATTGCTTTAAACACATAATTTTACATACAAAATTCTTGTTTTATTTTTAATTTATATTGAATGTTCAGTTTATGTATAAATCGAATAGTGTTTCTTTTCTTTTTTAAATACAATTTTTTAAAAGTAAATAATAAACACATTTTAGTCTTTTAAATCCATGAACAATATATTTATTTACAGAATGTTGTTTGGCAGAAACAACACAACCTTTTCTTTTTTTAATTCATTCTCATTTTTCTTTATTATTTTTTAAAAATTAATATTCAATAAGTTCTGTTTCATTGTACATTTTAATTTTTTTTCTCTTTTTCAATGCAAGTTTGTTTTAATGTTTTTGTAAAAAGCTCTCATTCATTATCGACAGTTTGATTGCTTGACAAATGTTACTTGGTCTGACCTCATGTGTGACGTCATTTTCAGCTGATTGGGCCCACTATTACGAAGGTTACTTTCGGACTCCCTAACGAATAGAGTCGGAATGTGCCAAGGTTTTCTTCGCCTCCTATGAAATATTACAGCCATACTGGAGTGCGATAAAAATTAAAATTGTCACTGTTTAGAAAGATTTTTTCTTCGCAATTAGCCTTTGCTCTTGTTTAAAAGCATCCGGAGTCCAAACAATTTGGACCAATCAAATCGAATCTTTAAAACTTCTCTTCGTTACAGCGGCAACTTTGAACGTTTACTGCCGTTTCCTAGCAACGCCCAAAAGAGCTGAAAGCTGATTGGTTTAATTAGATTGACTTAGCAACGAACCAGACGCGTGAAATGCATGAAATAGATTTTTAATCTGCAGTAAAGTAAAGTGAATTGTAATCAAATTTGGGCTACAACTTATACTAGTTGCAAACGTAAATAGGGGACATTCTTGTAGTATTATTTTTACTGATTTTTTTTTTATTTGTATATTCGATATGCTTTTCTCACATGATTGTTACGGGAAATTTTCTTTTTTGTTTTTTAGTAAAAAGATTTTTTAAGTTCTAAACATTCTACTGTTTTTAATTTTTAGTTTTTTTTTAAATAATTTAATTATTTATTTTATCTCTATCTAAAATATATTATATGATATTTTAGTTTATATGTATATTTTTTTATAGCAGTTGTATAGTGATAATTAAGCTTTAATAATGAAAGAAGAAAATTAGACTACTACGGATAGAAAATCAATACTTTGATTAATAAAACAGCTAATTATTTCTTGAACTTCTATCAAATCCTCGCATCCAGCTGTTAAAAAGTCGATTTGTTTATACCAAGGAGTCATGTCCGAGGGATTAACACTGCCGGCCGTTACTGTGGTTGGGGCTGAAACTGGAAAGGTTCTTCTCCAGAAATATCAACAAACAGAGCAACAAAGGTAAGATTTTTATTTATTTTATTTTGTCTCAGGTGTTAACCGGAAATGACTTTTTGCCACTGTTCGTTTGTTATTCCGGTATTCTAGTATTCTCTTATTCCGTTGTATAATTAATGTTGAGAGGACAATTTTTTTTTATTTCCAAACAATGTCAGACAATTCCAGAGTTTTTTTTGTTTTTTATTTTAAATTTTTTAAAAATAACTGTTAAAACTTATTTGCAAAATTTTTATTGTTTATTCTTTTATTTTTTACGAAAGTTTATTTCGTAAAAATAAGTTCGTTTTTTAAATCATATTTTCATATAATGACGACTTTTATTTTCAAATTTTCTTTTCTTAGAGAGATTGACAATCAGATTGTTCAATGAACAATGTTATTTGAAAAAAAAGTCATTCATTTTTAGAATGCTTTTTGAATGCCTGTAATTTATTTCGAAATTCCAATTATTTTATAAAATATAAAAAAATATTTTAATTAAATAAATGTTCAGATAATGAATGTTTTGTGTTTTTGTTTTACGTTTGTGTGTTTGTTTTGTCGTTTACGAAAAATTATGCGAAACTTCAACATTTTCGGAGAAATTCTTTGAGAACTTCTTGAATTGTCTCCTGTTCTGAGCAAAAATCTTCAAAAATTTAGGAAAAAAAAAAAAGTTGTCCTCAAAAACAAGTACAAAAGTTGTTACGTAGATATTCATCCGAATTTAGGAAAACTCGTCCCCGGAAAACTCGTACCCGGAAAACTCGTCCCCTTTTGCTAGGTAGGAAAACTAGTCCATTATTAAATAAATATCGATTGAAAACACATTTTATGACCGTTCTAAAAGAAGATATTGTCTTTAAAAGAGAATACACATCCCATAATATTTAAAAATATATTTTTATTTGTTTACTGTTGTTTTAAATAAATTAAATTAATTTTTCTAAGTTTTCGTTTTCTACCTAGCTTTGAAAGTTTTTGGTCTTTCAACTTATTTTAAAGAGTTTAATTTAGTTAAAAAAAAAAGAAAAAAAAGGAATGTCGAGTGTTACTTATGAACAAAAAATGTCCGACATAGGAGGATTACGTCACGTCTTAGGAGGATAATTGCTCAAAAATAGAAAATTAAAGAAAATATTAAGGTAGGTATAGTTTTAAAACGAGCCCCCCCCCCTCTAAAAGAAAATAAATTTGTATATTTTTAGGTAATAATGCACATCTCATAATATTTTTTTTTTAAATATTTTTACATGTTTATTGTTTTAAAAAAATTAAATTGATTTTTCTAAGTTTTCATTTTCTACCTAGCTTTGTAAGTTTTTGGTGTTTAACTTATTTTAAAGAGTTTATTTAATTAAAAAGAAATAACAAGTAATGTCAGACTCGACATTACTTAGTAAATAATTTTTAACAAAAAAATGTCCGAAAATTAAAGAAAATACTGAGGTAGATATAGTTTTAAAACGATCCTCCCCCACCTCCAAAAGAAAATAAATTTGTATATTTTTAAGTACTGCACAAGTGCCCCCGAAATGACTTTTAACGATACCCTCCCCTCCCCATGTTAAGTATGGCTTTCGAAATAATAACGTTATTATTTCAGCGCGGTACCAAAATTACATAAGACCGTGTCTTCTTTTTCAAGAATTATTTAAACTGAATTAATTCTTCTAAATAAAATAATTGCTTTCTTTGATAATACGTGTTTTCTTTCTTTATTTTTGTTTCGTAACGACACAAAAAGTGTTAAAACTAGAGTATTTTTTAAAATAAATATTTGGTTTTATTTTTCGTATCTTGACTCCGTGGTCAAGTTTATTTTTTTTAAGCAAGAGTTAAAAATAATTTTTAAAAATATTATGGGGGTGCATCATGGGGGTCTCATTTAAAAACAATATCTCCTTCAAGAACGGTAATAAAATGTGTTTTCAATCGATATTTATTCAATAAGGGACCAGTTTTCTTACCTAGTAAAAAGGGGGGGGGTACGAGTTTTCCGGGTACAAGTTTTCCGGGTACGAGTTTTCCAGGTACGGGTTTTCCGGAGACAAGTTTTCCCGGGACGAGTTTTCCGGGCACCTACATCCTGTAGGCTTTGTTTGATAGGAAGAAAAATGAGCTACCGGAATTTGGTTCTGACAAAACTTCATTAAAATATGTCAAGTTTATTCATGCAATTTCATCAGCGTGACAGAAAGATTTATGTAGAAAAAAATGTGTTGCATCAATAGATGCGTGTACTCAAAACATGGTTTGAGTCTACGTCATTTGTTGAGATAGTTTTACTCTTCAGTGTCCAAAATGAAACTGTTTAACCTCTTTTCTGCACATATGGCTTGATGCAGCATTTGTCTGAATTAAAAAAAAACAACATTTGAAGCCAATCAAATGCTTTTCTCTGAATTTATCTAATTTGCCATTTAATCCACCCTGAATGCATAAAAGCCAGATTTTCACAAAAATGTGTAAAGTGTCGGCAAGACGACGTATATTTGAAAACACACTCGTTGCCGTGAATGTCTTGTTTAAGTAGCCCGCTCTCGCCTCTCATGCAAGCGGGCGAGTCTACTACTATGGGGGTGTGATGCCAAGACCACTCCGATCTTGTAATTGGGTGTCTTGGGTTCGATCCCACCTCTAAACACCCTCCCCCTTCCAAGGTCACAAGATACTCGCATTGTGATCCAATGTTTTGAGGCTCTGGAGTAGTCGTGCGACATGCCCTATGTCTGTAGGGATAGGTTCCTGGGTGGTCGCATCACCTTTCTGCTACGACACACCGGTTGGTCTTCCTCAACCTCCATCATCCCAGAGGATGCTGTGTAATCCACCTCCATCTGTTCTGACAGAGTGTCGGATGTTTTGGGCTGGTGTTGGTCCATATCTGTGGTGGACCATTTTCCTGGTATTTCAGGCCCTGTTGGGTTGTCTATGATATCCAACATTCCTGGGGGCTCCTCAGGTATCGAGTGACAAGGGGTATCTACCACTGGGTTTAATCTTTGGAGGAATCTGCGATTGCGATGGGTTACCTGGTTACTTCCATCAATGCGTACATTATACTGCCGGTTACCCAGCATTTCCATCCACCACCCTTCCCGTCTTTGCCCATCAGCACGGGTGTAGACCAACTTGGTTTTGGACCTGCACAGTTTCCCCGATTTTCGGTTCCTGAAGCGTGTGACTTTTTATATTGTATTCCCTTTCATTCCACAAGTATATTTTGTCATCGCTGTTTCCCTATACTGACTGATTTCTCTCTAGTGTTTATGGATTCGATATCGGTCCAGGAGCATTGGGATGGTCCTTTATCACGCGACCATAGAGCATCATTGCTGGGGATATATGTAGATCTTGTAACGGAGTGTTACAATGAGTCAGTAGGGACCTAGCTACCTGGTCATGGCATTGGCGACCGCAACTGTCCATGCTATCAATAAGTATTCTTTTAGTTGTTTTAACGGCCAATTCTGCTCCTCCGTTGCTTTGAGGGTAATATGCCGATGATTTTCTTTTCCTTATGCCTCAGTTATTTAGACACCAGTTATATTCACTGGAGTCAAACGGTGGTTCGGCATTGGTTGACAGTTTCTCCGGGATGCCGTACGTGCAGAACCAGTTTCATAGAGTGTCACATGTGGCCTTGGCATTCCCGGACAACATCAGAGTGACTTCTACCCATCCGATGTATCTATCTGCATATACTGGGAAGTTCTCTTGTAAATCGAAAAGTCCATCACAGTCTTCTGAAATCGGAACTTGGGGTTTGAGGGTGGCATTATGGGTTCTCTGGGTTGTGACAGGGCAATTACATTGCATACTTTGCACTGGGCCTGGGTCTGACCAATGCTCGTGTCCAGTCCTGGCCAAAACAGCCATTATCTGGCATTTGCCAACATTCAATTGATGCCTTAATGCACTGAATGGAGCGATTCCAGTACCTCCGCACGTAGTTTTCTGGGTATGAGAATTTATTTTCCATTATCGTCACCCCTTCCAAGCAATATAATTCCTCTTTCTTATGCCAAAACCGGCAGATTGTCTCCAGCAGTTTATGCCGAGATTTAGGGAAACTATTTTGCATGAATTCGGCGAGGGTACGATATTTCTCGTCAGTAGCAGCTGTAGCCACAATCCTGCCCCATGTTATTGCCCTTAATTTGGAGTCCTGCTCAAGGTGGTGTTAAATGACGCTCTTATGGCACTATCCATGGTTTGTGCGATGTCCTTTTCATTTGCTTCCTCCTAGCTTAACGTTACTGGGTATCTCGGTGTACAGTCTCGTGCCACATTGAGTTTGCCAGGGAGATACTTTATTCAAAATTTGTACATCAAGGACCGTTCTTTGAAGTTGAACAGTCTTGGGTTCTTTATATCCTCCAGAGCTTTGTCTGAAAAGATCTTCACCAAGGGCTTATGGTCCACAATGACTAACAGCTTTGGATATCCCAAAACGAACATACAGCATGCTTCCAGTCCGTAGACTGGTGTGTATCTGGACTCTGTGTCATTAGTAAATCGGGAGCTGGCCAGGACTAATCACCAGTGATCCTCACCACACTTCGGTCCAGCTTCAATGGCACAGTTGCAGTGCTTCTGGAAAAGAAAATACTCCAAGCCTGTCCTACTGAAGTCTGTCGACAAACAAGTTGGTCTGTTCACTTCGAAGGTTCTTACACTGTTCTTGGTCTCTTCTGTGATCCTTCTTTTCAACTCTTCGAAGATTCGATTGAGGATGCTGTCCCAGTAGAACTTTCAATTTTTTGTCTTCAGCAGCTCCCGGAACAGGGCCATTTCTTCAGCCTGAGAAAAAGCATAGGCTACCTGGTTTACCATTCCAAACCCCAGGATCTTATGTCAGTTATATTTTTTGGTATCGGAAAATTCTGTATTGCTTCAGTCATTTTTTTTTATGAGTTTTATCCCATCTTCCGTTATCAAGAACCCGGCAAATCCCACCTCTTCTTCTGTGAAATGAAATTTCTGGGAGTTGAATATGATACCATTTTGCTGCAGTTATTTATGTACTTCATAGTATGCGAAAATGATGTTTCAATAGAGTTGTCCTATAGTATTGTGTTGTTTATACAACTTGTTTTCCTGGGCATATCTACAGTGATATTGTCGAACCTGCGTGTATATGCATCTCTTGATGCTTGAATTCCTTGTGGTGCCTGAAGATAATGGTATCTACCCCATTCCATGATGAAGGTAGTTGCATCTCTTGTCGATGGGGAGAGGGTTAGGCTATGATAGTCATTTCATGCATCCAAGACGGTTTTTCTAGTTTTTGTAGGCACCAGCGATGCCTGATTGAAAGGAGACGGTTTCTTGTAGGGTAGCAGCAATTCGTCCTTTTTTGGTGCAACTACCATCTGGAGCACCATGTTGTAGGTGTACCCACTGGTACAGGTTCTATTATGCCCAATGCCACGTCTTGGTTAAGGTCCTCCTTGACTCTTTTTTTCCAATGGTGTGGGACCGAGATTGGGGTGTGAACAGCTGAGGGTTTGGCCCTGGGGATAAACGTGATGTCCATGGGTTTTCCTTTCATCGCCTGCAGTCGTTGATGTAGGCATACATCGAATTTACTGGACTCAAAATGCTCCTTCATCCATCGTTCCAATCAGGGTCTGTTTTCTTCCATAGGGGCAAAAGGAATATTGTCTGGCTTAGGTGGGACATTAGTTCTTTGTGGGCACCCACATGGTTCCTTTCCGCTATCGATAGTTGCCACATTCTGCTTTGAAGTTGGATCTAAAAAGTTCTCTGGTACCAAACCAAGGTCTTTTCAGGCTGACTTGGACAGGCAGAAATCTGATGTATTTTTTGATGCATATATAATTTTTATATATATATAATCTGATATGTTTCCCAAAATCCTACTCTGATTTTAGCAAATATCACGCCTTTTATGTTTAGTAGGTTTTCTGTGATTCCCCGAATTTGGTGACTGGTCGGTATTAGATATTTGTTTGTAAACTTCAAAATTTTTTGGATTTCTGGTCCGTGAGAGCATGTCTGTGCCTCAGTGTTTGCAATCGCATAAATCCGGTGAGTGTGGAGGCCAGCTGGTCCAATAGAGATGCATTTGAATTCCACATGGGCCTCTGAAATTAGAGTTATCTCTACTGTCAAGGTTGGTACCTCTTCGGAACTTATTTTTATTCCAAATAAAGTGCGGCACGGCCTTTGGTTTTGTCAGGTTGGCTTCACATCTCCTTTTTATTTGTCCATCTTGACAAATCATCTGGTTAAGACCCTTTATGTGTCTTAAGGTGGTGAGAGTTCTGAATTCTGCTCCGACCACTCCCGCTGTAGATCTGTTGCTGGACCCCTGCTTTGGTTTTCGGCAAACCTTTTTTAATGTCTGGTCAAGGATTCAGTGTCTCTCAGAGTTGATACGGTCTGGTCTCCCAAGGCCACTGCCTGCGGTCCGACCTCTTTATGCTCATTGTAGTAGGATATACACTACTGTGGAGATGGAGGGTAGATTTGTCTTTGGTCTCTAAGCTGATAAGCCTGTTGAATTTTTCTTCCAGCGTTGTGTCGCAGCCTAAAACAGTACCTTGCTTTGATGCTCCAGGTTTGCCAACCCTGCCACCATTTATCCTGTTATCATATCGTTGGAGTAGCTGACTTTCCGACCACATCCTATTCTGTTCGGACAAGTTGCTGAAAAGTCGCAGAATTTTGTGACTGATCGAAGTCTGGCCACGAAGTCCATAATCGATTTCCCCTCCTTCTGCCTTATAGAGTGGAATTCTTGCTGGTACACTTCTTTTTGTAGGCTTCTGACGGCTACAAGCTTTATGTGCTGTAACAGCTGTTTCTACCATGTTGAACAACAGCCTGTGTACTTTTGGGGCAAAGGCAGTTTTTAGTTTGTTTCTTAATGCTGTTGACTCCGCCAACCCACACATCTCCTTGTATCTATTCTAGGAGTCAATGAATATCGCCCAGTCACTATCACTTGAGTCCAGTTCTATGGTATGTCTGTCTGGTCTCCTTGTAAGTGACTTGCATGGCTGTCCTCTGTCTCTTCGCAGGGCGATGTTTTCTTGCTGTAGCTCTAGGATCCATTGAAGTAATGTCTGCAGTGTTTGTTCGTCCATATTCCAACGTTGTTTGAAGCAGGTTTCCTATATCAGCGACGCCATGTAAAGTGTCGGTAAGATGACGTATATTTGAAAGCACACTCATTGCCATGAATATCTTGTTTAAGTAGTCCTCTCTCACCTCTCATACACGCGGATGAGTCTACTTCTATGGGGGTGTGACGCCAAGACCACTCCAGTCTTGTAACTGAGCGTCTTGGGTTCAATTCCACCTTTACATCATGCTAACATTTGCTTTACAACAGACATTTCTACACACACACGCACACACAGAGTAATACACATATGCTCGCAGACACTAACACCATATACACACACAACTCATTAATTATTTCACATTGTCGTCTGTTCATAAAAAACGAATGTATAAACTTATTCATTTGAATAATCCTAACATTTCTCACTGAACTTTCTGCAGTGAAAACAAATGAACATTAACACTTATTATTGACTTTTAATCGATATTTCAGATAACGATATTATCCGACCTCGGTTTTACGCTTGGCAGAATGAAAGAAAGCAATCAGAAATTACAACAGGCTAACTTTTAAACTTCAACGTAAATTTTATCAAAGTAAAAAGATCCAAATTGCAAAAAAGTGCCATCTTTAGCTTTCTGCTGATCAGACCTGGTAACACCCGTAAGAGTAGTAGTTCATGATTTTTCTTCACGTTTGCAGGATTCAAGTCTCTATACTGTTCGAAGAATAGTTGCAACAAGTTGATGAGTTAAGTGATGCATTCCAAGGATGAATGCAGCGAGTTCGGTAGTCATCATGGAGTTCACTGTAAATAGCCGTCCGAATGGGGGGCAAGGGGCAGATCAAAATGTAGACCTTAAAATCGTCTCAGAGAGATGTTCTATAAGTAATGATGAAAGTCAATCAAATCGTAGAGCATAAAAATGTGCGAAGAATATAATATTTTATCCGACATAAGGGCATTGGTGTTTGCAAATGATAATAACATTTTGTCTTACGTCAGGGCATTAAAACATCTGAAAGAGACAAAAGGATTTGAGGCTCCATGCCTCAAATAAAGAGGTGAGTTTCCACGTCCATTCAACTTGCTGTCTTTATGAAAACTGCTGCAGCCTGAAACATAAAAATAGTGCCAAAAATACAACTCAGCAGTTAATAACAACAGTCAATCTGATAGGTTCAAACAAAATCGTGGGCGGTCAAACCAACCAATGAGGAGCCTACTTATTTTTGCAGAATTTCTCACAGGACTCTCAAAATATAAATAAACATTTTAGGTTTACCTATCTTTGTAAACTGCCTTTATCAAACATGTATAAAATATCTCGATTTTAATCATATAATTGCTACATTACCTCCTGCTTTGGCTCATAGCTGATAAAAAAAAGGTACAGTACATGACTGTAGGAGCATCTCTACTTATATATAAAAAGACACTTTGTGTATGTGTATGTGTGTGTGTGTGTGTTCCCTATGGACTCTAAAACGGCTGAACTGATTTGTATGAAATTTAACACAAATATACTTTATATGCCCGGAAGTGTTCTTAGATAGGTTTTGTATTGAAATGCATCTGTTTAGTATCTAAAATCGTTAATTGATAATCGAAAAATCCGATTAAAGAAAGAACAGTCCGATTTTGTACAAAGATAACACCTTATAAGGCCTAATATCACAAGTACATTTTGAGAAGTTTTATCACCTCACAAGCAGAAGGAGATTGTGTATAAAATCAACAGCAGGTTCTTTGATAAGACAGGGCACTACAAAATGAATGTTTCTGTTTAGAACACAATTGAATCATGATACTTGACTTTTGCATTTTAAGCTTTAATTCAAGCCATTATGTAAAAAATAATTTAATAAAATCAACAGTAGATTCTCTACATTGCAACAACATAGGCTACAATGTATTATGGACTAAGTCACTGTGGGAGGGCATGTGAAGTTTACTCCTGATGAACCATGGTGAGTCCCCAACTAGAGTAGGCAATCAATCGATTTGATTGAAAAATGGACAATTTCACTGATTTTGATGACAATAGAAGTATGGTGTGGAACATTCGTTGATCTTCATTCAATCCCGGGCAACGTCGCATCTCTCTGCTAGTAGTAGAATAAATTTAAGAAGCATGAAAATTACAACAAGAAGCAAATATCATTTTCAAAAGATGCAATTATGAAACCGCGCCGGTATGTCGCGTCATCCAGTAAGCCCTTCTTCAGTGCGTTGGTGGAATCGTCTTTGCTGCAATGTCCACAAGGCCAGATCTTCTGTGATCGTCTAGAGATTTCGTCTTCGGAGATACCGGGTGCTCGTTGACGGAAGCAGTTTCACAATTAAAAAAAATAATAATGAAAACATCAGCACATCAAAGAATTTTGAATAACAAAGACTCCGGAGATTGGGTTATATAGAATGTATTAAAAGAAAACCATAAAAGAAATATATACAAACACATGTACAGTTTGGAGTATGAATTTGTAAGCAAGCATTTAAACTTCTAAGTGGGGCTTCCACTTGCTGGAATTCACAAGTCTATTAACTTAACCCTTTTTAGTTATCGGGCAATAGGCGAGGGGGGGGGAGAGAGAGAGGAGAGGAGAGATGAGGTGGCTGGACTCTCGGACTTGCTCTGTTTATCTCCGAGTTCCCAGACTCTCGCTTCTGCTTCTAAATCTGTATCTGTATCTGTTTTAATTCTGACTTTCTTGGTCTTTATATAGTAGAGCGCTGGGCGGGGCGACAATTACCAATTCCTTCCCGACCAATCAGAATGCTCAATAACCAAATCGTCTGATTCTCTCTCATTGGATAATTTGACTGATGACAAAAATTGGCCACCTCCCACAATCCAAGAATAATTCTAACTCCTCTCCGACCAATCAAAAACGCCCGATGGAAAATAACCAGTTTTCTCTCATTGGATAATTCGGAAACTGCGTAATACGCGATAACCGCGTTGGTAAGAAAACTGCGTCCAGCAAAAAAAATGCTTCGTGAATTCTGCCCTTAGATGTGACACTTGTCATTATCAAAGGAAATGAACGATTTATTATTCTGTTAACATCTCGACAAAATATGTTATTGAAAATTGTCGGGTGGCAAAAAAAATCTCTTGATCTAAATTTCAAATATGCGATTCGGCTTGAGAATGAAAACACTAGGAAGGTCATTTTGGGTTCAAATGGTTTTATCAGAGTCACACCAAATCATTTAATATTTGATTCGAAAAAAACATTCTTTGAAGCCGACAAATGCGTGTGTGAAATTTTAGCTCCAAAGAAATTATTTATCTTTGTTTTGATCTTGTCACAAATATATTCTGTGACGCCAACAAATGCAGTGTCCTTGAATTTGTCACCATCGTTGCACCGAAATCGACCTCGGTTCAACATTCTGAACTCGGGTTCAATTAATATTTTGGATTCATTTCTCTTATCCTCAGTTTTATCAAAGGAAAAAAATATTTCCCTTTTTGCACTGGATATGACTGTATCGGAATTTGTCACCATCGCTCGACTTGAAAACAAAACGTATGTTTTTTGAAATTATCATTCTGTCCATTTTGACTAGATCATTATTATTGTTTCGCTTTAAAGAAAATAGAGAGAAAAAAAAATACTTTGGCAGAATTGAAGCCAGCAAGGTTCTCTGGTAGTGCCCGGCACAAGATATTAATATTTATCTTTTAGTTAACCAGTGTTGCCCAGAATAAAATCTTAACATCTATCTTTCGATTACCCGATATTGCCCGGGATAAAATATTAACGTTAAATAAAAGCGTCACATCGACCCTAATGGTCTGATGCTGCTTTTCTTTGGTGTTACACAATTATAAATGGAAAATATGATAATTCAGACACAGTTTCCAATGTAGTAACTTTTTAAATTTTTGTAGCGATGGATCAGATTGGCAGGAGCAGTCAGCCGTGATGCAGTGTCTTTTGAAGTGGCATTATACCAGTAGATCATCTCATCACTGAAAAGCGTTTCTTTTCAGCAATCTTTTTATGCTCTAATGGCACCTCTTCGTGATAACATTATCTGAGGTGCACAAAGCAAAATTATATGTTTCTGAATTTCAAGATGTTTCTACTGGCTGAAACATTTTCAACTTTATATATATATATATATATATTGTAAGAATATCTCTATGTATCTATCTATCTATCTATTATATAAAAGGAACTTTTCTGTGTGTGTGTGTGTGTGTGTGTGTGTGTGTGTGTGTGTGTGTGTGTGTGTGTGTGTGTGTGTGTGTGTATTCGTTCCCTTATGGATTTGAAAACGGCTGGGTCGATTTTTATGAAATTTCACACAAAAGTACTTTATGTGCCTGACAGTGTTCTTAGATAGATTTTGTATTGGAATGTTTTCAATAAGTATCGATAATCAATAATCGAAATAATCTGAAGTGATTTTAACCAAATTTAACACCTTATACAGTCTAAAATCACAAGTGCATTTGAGAAGTGTTATTATCGCACAAGTCAAAAGGCCTAAGGTAACATCAGCAGTAAGTTCTTTGATATAATGGGTGCATTAGAACGCAATGTAAACATGATACTTTTGCATTTTAAAACTTTAATGCAAGCCATTATATATATATAATTTTATAAAATCAACAGTAGTTTCTCTACAGTTCAATGTAGACTACAATATATTGTGGACTAAGTCTCTACAGAAAGGCATATGAAGCTTCCTCCTGGTGCACAACTAGAGCAGGCAATCAATCAGTTTGATTGAAAAATGGTCGATTTCACCGATTACGATGACAATAAAAATATAGAAATGTGAAACATTCGTTGACCATTATTCAATCCCGAACAATGTCAGGTCTTCCTGCTTGACATTATATAAAAAGAGAAGATGGTCTAAAGTGATATTGTGTTTATTTCGATATAATCGTCTCATCAGCACAATGAAAACGAGAGGGTAATACGAAAATAACGATGAATATTCAACGTTGGGGGAAATCAGATTCAGGTCTAATTCATGGGCAACTAAAAAAAAAAAGCGATAGAGGATTCTCAAGTATTTAATTTATAAAGATTAGGGGTGTATTAAGGATTTGAATAGAAGGGAGGGTTATTATTGATAATTTAAATGATTGTGAATCATCTAACATTGTTTTTTTCTAGTTGTCTACCATTCTTCTCTGTCCATAAAAACAGATAATTTCTTTTTTCCCTCCATATGTAGTTTTTTTTTTTTTTACATGGAGTTCACCACTTATCAAAGCCAATGGCCACTCAGGGATAAGGGTTATTGTGTGTACAGTAATCAAAGGGATAGTGTAGCAATAGTATTGGAGAATTGGTAAGGTGTCATTACTTAGGGGGGGGGCGGTTCATCAGGAATTTGTGTTGGACTTGAAGACATCCAGGTTGAAGTCAGGAGGGAAACAGGCAAGCGGAACAGAGTTCCACAGGTGTGCAGTTCTAAGAAAGAAGCTTTGTTTATGGTATCTACGTTTTGATTTAAGCACAGATAGGGAGTAGGGAAAATTATTGACGGTGGTTTCAGCTAGTTGGGTGTTTTTTGAGAAAGATTGGCGAGGGGGGACCAGAGAATGGAGCTCAGACGAACACCTGCCATGGAAATAACGATAGAACAATGATAGGCTCGCTACGTCTCTTCTGTGGGAAAGAGGTTACAGGGTAGAGAAAAGGGCATCCCCACCAAGCCACAGATTCTATTTTGTACTCTGTCAAGGCTGTTTTTTGCAGCCCCTGCCCAGATGTGGCAGCAGTACTCCATCTTTGGACGTACTTGGCTCTTATATAGATAGAGAATTGCATCATTAGTGAGATATCTTCTGGAGCGGTAGAAGGATCCCACCATTTTCCCAGCGACCTTGGCCACACACTTGATGTATGTGTTCCATTTAAGATCAGGTGTAAAGGTCAAACCCAGGAGCTTATCAAAGCCTGGGGCCTCCCTTAGACAAGAGCCATCCATTTCAATTGATGCTAGATGGGGATCAAAGCGTTTATGATGTAGAGATAGGAGCTTGGTCTTAGATGCATTAAAGGTAACCAGCCACCTCTTTCTCCCCTGTACCACGCGCTCAAGATCAGAGGAGAGAGAATCAGAGAGAACATCATCATTTACGGCCTTTGATGTGTTGCCATAGATGGTCGTGTCATCAGCATAGATGTCAACGAAAGATTTTAGTATGTGTTTTGGGAGATCATTGATGTAGATCAGGAAGAGAGTTGGGCCCAGTATGGACCCCTGAGGGACTCCAGCATTAATACTGTGGGCCTCTGATTTCTGCCCATCAACAACTACTCTGAGAGAAATGACTTAATGATAGAGAAAACATTTCCAGTTATACCGTAGCTGGAAATCTTGTGAAGTAGGCCTTCATGCCAAACCTTATCGAAGGCCTTTGATATGTCGAGAGCAATTGCCCTAGAAAGGAAGCCTTTGTCGAGAGATTCGCTAATCCTATGTGATAGAACCGTTAGTACATCTGCTGTAGATCTAGCAGAGCGGAAACCATATTGAATGTCGCTAAGAAGGTTATTTCTGCTGAGGTGGTTGACTACTTCTCTATTTATTGTGGATTCCAGCAACTTACTCATGACACACAGGAGACTTATTGGTCTGTACTGAGAGGGAGATGACTTATCACCTGAATTCTTAAATACAGGGAATACTGATGAGGTTTTCCAGGGTGTTGAAAAGCACTTCTCCTTAAGGCAACGCTTAAACAGTTTTGTAAGTATGGGGGGCAAGTTCTGATCAAAGCTTTTTCAGCACTATAATTGGATGCCATCTAGGTCAGTTGCTTTACTGGAATCAAGGTTCTTGATTAGTTTGGCGACCTCGTGCACAGATATTTGTATGTTGGATAGTGTGTTGTCTGTTGTAGGAGGAAATACGAGGAGTTGATGACCTTCGTCGCAGAGGGGAGAATTAGCTGCAAAGTTCTTGGCAAATAGTTTGGCCTTGTCTGATGCTGATAAGATGATCTCAGGTCCATTGATGGTGGTTGGGATAAAACGCATGCATCTGTTCAGGATCCTGTTTGTAATTTGCCAAAACTGGTGGGAACCAAGTCGCTGCTCAGCTACTTTGGATTTGACGGATTGAGCATATAGCTCTCTTGCATTTTTTATTACTCTTTTACAGTGGTTACTGGCGGTTAGCCATACTCGACTTTTTAGTTTTTCCATGTGTTAGGGCTTTTGGGCTAGAATTGTCCATAAAGACTCGTGGCATAGTGGATGGTGTACTTGGTAAATTTCAGTTGTGAGTTACATTCTTCAGGTGATCGAAGGTCCAATCCTCGGTGTTGGTGACATGCCAAATAGAATTGCAAATTACTTAGAACGTCTAACCAAACATGACTGACAGAACACATATGTTGTCCCCATGGATGAAATAGAGCGTTCTGTTTGAAATTCTGTGCAGATTCTCAAGTTTCACGAGATAAACCTGAAGAAGGTCAAAGTAACCTTTGACCGAAATGTTGTGAAAATAACACTCAAGATGAGGACAGTTGTCTAAAAAATCCAAATAATATGAGCAAAATTGTAGTCGAACTTCTCATTTATCACAGATAACAGAAAATCTCTCATTTCAGTTGGTGAACCATGCTCACAGAATAGAGCTTCCAAGTTGTTGACGCTTCCTGTATCTTACCATTTCAGATGACACCAGACAGAAACTCATGTTCGCCCATAATTAATGAGTGATGGTTTTGCCTGTCTTCATAGTTGGGCATTTTGCTTGCCAGTTCATCAGATGAATAATAATAGTAATAATGCTGTCCATGTCTGTTCATCAAATTTAGTGGTAAAATGCAGTTCCTTTATTCTGATCAACCACAAAGGTCTGTGGAAGATGGCTTCACCAGATTAGTTGATGCTGACTCCACCCAACATCTTGATAATATTCTGCCCAAATAACATGTCAAAGCCTAATAGTTAACTGTTGACGACTAAGACATCTGATTTTATGGGGATTAACTCATTGCCAATACGATAGTTTCAACACCATGGCTGTGGATAATTTTACTATTAAGTGCTAAGACGTTGAACTTGTTGACTCTTGGAAGGGGAATCACACTTATCTAGTCACAAGATACCAGGAACATCCAGAGTTCATCAGTGCTATATATTTCTTCCTATCAATCCACACTTCAATTATAGGAAGCACCTTTCTTAGGTTGATTGAGGAGAGACTACCTTTATCTGGTTCAGCTTACATCTATGCATGTGTTTGCTAGGGAACGTCTTATTTAAGTGTGTGCATGTTTAAACTTACTTGTTGTTTCTACAGATGCCATGCATTATAACTAGGGCTGTGACAATAGAATATTCTTTTCATTCTCGGGTATATATCTGACACAGACATAGTTAATCAACCGAGAACCACATCCGTCTATATAAAAACATATCATATATAAACGGATATATACTCAAGAGTCAAAACAATGAAAAGAATATACTGTTGTCACAGCCCTAACTGGATATTTAGATTCAAACATATATGTACGTCACATCATCCTCGATTCGGTAAATTTTAGGTCAAGAGTCGTGCTGAAAATATAATTAACAAATAAATATTATTTTTACTAATATATTAGTAATATGTTAGGCGATTTGAAATAATTTTTATTATGCTTATCATGTGGTGTTACATTACACGAAATGTAGCCATAAAGAAAAAATCTTGGTTAAAAGGTTTAGCTATTCAAGGCTTTGATCAAAATATACCTCCAATGTGTATTCAAAAATATTTGCATAGATAAAATATATGTATCTAGTAAACAGCTGTATTTACTTTTTATGTTAAATAAGGTATTACTGAGATAATGGCCCCGGTGTATGATGGGAATGTGTGAGGAGAAAGTCTTAATGAAAAGAATAAACCCATTATATATGTGTGTTGTTTAGGAGAGTGAATTTTGCCGGAATTTGTATTGGAAAATACGATACTGGTTAAAAGGGAACCGTAATATCCAGAAAACTTGCACCAGATATAGGGCGTTTGTGTGAACATATTAAATTTTATGTGTCGTCTGCGTTATTGAAGCTATACTGTCTTTTTTGTAGAGGGGAAAAATCGTTATCATTTTATATTATTATTATATTATTTTATCATTATATACATATATATATATATATATATATATATATATATATATATATATAAATTTCGTGGTTAAATTTTAAATTCTGAAAAAACAACATATAGAGACATATATTCGATTTAAGAATCTATTGCTTGACAAAAGAAGGGGTTATTTTAATTTCCTTAATCCATGGATTTCAAAGGTCCATTGCACACTTAATTCAATTCTCAAACTCTATTACTCATGGGGATAATTACAATGGAATGGTATATCCACCCAATTTCGGATATACTTTGTCAACACCGGGAAAGCATTTGAACCACAGCAACTAACACACAATCAACACAACAACGAATAAGGCTGCCCGGTATACTTTTCGAAATATCAATAAGGAGCAGTACGCTTTCTCTATATGGGAATATCACTTTCTCTCATGGGCCTATTTTCTGCCCACCCGGATTTATAACCCCGAATGACATTGGACTCCTTCCGATAATGGACTACCCAGGTTGTATCAACTTCTCTTTTCGTATAATTTTCTCCATATAATTATCCACAACTCAATATCCAGAAAACTTGCACCAGATATAGGGCGTTTGTGTGAACATATTAAATTTTATGTGTCGTCTGCGTTATTGAAGCTATACTGTCGTTTTTTGCAGAGAAGATAAATCGTTATCATTTTATATTATATTATATTATCATTATATATATATATATATATATATATATATATAAGATAAGAAAAAGAAAGAAAGAAAATAGAATTAAAGATAAAACTGTTTATTGTGTACTTCTGCTTTCTGTTTATACGCGTTATACTGACAAAAACTCCCTTCTGATTAGTACTTACGTAATTTCAGTTTAATTTCAAAACTTTACATGAAAAAGAAAACTAGTTTTTACTTTGAAATAAATCTTTTTCGGAATGATTTCATTTTTAATAAAATACATTATAACCAAAATATATTTTGTAGTCTTTATTTGAATTTTTTTTCAGTATGTAATAATTTTTATAATAAAAATATATTTTTAAAATTTACATGAAAAGTAGTCTTCACGCTTAAATCTTCTAATAAAAATAATTTTTTAAGTTTTACACTTAAATGCTTTTTTAAGTTCACATGAAAAATAATCTTTACTTTGAAATGTGTTTTTAATGTCTTCTAATAAAAAAATATTTTTTAGTCTTGATACTGAAATATTTGTTTCTAATTTACATGAAAAATATTGTTTTAAAACTAAAAGTTAAAAGACTATTGTTTATTAAGATATTGAAATACATTTAAAAGTAAAGAGTATTTTTATATAAACTTTTAAAATATATTTTTAAAGTAAAAGTTAACATTTTTTGTAGAGTTTTAAAATTAAAGTGGAATTACATAAGTATTAATCAAAGGGACATTTCCTCGGTATACACCGGCAAGATTTGGGAAGCCTTCCACTAAACAGAAAGCGGAAATTAAAAAGAAAGAATTTTACTTA
This sequence comes from Euprymna scolopes, assembly GCF_053919585.1. Taxonomy (NCBI): domain Eukaryota; kingdom Metazoa; phylum Mollusca; class Cephalopoda; order Sepiida; family Sepiolidae; genus Euprymna; species Euprymna scolopes. Next base: position 17,270,868 of record NC_136483.1, on the reverse strand, counting down.
ATATAACCAAGCAATTTATATAAACACAGTAAATATTCTCTCGATTTTTTTCTGCTGTGAACCCTAACTTGGATTGCATGCACACATAGGTACTCAGTGAGTTTCAGTTATAAGCATAATAACATGTATTTTGCCTTTAAAATGAAGTGTGGGGGAGGGGGGGGGTAAAAGTAATTTATGTGATCTGAAGAATTTGATTTTTTTAAAAAAATAAAATAAACATTTCATATTAACATTCATTCTCTATACCTGTTTTACAAATATTTTAATGGAATGTTCTCTGATGACCTCTTGTGTCTCCTCGACATACATATCTCCGACAAACCCACTTAGCAACAAAATCACACCCTTTCACTATTGAGGTCCCTAAATGCCAGAAAGTTTTCTACTCTAATAGCTTGTTCCCTCGAACAGATAGACTTTGGAATTCCCTTCCTGCTACCTGCTTCCCTGACTGTACTGATATGCAGAAGTTTAAATGTAAATCAACATCTTGTTAATCTTTCCTAGGCATGGTCCCAAATAGGAGCCCCTTACGTTCAAGTGGTGATATGCCTCGTTAGAGGCGAACCTAAGTAAAAAAAATTGTTTAATGAGAAAGTTTTTTTTCCATCTATTCTAATTATATTAGCATGAAAACAGACTGTGCTTATTTAATTTTATTATACAACATCATATTTTGAAATACCGTATATATAGCAACCTGCAAATGCATGCAGTTTTAGGTATTTCTAATTTGCATGTCTATTTTATAAACAGCTTTTAATAAATCAATATTTTGTAATATACAATTGTCATTTTATATTGCTATATTTTCTTATATATACGCAATATTTATGTTGATAGTGAAATGCCCGATGTTCGTGGGATACTGAAAACAGATACTATACTTTGATCTTAGCCAAATAATGTTTTTTTTTATATTCAGGCTTAAATGAATAAAAGGAAAATGATTTAATCCATTATTGTATTATCTTTTAATGAGGGCGGTTCCGGTTCTATTGTCATAAGACGATCTTCCAAGGGATTACCTCCTTCATTTTTAAGGAGGTGGGAGAAATTCTCCAATGTACTACATCCTTTGTTTGGGAATGTGGATAGTGTGGTATCTCTTCTATTGTCATGAAATTACCTCCCTGGGATTGCCTTCTTTTTTGGGGGGGGGGCAGATTAGGGATAGTCAAGTATCTGTTTTGTTGTCATGATATCATACATCATTACCTTCCCCTTTTATGGGGCAAACTTCCCAGGTATTATCTCCTTTTTTGGGAGGAAATAGTATATATTCATTCCTCATGATACCTTTTTTGCTATAATTATTTTCTTTGTTAGGTGCGTATGGGGTAGCATACTGCTTTGTTGTTATGATATTATTCTCCCAAACATTAACTCCTTCTTTTACGTGGGATTGGGCTTCGTTATGATACCATCCTGCCAGTCATTACCTCCGCCTCTGTTGTTTATTTACCATGAGATCACCCCCTCCCCCACCGATTAGCATAAATATGCTATTAATTAATTATTAATAAATACTAAAAATTTTGTTGATAATGCTTGGATTTTTAGTAAAATCTTTTTTTCAACGACATTCGTTTTTGAGGATTAAAAACAAACTGGTTTCACTTTTCTTGTCCAATCCTTGTATGAGTAAATGATATAATGAATGGGAGTACATTCGGGTTCCTCTTCGCAAGAATATGATTGATACAGATGAGTAGAGCATCCTGGGAGAGATGCTGGAAGATACGCCGAAAGACCAGTGCTTAAGGGTATTTCATGCTACGGCTATGAACATTCGTTTAATAAAGCAACTTAATGCATTATATTATTCAATTTCTTTAGCGAAGATTAATTAGCTCCTTCAAACAAATATAACCATTTTTGCAAAAAATATCAACAAACGTTTAAATAAAAATCATGTTTTGGTTTGTGTTCCTTGATAAACGCGCTGGTTGAGTTTGAATAAAATAAATACGTATCTATAAAGTTCAATATAAATTTCCAACAAAATAAATATCTGTTTATTTTGTAATAATGCGTTGTTTTGGCTTCAAACGTATATAATACGTATTTATTTTATTCAAACTCAACCAGCGCCTCTATCAAGGAACACAAACCCTAACGTGAATTCCGCGTGACCAACGCACCGTTCCGACATTGGAAAAGACTACTGTAAAACCAACGAACGGACTTCTACTGATTCTATGATCCAACAACAACAATGGCATGGCAAGATGAAAAAAGACATACTGATGATGAAGTGTATCTTCGAAATCTATCGATACTCCTATAAATTCGTTTTTCTTTTGTGTGATATTTTGATATTCATATTAAAACCCTCTTTTTCTATTTAATGTATTTATTTGCTTTCCCACCAAAGCAAATTAGGCACAAGGCCGTTTTTAATGTGGGCTAAAAACCAGCTCCCCTAAAAGTAGGCAAAAAGGGAGCACTCTGGTTACCAAAAATAATAATTGTCCCAGTATAGAGGATTTCCCCTCCATTGACTGGTACAAATTACCTTAAGTGCAGCATCTGCAGAACAGATGTTGTACTTATTTGCTCCCCCACCGAGCAAATTAGGCACAAGGCCGATTTTTAAAGTGAGGAGTGAAGGAAAAATGGGGACCAACTCCCCGGGGAGTAGGGGAGCTGGATAGTGACAATTGGTATGAAGGGTTGCCCCTACATTGACTAAGGTCTTATATGTGGAGTTGCCCCCACATATGGTCTTTGCTTGCAGTATCTGCTGGAACAGATACTACACTTTGATCACGGCCCGAAGGCTAAGAACAACAGAAAAAGGCAAGCCTCTTTTCTATTTAAATATTTATTTAAGAAGAAAAATCACAAATTTTACAGAATTTTAGGGTTAAAATTATATAAAACAGGCAACTAATTCTTTTTAAATGTGGCACGAGGCCAGAAAGGGTGTGGGGGGGAAGATGGGTGTCGGGGGTCGTCCACTTGTCTATTCCCTATCACTAGTTGCAATCACCACAATACCGCATTCACTCTAGGAGTTGGATCTACTTAAAGCCCCAGATGACAATATTTACAAGTTTTTTTTTTTTTTTTTTTTCTATTTATTCAAAAAGAAAAATCATTTTCTTATATATGGCTTGTGGAATTGCATTCACTAACAAAAGATCTAGCTAATTTGCATATTCTTTTAAACATTCATTTTAATTAATTCCCTATTAGTTTATTCGGTTTTCTAATGGGATAATCACCTTTAGTTAACTATTACATGTAATTATATTTATGCAGGTATTCTACATGATTTATACTTGCATAATATTTGCATAAAAAGTTTATAGTAAACACAAAATTGTTTCCATATATATTTTTGTTTAACAAATTTTGCCTACCAAACTCCTCCTAGAGGTTTTGGTCTACAGACATGAAACTTCATATATAAGGTTTTTGAATCCATGCGAAACTTCATATTTGGGTTTTAGCCCGGAAAAATCGGTGCAAAATTAAAAAAAAAAATGAAATTTGCCAGGTGAAGGTCGAACGGCGCCATTACGAATACATAACGTAGTAGCTATTGGTTCATGTTTTAATTTTTAGCCTTGCAGTAAACATGTTTTCATAGTCCAGTCATTGACAGCAGTGGCAAAATAAATCGTGAGCTGAACGTTTTGGTTTCGATTCTCGGTGGTGGCGCATGAGTCTTTTTTTTTTTTTTTTTTACTTTTAAAATCATTACTATAGATTGCATCAATTCTATCTATAAAAGTGAAAATGTCTGTCTGTCTGTCTTTTCTCTATGGTAGTTAGGAAGACTATTATACAGAAAGGCATTACTTTACATATTCACACTTTTTAATATATACATATGCACATAACCTTATGAACAGTACATATGGCCCGAGCAAAGCCGGGCGGAACTGCTAGTATATATATAAAAGTCAACGTGTCTGTGTGTGTATCTGTGTGTCTACATTTCCCTGCGCAATAACTCTGTCAATTTTAAGTCTACAGACTCGAAATTTGATATACAGGGTACTGAGATTTGGGAAAATATTTGTAATCCGTTTTCGGCCAGAAATTTGGCTATTAAGGGGGTCAAAGTTCAACCATTTGACCTTTGAAAACTACCAAACTTCTCCGACAATTTTGGGTCTACACACTTGATATTTTAGATAAAGGTTCCTTGGACATGGATCTAACTTAATAATTCGATTTGAACCCCAAACAATAAATGTTAAGGGGTCATAATAGGGGTCAAAGTTAAAAAAAAATATGACCTCTGCGGTCTCTACCAAATTACTCAGGCAATTTCTGATCTAAACATTTGAAATTTTGCATAAAGAGTATTCAGAGATAGGGCAAGATTTTAATTGGTTTGGGTCGAAAATTTTTAGTTAACAATATATAAATGTATGTATGTATGTATGCCTGCCTAAAACTTTCGACAGAGGCGACGGATTTTTACAAGATCAGTATCATTTTGAAGTTCGACCTTTCAGGTGACAAATATCGAAAAATTGGCTAAAATCATTAATATCTTCACTTTCAACTGTGCACTTTTCTACAAGGGGGGGGGGTCATTTTTTTTCGACGATATTTTCGAAACTCATCCTCTCCTTTCGATTGTCTAGCCTTAATTTAAACCTACATCACTTCCGGTTTGGCGGTGGTCGTAACAGCAAAGACGTCAGATTTTTTTCCTGTTCTCTTCCTCCTTTGCAGTACGGGTTCGAGCCTGCCTTCCTACTACCACTTTTTTTTTTTTGCTCAACATATACCTCCAAACACCTGGACAACGCCGGGCTGAAATGCTCGTATATCTATAAAAGTGAATGTGTGTGTCTGTGTGTGTGTCTGTGTACATTTTCCTATGCAATAACTCTGTCAATTTTAAGTTTACAGACTCGAAATTTGATACACAGGGTACTGAGATTTGGGAAAATCTTTGTGATCGGTTTTCGGCCAGAAATTTGGCTGTTAAGAGGTCAAAGTTCAACGATTTAACCTTTGAAAACTCTACCAAACTCCTCCGCCAAATTTGGGCCTAAACACTTGAAATTTTAGATATAGGTTCGTTGGGCATGGATCTAACTTAATAACTCGATTTGAGTCCAAAACAATAAATTTTAAGGGGTCATAATAAGGGTCAAAGTTTAAAAAATTGACCGCTTTTTTTTTTTTTTGCTCAACATACACCTCCAAACACCCGGGCAACGCCGGGCTGAAATGCTAGTGTATTATAAATTTCAATATAAATTTCAAACAAAATAAATATCTGTTTATTTTGTAATAGTGCGTTGTTTTGGCTTCAAACGTATCTAATACGTATTTATTTTATTAAAAATCAGGTTTTGTTGCAAAACCCTTGAAAATTTTCATATCTTATAAATCAGATACAGTAGAACCCCGAGATACGGTGGCCTGGAGATACGATTTCCAGATGTAAAATATAATTTTTTTGGACCCTGGTTACGGTATTTGCCCCGCCTTACGGTGTTATTTATAATGTTATTTGATTATATACATGTGTATTATATAGTGTACTGTATTTTGTTACTAATTTTTAATGCTGTATCCTAGGTTTCTACTATATATATATATATATATATATATATATATATATATATATATATATATATATAATATTTTAAAAAATTATATTTTAAAAATAATATATACACCGCTCCCCATGTGTGGGTACCAAATTGGGTTAAGGGAAAATTATTCCCAACTTGCATTTAGGTAAAAATGCACTTTCGTAAATAATTGAATTCATTCAAAATATATCGCTAAAACTAAAACAAGCAACATCTATATATATATATATATATATATATATATATATATATATATATATATATATATATATATATTACAAAGTAGTCATTACTTAACAAGGCCAGAAGGCCACTCGAGAATAAGGGTTAATGAATGAACAAAGTTTCTTTCTTAGAACTGCACGCCTGTGGAATTGTCTTCTAGCTGACTGCAATATGGTTGTCTTCAAGTCCAATATAAACAAGTTCTTGATGAGCCGTTCCACTTAAGTTAACAAATTTACTGAATTTTCATTACTATATTGTTCAATTGACTACTGTACACTCTTTAACCCTTATCCTCGAGTGGCCTTTGGGCCTTGATAAGTGGTGATGCCTATGTAAAAAAAATGTAAGATGGTAGCTTAGTAATTGTTAATGGTATAGATTGAGTAGAATTTGGATTATCTTATGTGACGGCTCAACAAGAACTTGTTTATATTGGACTTGAAGGCTACCATATAGTCATCGGATGGGAAGCAGACCAATGGAACAGTGTTTCACATGCAGACAGGTGAGATTTATATCACGGATTATGATATTACCAGCTCTGACTGCAAACACCCATTCAGTAAAGCGACTTACTAGATTATTAGTCAAATACGATGACCAAGATCACGCAGCTATTTTAAACGAATATATCTCTTTTGTGGAACATATCAGCAACAAAAATATATTGAAACATGAACCTTTCATTTGAAAACGTAAAAGTTCAATTTTTAGAAGTGATATCAGTTTGCTATTGAGTCTAATGTAAAATGATCCCTTTTAATTGAAATTCCGATAAGATTTTTGTAAATTTGATTTTTTACTTAAAGACCATCGAAAACTCAAGTAGGGGGCATTTTATTTAAACTTACATGGAATATTGAACACACAAATAAAAATTGAAAGAGTATTTTTATTTTTATTTTTTTACATTTGTTATCAACTGAAAATGTGATTAATCGAAAATGAATTGTAGAAAGTGAATTAAAATAAAATTTATTAAATTGACTTTAGAGTAGAGAGAAATGCAATGTATATAACCGCATGAAAATTATCAGTAATTTCTCCAAATTTGCATTATTTCAATTTGTAACAAAGTTCGATCACATAATCGTCACATTTCTGTTTTTTTTCTCACTTATTTGAATGTAAGAAATTTGTGCTTTAATTAAATTCTATTTTTTCCAAGGTTCATAATGTGTATCAGTTTCATTTAGTTTGGTTACTGTTAAGATGGCCTGTTCTTTTAATCTTTGGGTTTAGTGTTATTTGGTTAGAAAGTAGAAAGTGGGTCCCCTCCCCAAACAACAACAACAACGACAGCGATAATAATAATAATAATAATAATAATAATAATAATAATAATAATAATAATAATAATAAATAATATTTGTTATAATGTATTGTACCTATTTGCTATTGGAAATCAAGAAAATTTTGCTAGTCAAATCTGACCTTACAAAAGAAGCATCCAAAATCTTGGCCTTGGTCCATGGCAACAAGCCGTTATTGGTCAGACTTAAAGCTTGACTGTCAGTTGGCCAGGGTCATTGTTAAGAGCTTGCTTTCCTGCCAGATGGACACAATGATGATATTCACTTAAAACTTGATTGCATTTGATCATATTTTATTGTTGTTTAAAACAGAGGCGAGTGAGGGGAAATTTTTATTGCCATTTCCTCTGCGGGCATTTCCTTTATTGTTGCGTGTATGGAACAAGTATCTTTTGAAGAATCATCAGACAAGTGAGGAGATAAAAGTCTCATGTCTCTCGCCCAAATTTAAACAATAATTCTAAACATGAGACATTTTTGCTCACCTGAGCTATTTTTCGCCATTTTTTCTGTTTTTCTTTATCTCATATGTTGAAGGAAATGTGTCCAAATACTACATTCAAAATAATTAATAGAAACTCTCTCTCTCTCTCTCTCTCTCTCTCTCTCTCTCTCTCTCTATATATATATATATATATATATATATATATATATATATATATATATATATATGTATATATATATATATATGTATATATATATAACTACTTCATTTAATCACATAAATTAATATACGAAAGTATAAATTTATGCGTGAACTTTAAGTATTTACTTCAACAGTGCTCAATACGTAGGTAGAGCTAGGTAGTAAGTTATAATATATATATGGCAATTAAGCTACATGCGAAATATTCTGTGTAGCTTAATTGCCATATATATTTTATAACTTACTATATATATATATATATATATATATATATATATATATATATATATATATATATATATATATATATAATACGCATCAAGTGCACTTGAAACCAAATCATAACGTAATATTAGGAAATAAACAAATGTTTTACTTGTTTGAAATTTATCACAAATATATTTCGGAGGTAGACTCCATCTTCAGTATGTTCTTTTGTTTCTTTTTTTTTCTTTTTCTTCTTCCTTACCATGTTGTAAATTTGGAGAAAGAAGTCTGTTTGTATAGAGCCGTGCATTGTATCTGGCGGTTGTTAACCTGACGTTGCCCGGGAATGTATGAGAATCAACGAAGTCTAATGGTTGAATTACTGATCCACAAGATTCTATTAAGGATACTTCAATTCCGGACTTTCACTATAGATTTTTTTATCATCGGCTCGGTATCCTCTAAACCGTTTTTCAACTTGCCAGATACTTTTCATGAATTTTACTTTGCTAAACTTCTAAAGTTTGAACTACTTTTATGTTTTTATTTATTTATGTAATTTTTCACTGCTTATTATATATATTTTTGTATTTCACCCCTTCTCTTTGTGTGTTTTATGAGAAGAGTAGATATCCTTTGTAAGTTGATTTACTTTCAGCCTAGGTGTAATAAGATATTTTATTTTGGGTTTTAGTCTAAATTTCGGATATTATGTTATATATATATATATATATATATATATATATATATATATATATATATATATATACACACACTTCAGAATAAAGTTATTTAAAAATCAGCTGGTATGGAAACCTGTGATTATAAGATTGACAAAATATTACTGGCAGTAATATTCTATAAGTATTGTCCCATCTAAATAATAATTGCTCGATATAAAAGATAGAGCAAATAAATTAAATTATAGTGATTCAATGAATTTCAAAGAACCTTTTTTGAAGTGAAATGTTTGAATTTCATATCAAAGATTTTTATTATTCTAAGCAAGACAAAGAATACTTTAGAAAATTTATCTCCTTAACCTATAGGGTTTCGATGTCTACCATCTCTTCAAAGGAGAAAATATTAGCAAATATTTATAAAGGTATGTACCCTATTTGCTAAAGTCAGTGAGACATTAGAACATCAAAATTTCTAAAGTATTCTTTGTCTTGTTTAGAATAATAAAAAATCTTTGATATGAAACTCAAACATTTCACTTCAAAAAAGGTTTTTTGAAATTCATTGAACCACTATAATTAAATATATATATGATTAGGATGGGCATGGTGGCAACTAGGAATCTTGCTTTATGGAAGAACGACTTAGCATCCCCCACTAGAAGTTAGTTTTTGTTTACGTAAGGTCTTCCAATTGATTTTATTTTACTTTTTCAGATTCCACACATTTAAACTTCCGATATATATTTAAGTTCATTTTCTAAGCACGCACAATTGCGCACACAAATGCACAGGTGTAGACACGGGTGCGCCCTCCATTCCCCCTTACAAGCCCTATATACTATAGTATCCCTCTATCAAGATATACATGATTAGGTTTACTATTATTATTATTATTATTATTATTACCACCACAATAGTTATTAATATCATTATTATTATCATCATTATTAGTAGTACTGTTTTTATTATCATTACCTCTACCATTATTATGATTTTATCATTATTATTATCACTATTATTATTATTCTTATCCTTCTTCCTATTATAGCTATTGTTATTATTATTATTATTATTATTATTATTATTATTATTGCTGTTGTTAATATTATTACTATTATTTTTAATATTATTGTTATTATTATCATTATTATTGTTATCATTATTATTATTTTTAATATTATTGTTACTATTATTATTATTATTACTATCGTGATTATGACTATTATTATCACTATTATTATTGTCATTATCACTGATATATGTAGATATGTGTGTACGTGTATGTGTGCATATATGTATGGATAGGTATATGTATGTGTATATATATGTATATGCATATATATACCTATATTATTATTATTATTATTACTATTATTATTATTACTATTTCTGCTATTGTTGCTGTCATTTTTACTATTATTCAACTCCTCCTTTAAGCATTGCAATACATCTTTCAGTTTCATTTCCAACATTAAACGTTATTAACCTCTGATTTCTCTAACCGGCATATCGAGCTTCCAATTTTTGTGATGGCTTCTAATTTGGAAACAATGCTTTCACTCTGTACCAAGCACTTACTGTATGCATGTATGTATGTATGTCAGGTCATGTCATATGCTACTGGTACCATGTAACCCAGTACTACCTGCCTCATGGTCGGGTCACCGGCGACTAAACTGGTTCCCCCACCAGACTTGTTTGGTGAGGAGGGTGGCTAGTCTCCCTGAAGGATTAAAAACAAGACCTTTCAAAGGGCGAATGAAACTCTTTTTCGGAGTCAACGGCCAACTAGCACCGTGTATATTTGTGTGTGTGTGTGTATATGTGTATTGGGGTGGAGAGGGCTCCCGTAAGCCGTGGTGAAGGCAACCTTTCTAGGAGAAGCAAATCTCTGATTTAAAAAACCATAAAGCGGAAGACCAGTACCCGCATTAAGCTGGTCTGCAGTTTAATTTGTTGCTGGCTATCTTGCTCTTGCTTGTTGCTGGATCTCAACATTTTGAACCGAGAGAGTTGTCGTACAAAGCTAAGACTCTGTAACATCATCTTTGTATAGATACACTCTCAGGCATTTGGGCTCATGAATTTTAAATGTCTGAGGGAGTGGCACTCGTCTGACAAGACGTTGCAATCATCATGTATGTATGTATGTATGAGTATATATGTGCATATAGGAGTATGAATGGGTGTGAGAGAAGAAAAAAAAAAGGAACAATCCGAATAATTTAATAAATTTTAATATGTTTGAACAAGAATAGAATAAGTTAAGTAAATGATCCAAAGAATATCGTCCGTTTATTTAGTTATTTTGCTTCATTTTATTTATTTTTTTCAACATTAAATGTTTGTATATATCAATTAACGAAATCTACAGTAGCGTTTCAAAAAAATAAATAAACGCGTGTGTGTGTGTGTGTGTGTGTGTGTGTGTGTGTGTGGGTGGGTGGTTGGGTGCGTACATGCAGACAGTCCGGGCACCCTAGACCCACAATAAATACATAAGTCCAAGCTCTTGGGAAAGACATTCTAATTCGCACGCACTTTGCTTATCATCTACATCTACTCATCAATCCTCAGCTGTATATGTGAACACGTCCATAAACGCGAGTGCGCGTATCCTATGTATGTATATGTACGTGAAGAAGCATTTGTGCTAGTGCGCGAGTGTATATACATGTATGTTCACGTATACGAGTGTGTTCGTGGGATGACGTGGAAGTACTTGGTTTTGAATAGAGGCCACACAAGTTGCTGACCATTCCAAGTCGAAAATGCTGGAAGGGTCATATTCAGATAGATCTTTACCTTAATGGCTATACCCGTGCCCCTTCCCCCACCCCGCTGCTAACTCTGCCCGCTCACTCACGTTTTCTATCATTCACACTGAGGAAGATCGAAGGATCGGTCGAAAATTATGTGCTTTTGAAGGAAACATTCTTGTTTTTTTTCAAAAGACTTTTTGTATTCCTACATGTCAACACACAGAAAATAAATACAGAAAAGATATAAACATTCATATATTTTTCGTATTGATTTTTTATTCATACATATTTATATATATATATATATATATATATATATATATATATATATATATATATATATATATATATATATAAACTATGTGGGATAAGAATACACTTCTGACAATCGAATTTACTGTGGAAGTGCAGTAAAATTTTAAGATTAATTCTTTTTAATTATTTATTATTTTTAATATCTATCTGAAAGGATATCGAATTGAGCCCTTTTTTGTGTGCAAGATCTATCTTGGATTGGCTTTGTTCCAATTCTTGTAAGTTTTTTCCTTTTATATAAATACTGATGCTTATGGCCGGAATTTGACACACAGCATATCAACCTTATCAGAGTTAGATGCCAACTGGGAGTGTTGGCGGGCGCTTATAATCCAGTCACTTAGAAGCTTTCTCGAGCAGCCTATTTGAATATAGAGACATATTTTGTGTTCCACTATGGCAATCAGATATCATATTACGCCTGTAGAATTATGTTGGACTAATGGTCACCAAATAGCAAATCGTGTTCGACTGCTATCGATAGATAATGGATGCCACCACCATGTTGGATTATCACTAATCTGGACTGTGTGTGTGTGTGTGTGTGTGTGTGTGTGTGTGTGTGTGTGTGTATATATATGAGTCAATCAGATTTCTAAGTCAGGTCCAAATAGCAATCCGTCTGATATCTCTATTTGATTCAAGCTAATCTATGTTTTGAATTATTTTCCCTACTCTGGTACTATAGGCATATGCTAGCGATATATATAGACACATACTATATATATATATATATATATATATATATATATATATATATATATATATATATATATATATAATATGAATATATATTATTTTGGTTCAGTTTATTTTTCAAAATATTTATTCCGGCTAAGAAAATTGTTAGGGTGGAGACAGACTGTACCGATCAGCATAAGACCAAACAATACCATGATATTTGAATTATATTTTAAAATAGTATTTAAAGAATAAATTCATGATTGACCGAATGTCTCAAAAAAACACAAAAAAAAACACGAATAAACCTAGAACCCCATCCTCTAATGTAGACCCCTACTACCATGTCTCCTTCTCCAACATCAGGGGTCTACGTTCCAACCTTCCAGGGGTTGAAACCCAATTACAGGAGACAAAACCAGACTTACTCTTTCTAAGCGAAACTGACATAGGGCCAACCACTTCCCTAGATGAGTTCATAATAAAAGGATACTCTAACTTAACATCTAAATCTGCCCTCCCCCCAAGATCGTCATAGACATGGAATATCCGCCTACATTAAAGATGGCTTCTCATGGGGTAGAGATATCTCCAGAGAAGACCCTAATTTACCTCATATATGCTTCCGGGTTGCACTTGCTTACCCCACCGCATTCATATTTGCCTTCTATCGCCCCCACAACAGCGGGGTTACTGTCCTTAATAGTATATCTGAGAAAACTGACCACATCCTGTCTGCTCATCCTTCGGCTATCATTCACATTTGCGGTGACTTCAATGTCCATGATGTGGAATGGCTGACCCAGCCAAATAAGACAGATGATGAAGGGAGGTTCTGTCATGATTTTGCCATTGCCTATGACCTCACAGATTGTTCACGAACCCACCCATGTGCCCGATACTACCGGTCAGTATGCAAGCCTTCTAGACCTTTTTCTCACAATTTCCCCTGAGCTATGTTCATGTTCCGTTCTATCTCCCCTGTGATCCTCCGATCACACAGTTGTATCAGTTAAGATAAAAATGAAATACATTAAGTCTTCAGACGTACCTCTCCACCGTACTGTATATCGATACTCTATGGCTGACTGGGATATTTTCCTTACATTCATATCTGACCTACCTCTGCATTCCATGTTTAAAAAGGATGTATCCTCTATAGTATCAGACCTGACCGAATGGTTAATTATAGGCATAGACCGATTCATACCATCTAAAAAATTCCAACAAAAACCTAACAGCCAGCCATGGTTCTCCCCAGAATGTGCTGCTGTCATTGCGCACAGAAATCACTTTTTCCATAGCTACCAACGTACTAGATGTATTGAGACTAAAGCTGCTTTCAGGACTGCCAGCAACCACTGTAAAAGAGTAATAAAAAATGCAAGAGAGCTATATGCTCAGTTCGTCAAATCCAAAGTAGCTGAGCAGCGGCTTGGCTCCCACCAGTTTTGGCAAATAGCAAACAGGATCCTAAACAGATGCGTGTGTTCTATCCCAACCATCATCAATGGACCTGAGATCATCTCATCAGCATCAGACAAGGCCAAACTATTTGCCAAGAACTTTGCAGCTAATTCTCCCCTCTGCAACGAAGGTCATCAACTCCTCGTATTTCCTCCTACAACAGACAACACACTATCCAACATACAAATATCTGTGCACGAGGTCGCCAAACTAATCAAGAACCTTGATTCCAGTAAAGCAACTGACCCAGATGGCATCCAATTATAGTGCTGAAAAAGCTTTGATCAGAACTTGCCCCCCATACTTACAAAACTGTTTAAGCGTTGCCTTAAGGAGAAGTGCTTTTCAACACCCTGGAAAACCTCATCAGTATGCCCTGTATTTAAGAACTCAGGTGATAAGTCATCTCCCTCTCAGTACAGACCAATAAGTCTCTTGTGTGTAATGAGTAAATTACTGGAATCCACATTAAATAAAGAAGTAGTCAACCACCTCAGCAGAAATAACCTCCTTAGTGACATGCAATATGGTTTCCGTTCTGCTAGATCTACAGCTGATGTGCTAACAGTTATATCCCGTAGGATTAGTGAATCTCTTGACAAAGGCTTCCTTTCTAGGGTAATTGCTCTTGACATATCAAAGGCCTTCGATAAGGTTTGGCATAAGGGCCTACTTCACAAGATTTCCAGCTACGGTATAACTGAAAATGTTTTCTCAATAATTAAATCATTTCTCTCTGATAGGCTCATAAGAGTAGTAGTTTATGGGCAGAAATCAGAGGCCCACAGTATTAATGCTAGAGTCCCCCAGGGGTCCATTCTGGGCCCAACTCTCTTCCTGATCTACATCAATGATCTCCCAAAACACATACTTAAATCATTCGTTGACATCTATGCTGATGACACGACCATCTATGGCAACACATCAAAGGCCGTAAATGACAAAGCTCTCTCTGATTCTCTCTCCTTTGATCTGGAGTGCGTGGTTCAGTGGGGGAAGAGATGGCTGGTTACTTTTAATGCATTTAAAACCAAGCTCCTAACGTTACATCATCAACGCTATGTTCCTAATCTAGCATCAATTGAAATGGATGGCTCTCGTCTTGGGGAGGCTCCATGTTTTGACAAGCTCCTGGGTTTGACCTTTCCTCCTGATCTGAAATGGAACATGTATATCAAGTCTGTTTCCCGGGACGCTGGGAAAATGGTGGGATCCTTCTACCGCTCCAGAAGATATCTCACTACTGATGCAATTCTCTATCTCTATAAAAGCCAATTACGTCCAAAGATGGAGTACTGCTGCCACATCTGGGCTGGAGCTGCAAAAAACAGCCTATCCTGCCTTGACAAAGTACAAAATAGACTTCGTGGCTTAGTGAGGGATGCTCTCTTCTCTTCCCTTCAACCTCTCTCTCACAGAAGAGACGTTGCGAGCCTGTCTTTGTTTTATCATTATTTCCATGACAAGTGCTCATCTAAGCTCCAATCTCTTGTCCTCCCTCATAATCTTTCATGATAAACACCCGTCTAGCTAAAACCACTGTGAGTAATTTCTCCCACACTTTATCTGTGCCTAAATCAAAACGTAGATTCCATGAACATAGCTTTTTTCTGAGAAGTGCACGCCTGTGGAATTCTCTTCCGTTTGCCTGTTTCCCACCTGGCTACAACTTGGACGTCTTCAAGTCCAACATAAACAAATTCCTGATTAATCGCCCCCTTATGTAAGACACTTTATCAAATCTCCAATACCAACTATTACTACGATATTATCTTATTGATTATTGTACACAAAATAACCCTTATCCCCGAGTGGCTTCCGGACCTTGATAAGTGGTGATCCCCATATAAAAAAAAAAAAAAAAAATTAAAAATTACTTTAGAGTTAACACTTTTTGAAAAATACTTTATCGTTCTCAGCCAATGTCTCATCACATAACTTGATTATTTGTTTTTTTTTATCAATACTTTTCTTTTATTATAAAAAATAAAAAAGGTCAACAGGAATTTTTAGCATGTCTACATTGAATCAAAGAACTGGATTATTTATGAATTTGAAAGGACAATATTATTTTCTTCATGCGTCTCCGTCATATCAAATAATTAGATTATTTATTTATTTATCCAGAAAAATAATGGTCTTTCATATTAAAGGACAACATGAATTTCTTTAAATGCTCTGATCTAGTTTAAATATAGAGGTTATATCGGCCGAAACGTTGTGAAAATACCAATAAAAATAAGAATAGTAGTCAGAATAATAGAAATAATATGAATATTTTCATATTATTTCTATTATTCTGACTAAGATCAAAAGAAAACTAGGGAGAGAACATGATTTGTCAACGTTTTTATTTTTTTATACTAATTAGTCAACATCTACCAAGGCCAAAATTCACTAGAGGATAAAATTAATGAGATTGTCAGTTTGAAGATGAATGGGGGATTGAAAATGGTGGATGGAATGAACAAATTTTGATTACTTAAGAAAACAGTTTTGTTGAAATTTGACTCGAAGATGACCACAATCTGCAGGGAAGTAGTCATGTGGCAAATTTGTTCCAAAGATGGGAATTTCTCAGAAAGAAACTTCGTTCATGGAAATTCTTTTTTGTTTTAAGTATAGAGGAAAAAAAGAAGGTACTTATGCACTTATGTTATGTGCTGACATAATAACTTTATTATTTATAAAGTTATTCTTAACATGAGGAGGAGAGCGTGATTTATAATTATTCTGTAGTGTCACCTAACTTGAAAATATTATTTTTAAAAAAATGTATAGTAACATAAGTATCGAAAAGAAAAATCTTTTGCAGTGATAATAGAAAACGAATTCTTGTTGTGGATGTTTTACAGGGGGGAACAGATCGGGGTTCAGTCGAGCAACTTTCATGGAAATAACGTGTAAGCAGGGAAAAACTAGCAATCTCTCTTCTGTGAGAATTTGTCTTGTCCTAAATTTTATAAGAAAAAAAATTTTAACGGTTATTTTATAATTTTTGCTAATAATTTTTATTATTATAAGAAATGAATAAAAATATACATAACGTAAAAAGAACTTGAATCATATAAGTGATTGATAGTTCTTGATAGTTCTACATTTGTCAGATATTTCTGGCAAAGATGGCTAGATCAAAAGATAACGTTGATGTTTGCTGCTTGTTATTATTCAAGATCAAAGTAAGAAAAAAAAAACGTTTCTTTGTTTTTCATAAAGTAATTAGCAACAAAAAGTAAACATCAGAGAGTTCCATTATTGTTGCCCGGATGTTTTATTACAAAATTTGTCCATTTTTTTTTTGCCCCACGCTACCTTTATTTATTTCTTTTTGTATATTTGAAATTTGTTTGTCATTTTTGTTAAAGCAACGATTTTCACACTTTTCGCAGTATTAGTAAAAATATCATTCATTTCTACAACCACAATCGTTGGTGTTTCAATTAAAACTAATGATATTCGAGACAGTGATCATGTAATTGTTCTGTAAGCCTGAAAATTGCTCGTCAGCCCGCTTCAAGCTCTGAAAATACATATATATACACATATAGGACTCATGTGAGATGATCCTGTAGCAGAGGTGCTGACTGTTCTGTCTTTTCTAATAGTATGTTTCCTCTAAAATCAGAGCTCATTTTTAGGGGGGGGGGGCATTGAACAACACTCATTCAGAAGACTAGAATGTTCCACTCTGAAATTCCTTTAAACCTGCTGTTATATCTCCAGTGAACATAGCCACACAAAAAGTAAACTTACATACGCATACACACAACAGAACAACGTTCTGACGCTTTTGCCTACTTCTTATTCAAGAACTTTAAAACTTCTCAACAAACTTTGGTCTTTCAAAGTATATTTTACATCGTTATAAAACTGCTGATATAAGTATAGTTTGATCATCAATTCATGTTTTCTTGCTTTCATTCGAAAATTCCTGCCATAGAGTTAGTATTTGATAACTGGTTATCTATTCATAGCATTCATGTTTTTATTAATGATGGGACGATTCTAATATTTTTGCCGATTCTGATACAATTACCGATTCCATAGTAAATTACCGATTCTGATTCCGATTCTTTATAAATCTCTAAATATTTGACTATATTGTTATTTTCCCTGATTTCTGTAAAAAAATATGCAGAATATGCAGATATTTTCCTAAAAGTTAAAATACACTTATGAAGGATGATCTATCGATTTTAGTTTTATTGGTATTTTAAAACCAATGAATATTTATTATTTTATCATTATTACCAGCAATGGAAGATTTTGCCTTGAACAAAATAAAATAAAAAATAGACAATTAAAAGAATCGTTTTGGCATTGGAAAATAGGCACCAATTTTTTTGATTCCGATACCCCTAAATTTGTTGAGTTTTCTGCTTCCCAATTTCGATTCGATTAATCGTCCCAACACTAGTTTTTATCCATCTTTTTTATTTATCAATATGCATATTAATTGTTAGCACTGTTTTTTGGCACTTTTCAAAGACGTTACTATCGCCAAAAATATTCTATCCAAAGCTAGGAGCAGCACTACAAAACTCGAGAGGATTATTATTTTATAATCGCTTTTCACTAATCTAAATAAAATAATCAAGGAATTGAAAATATATTCAGTTGCAGAGTGTTCGAATCTCTAGAACTCATCTTAATGATTGATCCGTTTCAGACACACTGGAGTAGGTGCACCTGTATTTATAGGCATTTCTTCACTGCAGAGAGGAGCCGTTTGAAGTATTGCACAGGCTACAGGATGACGATTTAATATATTAATTGTTATCGCTGTTCTTGGCACTTTTCACGTTGTAAACGCCCATATTGACCTTTCTTTCTATCTATTTATCCTTCTGTACTTATCTGAATCTATATCTGTGAATGTGCGTCTGTGAGCTTTCACTGCCAGGCTGTGATCGTCCACTTGTTGTCTTCATCTGGATTCGGATTTTGATTTGAACATTTGCCTTAAGGTCAATTGTGTGCTCTCGGTCAAAGCTTTAAAAGGAGGATTTCCCCTCCATCAACCGAGTAGTTTCTGAGAAAAAGTGGAATGAACAGACAGATAGACTAAGAGAAATATAATATAGATATCACTTGGACTACATTGTGAAACCACCCGAAATTATTACTGACCGTAAGGCTCACTGTAACATTGTACACATTTACACACGTAGATCCAATACGTTATAGCAGTTTACATCACAAGGAACAGAAAACAAGTAATAACTTGACTCCTTTTTTTATTGTAACAACAACATTTATTTCCTCATTCTCTCACCATACATGACTTCTTGTTATGGCCGTCACTCATGTCTTTTTTTTTTTTTTTTTACACGGTGGTCACCACTTATCAAGGCCCGGAAACCACTCAAGGATAAGGGTTATTGCAAGTACAGTACGTTAGTGTGGAGATTTGATGAAGTGTTTACTTAAGGGGGCGGTTCATTAGGAATGTATTAACGTTGGACTTGAAGACATCCAAGTTGTAGTCCAGTGGGAAGCAAGCAGACGGAACAGAGTTCCTCAGGCGTGCAGTTCTAAGAAAGAAGCTTTGTTCATGGAATCCACGTTTTGATTTAGGCACAGATAAAGAGTGGGGGAAATTTTTCACAGTGGATTCAGCTAGACGGGTGTTTTTCGTGAAAGATTGGCGAGGGGGGACCAGAGATTGTAGTTCAGACGAGCACCTGCCATGGAAATAACGATAAAACAAGGATAGGCTCGCAACGTCTCTTCTGTGGGAGAGAGGTTGCAGGGTAGAGAAAAGGGCATCCCCCACTAAGCCACAAAGTCTATTTTGTACTCTGTCAAGGCAGAATAGGCTGTTTTTAGCAGCTCCTGCCCAGATATGGCAGCAGTATTCTATCCTTGGACGTACTTGGCTTTTATATAGATAGAGAATTGCATCAGTAGTGAGATATCTTCTGGTTGGTTGGTCGTTTTTGTTTTACGGCATATCAACCTTTTTCAGGTTATTTAATGCCGAATCTAGTTACTTTGAGGAACGATTTTTGATGGAGTATATTTTTTTTAAGTCAGATTCTATTTAACCCATAGTTGGGACCCTAACAGGTACTACCACTCCGGGTCAGAGTGGACATTGGGAGCAATGCCAATTAAAGGGTGGCTCCACACTCCCCAAAGCTCGCAAGGTGGGGCTTCACCATTGGATATAGTTTTAGGTCATATCCAGGACCGAGATATCTTCTGGAGCGGTAGAAGCATCCCACCATCTTTCCAGCGACCTTGGCAACAGACTTGATGTACGTGTTCCATTTCAGATCAGGAGTAAAGGTCAAACCCAGAAGCTTGTCAAAACACGGGGCCTCTCCCAGACGAGAGCCATCCATCACAATTGATGCCAGATGGGGATCAGAGCGTTGATGATGTAAGGATAGGAGTTTGGTTTTAGATGCATTAAAGGTAACCAGTCACGTCTTCCCCCACTGAACCATGCGCTCGAGATCAGAGGAGAGAGAATCAGAGAGAACTTTGTCATTTACAGCCTTTGATGTGTTGCTGTAGATGGTCGTGTCATCAGCATAGATGTAAACGAATGATTTAAGTATGTGTTTAGGGAGGTCATTGATGTAGATCAGGAAGAGAGTTGGGCCCAGGATTGACCCTTGAGGGACTCCCGCATTAATACTGCAGGCCTCTGATTTTTGTCCATCGACCACTACTCTTATGAGCCTTTCTTTTTCCCTACCGGTGACGTCATTTCAAATACATTTGCATACGTGTCCACGCTCTGTTACATTACTATCTGGTATAAACATTACTTTTGGAAAATCTCAAGTGGATTATAATCACACCACGGAACTCTTTATCCAAGAGGGCATTACTATTTAAAAGTTAATTATTTATTGGCTGCTTTCTCTTCCCTTAACTAAATATTTCTATTTCTCTCATTGCAGGCTAGTCGTCTGCATGCACTGCACCTCCGCACCCCACTAAACATGCAAAAGTGCACACGTTTACATTTTTTATAAAAACAAACTAGCTGGACGGCCGGCATTGCGCAGTCGTACAACACGCCTAAACATGATATTTTAATTTATACAGATTGCATATGTATTATTATAGAATCCTCTGTTGATTATTATATATTGCGATGAATAATTTGCACGGTAGACTAATTTGAAAAAAATAAAAAATAAAATAATAATAATGATGATCAGTTAAGATTGTAGGTTCCGTGATAGAAGCATTGATTAATTTTTTTTTTAATGAATACGTATGTATTAGATATGTTTGATAGCCAAATCACAATGCAATATCATAAAGAATAAACAATTTTTATTTGTTTAGAATTAATATATTTCGAAGCAAAACTTCATCTTCAGAATTTTTTTTACATTTTCTTTCTCAGAAACCTACAGCCTTAATTGAATATCGCAAATAATAATTGTTTATCCTTCACAATATTGTGTTGTAATTTAGCTTTCAAACAGATCTAATACATACGTATCCATTTTAATAATGATAATGCCGTTCATCAAATTCCATTTGTGTTTGTTTACAATATCACGTCAGCTGATATATGGGCTTGACAATGAATGCCCTGGAAAAGTCACTTCTGATTAATGCATATTTTTAAAAAATGCAAACAAAGAAATGATTTGCAGCGGTTTTAAATGATACCTCTTCTTTTATCATATATTAAACTCATTAATAAGAAAAAATTTAAATAAAATGTAAGAGAGAAAAGACTATTTTTAAGTTTGGATTTTTACGATTTTCAATACTTATCTGACGAATTTCTATAAAAAAAAACATATCTAAGAGCACTACCAAACATATAAATTAGCTTTGTGTAAAATTTGCAAAAGATAGGCTATACGTTTCGGAACCTATAAGGAACTCTCTCTCTCTCTCTCTCTCTCGCTCTCTCTCACACACACACACACACACACACACACACACACACACACACACACACACACACACACACACACACACACAAAGTGACTTTATATAAGAGTGGAGATCAATCGGATTTTAAAAATCAGAGCCAAATATCCTTCTAACTATTTTAATTGTGATTTGCACCACAATTCGACTACAAAAATATAGTAATATGTAGTAATCATTAATCATAAGTAGTAAGATTGAACATCTAAAAACAAGAATAGACTTAAGGTTGCCAAAATTCGTACTAGAATCGTTTGCAATGGGTGAAGTACTTGGTGATATTCAATTGTAAAATTACACTCTTCTGCAGTGACGGGCAGAGAACTTTTTCAGAGCAGGTGCTCAAGTGAAAAAACAGCAAAAGTATAGAAAGTGTAGGACACAGACCTTTAACACATTCTTCTGAATAGGGCATTTTTAAAACGAATAAAAGGGGCAAGTGCTCGAGCACTCGTAGCGGCCCTCCCTCTACACGTCCCTGCTCTTCTGGAGGTTGAAGGTTCAATCCTCAGTGTGAGCAACACTAAAAAAGACAATTGCGAATTACTTAGAATTTCTACCCGGTCATGGCTGATGGCACAAAAGTATGCTACCTCCATTAATTAAATAATGGGTTCCATTCGAAATTCCGTGCAAATTCCTGAGTTCTACAGGAAGATTCCCGAGTTCGGCAAGATACACCTGAAGAAAGTGGAAGGTTAAATTGACCAAAGCGTTGTGAAAATAATAATGAATATGAGAATTATAGTCAAAATACTTGAAATTATATAATCCTTATCTAAAACATAAAATTCTATACAACTTTCAATTAAAAGCTACTCATTTAGCTTTTTTCTGTCGAATATTTATGATTCGTGATGAATTGATATTAAAATATTATGAGTACTTAGCTGACGAGTTCTGTTATGATAAAATACTATTGTGTCATCTGCAGAGAAAATGTAATATTTAAAAATGAATACCTCTTAGTCATTGCTGATAAAGTCTTTTTCATAATAAAGATGAAATATTAACATCCCACCAGATGAGTTAATTTGATTCAAGTGTTTTGGTGTATTTCCTTTATCCATTTCTCTCTCTCATACTGAAGAAGGTCAGAGTTTACAATTAAGTCAATTTTTGTTGGCTTTTTACTTCCATACGGTAAATTTTTCTTCTCTGAAATATTAGATTAAATTAGCTGCTAAAATTATGACCGAAGAGTTTGAACTTGTTGAACTATTTGGTTCAGTCACTTCAAATGAAGGCAGGCAGCCATTTTGTTTCTAAGGTGTAATGAATGAAAAAAAAAAATGTGAGGACTATTTTTTTTCTTTTGTCCTAGAAAAATCAACCACACTTGGGATTGAGTAACATTGTTGAGATTCTTTGATACAATAAAAAAAAAAAAATAGAACACTGGTCAGTGGTGTAAGAACAACAAATGGCTGCAAACCTTGAATATTAAATAATAATAATAATAATAATAATAATAATAATAATAATAATAATAATAATAATAATAAAATGAATAAATAAACAGAAAAAACGATCAGTCATTACTTCCGTACTTAAACTAGTCAAGGTAATAAAATAGCATTTTATGAAACCTGAAATGTGACTCGTATTCATGAACATTGTCTGGAAATAAGACTTAAATCTTGTTGTTAAGTGTGTATGTATTTTCCATTACTCTATTAAGGTTGAGTTAATCAAGGCTTTTCGTATATATTTTAAGCACAGAAATACATGTTAAAATATTCATCGGTTTAGGATTGTTCTATTTGATAATACTTCTATTTTAATTGTTCTAATTAAAGCAAGTGGTTCATCTCTTACAAGGCTTTGTTTAATCCTCCCACTCTATGCTGTTTGACCTTGTCCCAATTTTATACAATATCTATCACACTCGTTTCCATCGCCCTCTTTTTCTATTTATTAACAAAAGGAAATAAAGAAAGAAAAAGAATAAAAAGATTGGAATAATTCATTATAAAAAAAGAGAATATCATCGCTAATAGTAATACTGCTTGACTTGTAGCTTGAGATAAAAAAAAAGAAAGAGGGAGGCGATATAGCAAGTAGAAAGAGTCCAATTTTGAATTTTGTCTTTTTTTATTTTTTATATACATTGTCTGTCTGTCTGTCTGTCTGTCTGTCTGTCTCTCTCTCTCTCTCTCTCTCTCTCTCTATATATATATATATATATATATATATATATATATATATATATATATATATATATAGTAATCCACAAACTACTGTTTTGCTATATCACAGCTCATCAGTGTAGCTAGACTAGCACCCATGCCTAGCCCAAGGATTGAACCTACAACCATCTAGTTAATAGTCGGCAGTTATAACTTCTGGCCCTTGGGATGGGTACCCACCTCATCAAATGTCCATTTAAATAGACATTCGGCCACCACTTTTACAGTGCTCAAGCTGCTTGTTTATTTACAAACAAACAGCGAGCCTTGCGTTAACACTAAGTAAGCAGCATGTGAGATACATTTACAATAGTGCTCTACCCAAGGGAAGGGGGCTTAATATACAGTGTATCACAAAGGTGAGTACCTCCCTCACATTTCTTCAAATATTTAAGTATATCTCTTCATGGGACAACACTGAAAAAATGATTTTTTGGCACAATGAAAAGTTGTCTGCAGCATATATAACAGAATTGATTTATTTCCCCTCAAAATATAGCCATTAAAAGCTAAATCCCTGGCAACAAAAGTGAGTACATTCCTTATGAAAAGTTGTCAATATTAATATGCAACATGTTAACTCTCAATATTTTGTGTGGCGACCATCATTATCCAAAACTGCCTTTACTCTCCTGGGCATGGAGTTTACCAGAGCTTCACATGTAGCCACTGGAATGCTCTTCCACTCTTCAATTATGACGTTGCAGAGCTGGCGGATATTTGAGACATTGCGCACCTCCACTGTTAATGTAGACATTGGTTACCTCCCTTGCTTCAGTTACATGGTTACCTCCCTTGCTTGTGGTGATATAAATAGGAGTCGGCCATCTTGGTTTAGTCAGTTCGTTCGTACAGTTTAGACAGACTACAAGTGTCTCAACAAATGGTAGCAGAGATATCCCTCTGTGTGCGACAAAACGAAAAAAAAAAAAAAAAAAAAAAATTTTTTTTTTTTGTACAGCTTGTCTGTAGCACTAGACAGATCGGATATCGGATATGGCAACTTCGAACAAACAACCTCCATTGTTGGAGGGGGAGGATGTTTACGAAAACTGGAAACAAGACGTTGAAATGTGGTCGTTGTTCACGGATCTTTCTGAGGAAAAAAAAGGGCCAGCAGTGTTTTTGACGCTACCACCGAATATTAGAGAATGTGTCCGTGAATTGCCAACAAGTGACATCGGCGGACGAGATGGCTTGAAGATCTTAATAAAGAAACTGGATGACATATATTTAAAGGATGAACACACGCGCGCTTACATGACTTTTAAGGAATTTTACACTTATAAAAGATCGTCAGGTACCAGTATAAATGACTTTCTTGTTCGTTATGAGTTTTTGTACCAAAGATTAAAAAAATTCTACATTATTCTACCGGAAGGAGTGCAAGCTTTTCTTGTTTTGAACGCGGTTAACATATCGGAAGAGAACGAAAAATTAGCGCGGACAACGTGTTCTGTTTTGACGTATCAAAACATGAAGGAATCGATAAAGAAAGTATTTGGTGACATTTATCGTGATGAAAATGTACCGGCAGTGAAATCAGAGCCCGAAATCGTCAACTATAATTATTCTAAACCGGGTAACAACAAAAGGCGTTTTCGTCGAGGACAATCTAATCCATGTGACCGAAGTGGAAACGTGTTGTTGTGTTACAAATGTCAGTCTCCGAACCATCTAATTAGAGAGTGTCCTAGAAATACGCCCAGGTTTACGGAAGCGACAGAACAAATACACATTACGTTGTTCATTCAAGAAAATATTTATTTGAACAGTACAAATGAAAAAATCTCAAATCTTGTAAAGGAAACATTTGGAATGGCAGTCTTGGATTCTGCTTGTACTCGCACACTGGCTGGCGAAGTGTGGCTTGATGTTTATTTAGATACTTTAAATGAAAGTGACCTGCAACTAGTGAAGTATACGAACTCAGACCGGAGTTTTTGTTTTGGTGATGGAGTGGCTGTCACAGCAATTAAAGTTGCTAAATTTCCGGTTACACTCGGAGGTATAAGAGTTTATATCGAAGCAGATATTGTGAAAAACGACTTGCCTCTTCTATTAAGTCACAAATCAATGAAGACAGCAGGAATAGTGCTAGATTTCCGGAAAGATATGTGCTGGATTTTTGATAAATGTATTGAACTAAAGACCACAACTTCAGGGCACTATTGTCTCCCCTTAACAAATAAGTTGTTGGATCATAGTGGTACTAAGAACATTGTATTACATGTTCAGAATTTTGGTCAGTGTTCTTTCACAGAAAAAAAAAAAAAAGCAGAAAAACTTCATCGACAGTTTGCTCATGCCTCGAAGGAAAAACTTGTTTCCTTGGTTAAAAAAAGTGGCAAATTCAATGACAAGGAATTTATAAAGGCGATTGAGGAGGTTTGTGAAAACTGTCAAATTTGCCTTAGATTTAAAAAAGCTCCACTGCGACCGGTTGTGGGATTGCCTCTTGGCAATAGATTTAATCACACAGTTTGCATGGATTTGAAAGAGTTCATCCACAATGAGGTGTGGATACTACATCTCATTGATGCCGCTACCAGGTATTCAGCGGCAACATTGATCAAAACAAAGAAGAAGGAGGAGATCATCAAAAACATCTTTATGATGTGGATTACCTATTTCGGATCTCCTGTTCGTTTTCTGAGTGATAATGGGGGTGAATTCAACAACGAACACTATAGACAGATGAATGAAAAACTCAACATAGAGACCTGTACTACTGCCGCAGAAAGTCCATTCAGCAACGGTGCTGTAGAACGTCATAATTTGATAGTTGCTGAGGCAATGAAAAAAACAATTGACGATGAGAAGTGTGAACCTGAAATTGCCTTGGCATGGGCTATTTGTGCAAAAAATGCCCTCCTCAATTACTCTGGACACAGTCCAAATGAACTTGTATTCGGTTTCAATGTAAATACACCCTCAATTCTGACAGACCAGTTACCTGCTATGGAGTCCTCTACTACAAGTGACATGGTGAGAAAAAATTTAAATGCTCTCCATAGTGCAAGGAGAAACTTTTTGGAAGCTGAGTCCAGTGAGAGAATTAGGAGAGCTCTCAGGTCTAATGTCAGAACTTATGCTGATGAAGATTATGCTACCGGAGACCAAATCTATTATCGGAGGCAGGGTTTTAAAGGATGGCGTGGTCCAGCAAAAGTGTTAGGCAGAGAAGGCCAGTTTGTCTTAATCAGACATGGCGGAGCATTTTATAGGATGCATCCGTGCCAATTGATGAAAGTGAATAAAAACAACGAAAAAAGAACAAAAAAAGCTGAAATGCTGGGAAACACTACAGAAGGGAAGAATGAATACCTTTCAGTTGAGGAGGAGGAGTTGCAGAATCAAGTGGTAGAAAGTGAAGATATAGACAGAGAAGAAGTTGTTGATAGTTCTACCAGTTTAAGAGATAAGACTGAAAAACCTGGCCGAAATAAGACCATAACTTATAAAATAAATGGAAGTGGGGAGTGGAAGAAAGGAAAGGTTATGTCAGTACAGCCTAAATCAACTGGCAAATATAGTCATTGGATCAATATAGAACCTGAGGATGAAAACGAGGATCAAGTTTGTATCAACTGGAATCATATTGATCATTGGAGAGAAGTGCCCCAATATACTGAACAGGAAAATGTAGTCCTGCTCACCGCTGAACAAGAGCAGTCGAAAGCTGTAATGGATGCCAAGCATAAAGAAATAAAAAACATGAACACCTATGAAGTATTTGAATGTGTGCCATACACAGGTCAAAAAACAATATCCACAAGATGGGTGATTACTGAAAAATTCAAGGATAATCAGAAAACAATGAAAGCTCGCCTTGTAGCACGAGGCTATGAAGAAAATAGTAATCTGAAAACGGACTCCCCAACATGTAGCCGTGAAGCTATGCGAATGGTCATGCTAACCGCATCAATAAAGAATTGGATGCTGCAGACCATAGATTTTACCTCAGCCTTTTTGCAAGGTGGTATTTTAGAGAGAGATGTGTACCTGAGGCCACCATCTGATGTTTGTCCTAAATCTCAAGTGTGGAAATTAAAAAGATGCATCTATGGATTGAATGATGCTCCACGGGCATGGTACAAGAGAGTTACTCAGGCTTTGATTGAATTAAAAGGAGTAGCAAGTGCTTATGATAATGCATTGTTTTTGTGGCATGATATTAAAGGAAATTTGACTGGAATTCTTGCTATGCACGTGGATGATTTTGTTTTCTGTGGAAACACAGAGTTTGAAAGGGATGTGATTGCAACATTGAAAGAAAAATTTAAGGTGGGATCTCATGAAAGTGGAACATTCAAATATGTTGGACTGAATGTTAATCAACAGGAAAATGGGATCACTGTAGAACAAGATCTATATGTATCTTCCATATCTCCAATAGAAATAAGCAAAGGGAGGATACTGAGGAAAAATGATGAACTGAATGAAGAAGAAAAGCATGAGTTGAAGAGACTTGCAGGTCAGATGATGTGGGTTTCAACTCAAACACGCCCTGATATAGCTTTTGATGTGTGTAAAATGAGCAACACTGGAAAGCATCCCAAAGTAAAAGCCTTATTTGAGGCGAATAAAGCCTTATCAAAATTGAAATCCAAGAAGGGTTCTATAACATTTCCAAAATTGGGAAAGCCCTCAGATTTACACATTTTGTGTTATACTGATGCCTCTTATGCCAGTCTGGAAGATGGATCTTCACAGGGTGGTTTTGTTGTCTTTATTGGAGGAAGTACTGACAAAATGGCCCCCATGTGTTGGGCGTCAAAGAAATTGGACAGAGTGACAAAAAGCCCATTGGCCTCAGAGACTCTTGCTCTGAATGAGGGAGCTGATGCTGGTGTTTTGACTGCGGTTATGATACAAGAGGTATTTCAGTTATCTAAATTGCCAGACGTTCTCTGCAAGACAGATAATGCATCACTTGTGGAGACATTGAATTCCAACAATCTGGTAAGCGATCGACGATTGAGAATAGATGTAGCAAGGCTGAAGGAAATGAAGAGTAGAGGAGAGATACAGATAGAATGGATCAAGGGTTGTGATCAGGTCTCTGATTGTTTGACCAAGGCAGGAGCTTCGTCTGAGCTTCTAAGGGACTTGTTAAATCAGAAATAAATTATTCACTTGAGGACAGCAGCAATGTTAATGTAGACATTTGTTACCTCCCTTGCTTCAGTTACATGGTTACCTCCCTTGCTTGTGGTGATATAAATAGGAGTCGGCCATCTTGGTTTAGTCAGTTCGTTCGTACAGTTTAGACAGACTACAAGTGTCTCAACGTCCACTTTCTGCTTGAGGATGCCCCAAAGATGTTCTATTGGGTTCAAGTATGGAGACATGCTTGTCCAGTCCATCACCTTTACCCTCAGCCTTTTCAGTAAAGCAGTGGTTGTTTTGGATGTGTGTTTTGGGTCAATGTTATGCTGGAACACTGTACTGCGACCTCTACCAAACTCCTCTGACAATTTTGATTATAAACAATTGAAATTTTAGATAAAGGCTCCTTGGACATGGATCTAACTTAATAACTTGGTTTGAGCCTAAAACAATAAATGTTAATGGGTCATCATAGGGGTCAAAGTTAAAAACAAATTGATCTCTGCGGTCTCTACCAATTTCTGGTCTAAATATTTGAAATTTTACATAAAGGGTATTCAGAGATAGGGCAAGCTTTTTAATCGGTTTGGGTGGAAAATTAAGCTACCAATATATAAATGTATGTATGTATGTTTGCATGTCTGCCTAAAATTTTCGACAGAGGCAACGGATTTTACCAAGATCAGTATCGTTTTAAAGATCGTCCTTTCAGACGACAAATATTAAAAAATTGGCTAAAAACATTAATTTCTTCTCCTTCAACTGGTTACTTTTCTAGAGGGAGAGGTCGCTTTTTTCGCCGATATTGTCGAAAATCATCCCCTCTTTTCGATTGTCTAGCCTTAATTAAAACTTATGTCACTTCCGGTTTGGCAGAGGTCGTAACAGCAAAGACGTTATGTTTTTCCCATTCTTTTCCTCCTTCACGGTATGGGTTTGAGCCTTTCTTTTTTTTTGTTCAACATACACCTCCAAACACCTGGGCAATGCCAGGCTGAAATGCTAGTATCTATAAAAGTGGCAATGTCTGTCTGTGTGGGTCTGTGCGTGTACATTTCCCTACCAAACTGCTCTCTCAATTTTCAGTCTACAGACTCGAGCTTTGACATAAAGGGGTATTGAGATTCGAGAAAATCTTTTTAATCGTTTTTCGGCCAGAAATTTTGCTGTCAAGGAGTCAAAGTTCAACGATTTGACCTTTGAAAACTCTACCAAACAGCTCCGCCAGTTTTGGGTCTAAACACTTGAAATTTTAAATGTAGGTTCCTTGGACATGGATCAAACTTTTTACTTGATTTGAGTCCAAAACAATAAATGTTAAGGGGTCAAAATTGAGGTCAAAGTTTTTAAAATTGATCTCTGTAGTCTCTACCAAATTACTCTTTTTAATTTTTGGTCTCAATATTTGAAATTTTACATAAAGTGTATTCAAACATAGGACAAACTTTGTAATCGGTTTTGAGGCGAAAATTTGGCTGCGAAAGGGTCAAAGTTTAAAACGATTGACCTTTGCGGTCTTTAGCAAACTATTAAGCCAATTTTGGGTCTAAACATTTGAAATTTTACATAAAGGATATTCAGACATAAAGGGTATTCAGACATCAGTTTTTGGGCGAAAATTTGGCTGCCAAGAGGTTAAAGTTGAGAGAGTTGACCTTTGTAGACTCTACCAAACTCTTCCGCCAATTTTGGGTCTAAACACTTGAAATTTTAGATGTAGGTTACCTAGACAGGAGTCAAACTTTTTAATATATGCAGATGAATAGTACGTAGGGCTTGACTGCTAGTAGAAAAAAAATAAAGTGGCAACACTCAGTTAATTTTACCCTCAACAATCATGCAAACTAGCGTGATTTCTCACTGCTCATATGCAAATGAGATGTTGCCGATTTAAATAAAAAGCCTGATTTTTGGAGACTGAATTCGGATTTTGGTGTAGCGAACTCTGATAGCAGCGTGTCGGATTATGGAATAGCAAGTTTTTATAGCAGTGTGTTGAATTTTACTCCGAACATTGTTAATTGACAGTGCAGAATAATTAATCGGTTTTGGAAAGTGCAGAATAGTTAACACTGAATAATTTTACAACACTATAAATCTATCTATCAATTTTTATGCGTAACCCTTTTTTTTTTTACCTAATAAATGTCTGTCCAATCTATCATTTTTTATCATTAAAATAATTGGTCATAAGTATTTTATCCTGTTCACTCGCGTTATGCTTTCTTGTGTCATTCGATTTTTGATGGGAAAAGCCTAATATTCTCGAGAAGGAAATACCAATCAGATTCGCATCAAAAAGCCATTTTATAAATTAGATCTGCACTTTTACTTTGGCTCAAATTCAAATATCTAAATTTCTCTTCATCCTCCGCGATTATTGTAACATTTTCATTTCTTTTGCCTTTCAAGCAAAAATGTCCATCACTAAATCGGATGTAAGGTTCAAATTTACTTGAAGAGACAATTGCGACTAAATGCGAATATCATATTTAATTTCCGTTTTATAGCTACATTTTGTTTTTTCCTTTCTTTTCCCCACTCTTTCTTTTTCTCACTTCCATCCCTCCTCCCCCTCTCTCTCTCCCTCTCACTTCAACCTACCTTTCTCTCGTGCGGGCGCAGTCGCAAGTAATTGAATTCATGATTTACAAATGTCGATGAGTTTGTAAATTTTCGGTTATGTATATTCGTCTTAACAATTAAGAACCGCCAGCATTTTTGACCTGAGATAATATCGGTCACTTTTAGTAACTTCTTGGGTAGCTTATAAATAATTCTAACATTTCTTCAAATAATGAATATTATAGAAACGAGCAGAACCCGTGGAAATTCCACGGTAGTTGAAATTAAACACATATAAATAAAATGAATAAAAAAAAAAATAAAGTAAAATAAATAATGACGAATTTAAAACAATTCTTTAGCAATTTTTTTTTAACTTTTTACATTTTTTACAAAGAAAATTCAACACACAATACATTGTTTTATTTTTCTGAATAATTTTTTAATATAAATAATGAAGCCAATTTACTTGCAAATTTTATTTTATTTTAAAATGAACCTATAATCAAATATTACATTGTCTTGTCAACATACGTTTTCTTTAAGTTATAAAATAAAATAGCTAATTTGAAACCGCAAACAAACAGCCATGTTTTTTTTTAACATTTTTAGAGAGGAAATGGTTTTAATGATTTTTAACTGATAAAGAGCGACTATAAAGGGAAGTAATTCGTTTCTCATTAATATTTGCGATGATAATTTTTTTTTTTTTTTTTTTTTTTGACACCGGACGTTAACATTTAGATCAGAAATATATGCAAAAAAAAAAACAAAAAACAAAAAAAACCTACAATAAAACGTCATATATTCTTCACGCTTCGGATGTTGTGGTATTTTCCGTCCTAAGAGACAGGGGTATAGATGTTCTATTGATTCTTTGCCGGGCACAATCTGTATATGAATGAAGAATGAGAATGATGATGATTTTGACTTAAAATATCTTTTCTTCATCTTTATTAATGGAATTCCATTTCTTTAACTGAACTATCCTCACAATTTGGAGCCAAAATATTTCATTTTATTAAGACCTTATAATTCATTTTAACTGAATTCAAATTATGGCAGCAATTGGTTATAATTGCAAGCCTTTTCTAAGTCATAATAACTAAGATAATCAATCAACTGTTTACTCGGCATATATGCCCCAACGGATCCCAAGAATATCATATTACCCACTGAACCTGAGGAGTCATATCACCATTTTATTGTCAACTAACAGGCCGTGCAGCATTGCTCAGTCGTAAGATACGCAGAAATATTATATTTTAAATAATGCAGAATTCTTATTTATTATAAACAGAAATAACCTAGGTATTAAATGTAACGTTAAATTCTTACAAAAAAAAAAAAAAAAAAAAAAAGTAACCGAAACATGTACATGCGAGTATTATGTTTTTTCTGAACAATTCACTTCTTGCAAGTAAAAAAAAATACTTGAGCTGAGATCGAAATCAAAATCTAAAGACAGTGAGTCGAGTACGATAACCATTAGGCCAGCTTGACACAATTTTCAAACTTTTTTTTCAAACTTACTTATTCTTAACATAAGTAGTCTGTCATGTGAACGATTCACGCATGTGCATTCATGAAACAGTTGACAAACAGATAAAAATCCGATGACCATCACATACCATTTTTTCAATTTTGATCTCTTAGTAGCCTTTTTTCCGGATGGAAACAGATTAAAAGGTTTCCCCATGTCTGAATACCCTATATACCAAATTTCACATTTGTAGATCAAAAATTCGTTGAGTATATAAGTTGAGAAATGTCCTCACACACATTCTCACTTTTATGGGTATATAGATAGATAAACATGCAACAAAATCACAATTAATCAACTTTATTTAAAGAATGAGGTTTCTATAAAATTAAATTTCTAAAACTTGAACATTATTAATTTGTGCGACTACAGACACCCGTTGAAAGTCTGTTTTTAGATGCTGTGTGCATCCAAAGATACTCGCAGGGTCTATCCGTCGATTGGTCACTCAATTCATTTATTTAAGGCATAAAGTGACTTTCCATAGTGACCCATTCACGAGAAACACTCGTCTATCAGAAAACACTATCAATAATTTCCCCCACTCTTTATCCGTGCCTAAACTTAAACATAGATTCCATGAACAAAGCTTCTTTCTTAGAACTGCACACCTGTGGAACTGTCTTCCATTTGCCTGCTTTCCAGCTGACTACAAGATGGTCGTCTTCAAGTCCAATGTAAACAAGTTCTTGATGAGCTGTCCCCTAAGTAATCCAATTTATCAAATATACACGTATATAACAATTACTATGATATTGTTCCATTGACCACTGCACACTGTTTAATCCTTATCCTCGAGTGGCCTCTGGGCCTTGATAAGTGGTGACTCCTATGTAAAAAAAATAAAAGAAAAAGTTTGTTTGGATTCATATTTGCTAGTTTTCTTATGAAGAGGTTACATTTCGGCATTTAGAATTGGAAGTGGTTTACGATGGTTGAGTTACTCTCAATGAAGAGCCGGATGGATAGATATTCTCAACAATTTGGGGGGCTTCTGGGAAGATGTTTTGGGTGTATTTAATTTTCGTTACCTCCTTTTCTTTTTTCCATTCTTCACAGAATCTTGAGTCAACCGAATGTTTTCATTGATAGTTTATGCATTATATGAAAAGTGGCTCTCCGGTGGTCAGATTTGTCCCTTCCGCGATTTTTACATAATTTCCTTCTAGTACACCAGTTTTCGTGGTGCCCGAACTTCTGGTAATTATAACATTTATGTGGATTAGAGATATAGATATCTGTATTCGTTATTATGTACTTCAGCTTAATTTTTATTGGAGGTTTGAGAGAGTTAAATGCGGGGATGTATTATTGTTGATTTTTTTTTACCGGTTTTCTTTATAATGATACTTTTTATATTTGTTACAAGTTGTTTTTTTAAAGTTTTGTTTGATTTCGTCTATTGTGTAGTTATCTAGTTCTAAGCTTCTCAACACTCCCTTTGAAGTGTTGAGAGATTTCTGGGCGTTATTTTTATATTGTGTAGTGAAGTGGTTCTTAATAATAGTTCAGCAGACTTTTTTTTTTTTTTTTACTTCTGCTATCAAAGTATTGTTAAGTGTTGTTTTGATTGATTTTGGAGCTATGTTTGCTGCAAGATATTTTTCTCTTATGAACGCTGAGAATTTGATGATGTCTTTGTCCTCCACCGACTCTAGAACTTATGTACACTGGATAGTAAGTGGTTACTTCTTCCATTTCACTATCTGAGTCTGTACTAGTATTAGTGCCCGGATGTGGTCTTTTGCCTGATGTCATAACTTTATTTGTGTTAATTTGCGGTTTATTGTCAGGTTCCATATGTAGAGTTCTGGATTTCATTGGCTATGCTTTTCACTCATCTCTGAGACCCATGAGGCCCCTAGGGAGAAACCAATTCGCTTAGTAACATTAGGGCTACATAGCCAATATACTCATGCTGATGATTGACAGTTTAAATTTCTGTCCCTGGGTTTTCATTCTCAAGATAATTACTCACTCAGAGAGAGAAAGGGATATGCGTCCTTTCTCACCAAGATTGACCCTACAGCCATCGTCCTAATTAAGAGTTGCTAGATCTGAAAAAGAGCTGACATAACCAGCTAATTGATCAGATCAGGCCTCTCCGACCACCTTTCTAGCCCAGGTAAGGGATAAAGTGGTGCGTTTAGAGGTGGGGATGCTAAACTCTGACTTCCAAGTCTTTCAATCACAAGATCCTGTCCTAAGGTATCACAGATCATCATCCACGACCAACAGATGGCCCCATAGAGGGACTTTACTCTCTGATACCTCATGACAGGGACCTGATTTTCCTTTATAGTACCTGGTTATTCGTTATAAGCTCCATGTTAAACAGATCCCTTGGTGCACTTAGACATATAGTGACTCCCCCACGGTTTTTTTAGTCAACGGGGATATTCTTGGCCTGTCTGGAATCTGGATTACATGTATGTTGGCAGATATGTCAGTTTGGAACTCAATTTCTCAACACTTATTTTTTGATATTTCTGGTTAAACCAGGTTGCATACTAACATGTGCATATGTTACTATTTCCATTTGTTTGTGACACCATCACTAGAAGATTGCTGTGCAGGGCCAATGACTCCTACTATCCGGTTTGGGTTTTCGACAGAGCCTCCCTTGTCAGATGTATTGCCATCACCATGACTGAGGAACTCCATCTATTCTTGTCTATAAAATATCTCCAGAATATCAGGAGGAGCCTAATGGGTGCTACAACTTGCTCAAGGGTAACTTGGAACTGTGCAAGGTAGAAGTGTACATCTCCCTGAGGTATTATACATACCTGCTTAACTGAAAAACAGATGTTGAACTGAATATGATAGTGATAATGATAACAACAACAAAAAATACTATTTCAAATCGAGATATGACCGACAGTACAATGGACAGGGTCTCTTATCAACATAGAAGCATTGAAAAGTAATTCATAAAAAATGCAAGCATCTTTTATTGCTTAGACAACAATTCCCAAACACTTTACACACAAAATAATTAACACATTTGATAGCAAAAAAATCGCATTGATTTTAAAGTTGTTTTTTTCTTCTTATTTCCCTTTATTAAAAAAGAAAGATATTTTTATTTTTACTCTGAACAAGATTGTCATTTTTCACGAAATGAGTTGACTTATGTTTCTGAAGTTTTGAGATGAGGATCAATAATTTTGTATAATTTGGATTATTTAAACTACTCTTCTCATTTTGAGTGTTATTCACACATTTCATCTGATATAACCTCCGGCCTTCTTAAGGTGTATCTTGCTGAACTGTAGGTTGAAGGTTCAATTTTCAGTGCAGGCAAAAGTACAATAGTGAATTACTTAAGACTTCCACCTGGTCATGATTGACGAAATAAAAGTATGCCATCGCTCATGGATTAAATAAATGGTTCTGTTTTAAATTCCATACAGATTCCCGAGTTTGACAGACAGATTCTTGAGTTTGACGAGATACATCTGAAGAAGGTCGGAGGTTACATCGGCCAAAACATTGTGTAAATAGCACTCAAAATAAGAACAGCAATCCGAATAAACTAAATAATACAAAATGTATCACAAAATAATTATATTTCATGGAATTCAGCTAACACTAGAAAAACGCTCAAAATATTTGTCAGGATAAGGTTTCTTCAAAATATAAAAATCAAATAATAATGTTATCCAATGTAAGGACCCAAGAGAACACTCAAAGTCGACGGTCTTGTGCCAGACTGGTTCAGGTAAAAATGGAAATAATATAAGATTGATCCTAAAAACAGTATGTGAACATGGAACCACAGAGTACACAATCAAAATAACTAATGGTCAAATGACATCGTTGACATGCATAGCATTGCATGTGCAGAAAAAATAGAACTGGTCTGTTTTATCTTCAACCATATAACAGATCAAACATTCAAATCCGGGCACTCTATTCCTTCTTCGCCCAAACACAAAAATAGAATTTAAGATCAGCTTATTTTCGTAATACGAACTTTGAGTGATACATTCACCTTACAATAACATCTTTTATTAATGAACAATCGGTTGTTTTTCTATTTCTTTTTTAAACTAGGAATGTTGTGCACGTGATAAAACGAATGTTTCTTCTGATATTCTATGAAAAATAAAATAAAATCAAGTGAAAAGAAAATATTTGCATTGGTAAAGGGCGAGAAGGTAGCCATGTTTCAAACATATGTTACTCAAGTCCCACTTTAAAGAATCTGGTAATATTTACTCTAAATACATTTACCTTATTTTAGATCCAAATTTAGTAGCATTTTATGTGTGTTAATATACTCAAAATATAATATAAAGATATATTCACATCCTTCCTCTCTCTGTCTCTCTCTCTCTCTCACACACACACACACACACACACACATATATATATATATATATATATATATATATATATATATATATATATATATATATATATACTAGCAGAACCCGTATACTGGCGTTGCCCGGTGGAAATATGATCTACAGTTAAGCCCCCTCCCAAAAACAACAAATACCTTCCATTATCTAGTGCATTCTCATATGCAAGTCACATAAATTATTGGCTATGGATAAACAGTTAAAAATGTTAACACAGAGAGATGACATTGGTTGCCAGTAATAGCCACTATCGTCTAAAAAAAAATGCGAGTACTGGTGGCAGTGGGCAAAATGAAAGCATTTGGCTTCCACTGACTTGCATTGTTTGGCAGTGACAGGTAGCTGAATCCACTGGCTGTCATTGTTGGCACGGGTGGTTACTGGTAACTGTTGTTGCTATAGGGTGGTTACTTGCCTTTTCAACTGTCATTGTCAGTGCATGGCGGTCATTGTCATTCATTGGCGGCCATGACCAGTATTGGCATAAATTCGACTGATGCAAAATGTAATCATCTGGATGCTAGCAGTGAACACTCATGTTCACTGGCATGTAGTGTTGTTTCGAGGCGGTTGGTGGTCTCAAGCTGCCTCTGCAACAATCGTTCATTGTTCGAAACGGCATTCATTTGATTGCTCCAAAATGTAATCTCATATTTTCAATTGTCGAGCTCTGCCATCCAGTGGCGAGCACTGTAATCCATTTGTGGGCAGGTATTGTAATGCAGTGGCAGTTATGACTGTTATCAACAGTAACTGCAGTGTTGTGATGAAGAAAAAAAGACGACAATGAAAAAAAAAGACAGTAGAAAAGAATACACTAAAAAAAAGAAGAAGGCGGTGAAAAGTAAGAAGAAAAAAGGTGTTGAAGAAGAAGGAAAAGAAGATGAAGATGCTGAAAAAGAAGACATAATCAAGAAGAAGAAAAAGTGGAAATTGAAGAAAATAAAGAAAAAGAAGATGAATAAAAACGATGCAAAGTTGAAGACGAAGAAGATGGTGGAGAAAAAGAAAACTCTATAAAAGGCAGGAGAAGAAAACACGTACAAATTAAAGCTGAAGACGCAGAAGAAAAAGACAACGAAGAAACTGAAAAAGAAGATGAAGAAGATGCTGACAAAAAAGAGAAAGAAGACGCCGAAAAAGAAGAAGAAATATAAGAAGAGGAAGGTGTTGCTGGAGAAGAAGTGAGAATTGCCAGCTAAATAAGAAGCACAATCAACTGGTTGAATGCCAGTTATAAACAAGGTGTTTGTTTACAGGTCGTAATGAAGGAATATGTACGTGGATTGTGATGTACCAACTATAACAAGCATTTAATCTGAAATATAGGCGGCATAATTAAGGGAAAAGTGTTAAAACGATATTTTTATTTTTTTTATTGTGTATGTAAAGATTTTGTTTCGAGTAACTTGTCTGACAGTTATAGTGAGAACGATGTTTTCCATGTTTGGAAATAGTATTCCCTTAATCAAAGAACGACTCGTTCTAGCTGTAAAGTGTTTGTCCAGGTGCCATTCCATAAATCTGCTGAACTGAAAATGAAAAGGGAGCGTTCTATATCTGTAGAGTCGAAGAAAATGAAGGGAGGAAGCGCCCACGTGTCTGCGCGTCATGCCTTACCTTGGAATGCTCCTACGGTGTACGTACGTGCATGGCCGAAACATGAAAGAAATTCCAAAATGGCGCCGTCCTCATCTTGTAGATTGTGCGATCATCACTGGGCCCCATGTGACCGTTCTTTGACTGCTGATTGGCCGAGGACGAACGCCGGAAGGATAAAGGGAGTGTGTTTGGAACATGGGAGGGTCTTTTTCTAGGATCGACGTCAGTGTGATCGTATCGGTGAACTGCTGCAGCTTTAAGAGTACTTTAGTGTGTATGTGATTTTTTGGGACTTGCTCATCTGCTGACTTTACAGGACTTTCTTTTCTGCTGATTCTACAGGACCTGCCCTTCTGCAGAACTTGGAACAAAACTTCAAGCCTTTTCTTTCTTTTCACACGTAGTCGCCTAAAAAGGTAGAATCCGACTTACTTGTGGAGCGGTTTTAAGCTATTTCGGCGAAATGGGGGAAAAAATTGACCTCAAATTAATACCGGAGTTTGATGGATCAACCCCGGTACTTGACTGGGTGGAAAAGTTGGAGTTACATTGTGTTTTGTCTGGCGTAAAGAACTTCGAACGTGTTGTCCCTCTGCGCTTGTCCGGCGGCGCCTTTGCCGTGTATCAACAGCTCAGCCATGAGGGCAAACAGGACTACGAGACAATTAAGGCGGCGCTGTTCAAGGCGTTTGCGATTGACCCCGCCACTGCTTGGGAGCAACTTGAGGCAAGGACCCTACGTCCGGGCGAAACGGGCGATGTATACTTGGCAGAATGGACCAAATTAACGGTCTTGTTTGGTGGACTGCCCGAGCGGGCCTTAGCATGCAAATTCCTAGCAGGACTCCCGACAGAAGCAAAGCGACTATTACGAGCCAGCTCAAGTGTGGATTCGTTGCCCCTTAATGACCTAGTGGATCGGGCCAGGACTGTAATGAAGAATTATTCCGAGATGAGGGAACCGGTAATTGCTGCTGCCCGGTCCACGCCGAATGATAAGAAACCGTATCAGAGACCCGGTCCACGTGGCGGAATCATATGCTACAAATGCAATGGACAGGGCCATATTGCAAGGAACTGCCGGCAGCAACCAACGGCCGTTCGCTGCTACCGGTGTAAGGAAGCCGGCCATATAGCTCAAGACTGTCCGGGAAACGGAACCGGGGACAAGGTGTCAGCGTCAACCTCTTCCCCACGCAGAAATTAAATGAGACGCTGCTGATCGTTTCGATATATATCAACGAAACACTGTGCTCAGCACTCCTTGACTCCGGGTGCTCCCGCACTATCATATGTGCCGATCTCTGCCACACTTGGAGAAAGAAGAACGTCCGAGTGACTACCATCAGTGGAGAGACGCGCACATGTTGCGGGGTGGGCAGCGTAAACATTCGGACGAAAAATGGAATCTCCGCTAACCTAGAGGCGCTGGTGGTACCAGAAAAACCCCTGAGTTTTGACCTGCTCCTAGGATATGATGCCATCAGAGCTCTTGGTGGCGTCTACATAACGGCGACGGGGGCGGTACATTTTCAGGAGAAAGCCCCAGTGTGTGCTGCACTAAAGATCGACCAACCAGACTTCAGCGTCGAATTTGACGAGCAAAAGAGGGCCCGGACTGCCTCATGGAAGTGGTCGGAAGACCGAGAACCGGCCAAACTGCAAAATGGCATAACGGAATACCATGTGCCCGACCACATGAGGCCCGCGTACGAAGAAGAACTTCGCAGATGGATCGAGGATGGCTGGTTGATTCCCTACCCCTACAAAAAACTTGGACACCCCAAGGGTCTGATCCCATTAATGGCAGTTGCTCAACAGAACAAAGCAAAAGTCAGGCCAGTGATGGATTACCGAGAACTGAACTCATATGTTGATGCGTTCACAGGCGATGCTGATGTGTGTGCTAGCAAACTGCGAGAATGGCGCCAGCTGGGTTCTAATGTGTCCCTGTTGGACCTTAGAAGGGCATATCTGCAGGTCCGGGTTAGCGAGACACTGTGGCCGTTTCAGGCGGTAGTGTTTTCCGGTAGGAGGTATTGCCTCACGCGACTGGGCTTTGGGCTGAACGTTGCGCCCCAAATCATGAAGACGATCGTCAATGCTGTATTGTCACAGGATAAGACCATAAAAGAGGGGACATCAGCATACCTTGACGACATATACGTGAATGAAGACGTTGTGTCATCATCACGTGTGAGGGCTAAGCTTGCCGAACTTGGACTGATTTGTAAGGATCCAGAACGCTTGGAGGATGGCGCTCATGTTTTGGGGTTGAGCGTTCAACAGGAGCGAGGGACCTTGAGGTGGGGGCGCGGAACTGCAGTCCCCGAAGTGCCCCATATCCTCACGAGGCGGGCGATATTTTCCCTATGTGGAAAACTGGTAGGACACTTGCCAGTATGTGGATGGACCCGGGTCGCAACAGCCAGCATGAAGAGGAGGGCGAGTGCAGTTACCAAAGGCTGGGATGACGAGACGGTGGACAATCTGTTGCTTCGCATGGTAAAAGAAACCATCACAAGAGTCAAGCAGGAGGACCCCGCTAAAGAGATTGGTGCGTCCAGGGAAACAGACTAAATGTGTGGGTGGATGCGAGCTCCCTCGCGATCGGGGCACTATTGGAGATGAACGGGTCTGTGATTGAGGACGCCTGCTGGTTGCGACCACTGGATGACGCCGCTCACATCAACCTAGCGGAGTTGGATGCGGCGATAAAGGGAGTAAATATGGCACTCCAGTAGAAGGTTAAAGAATTGTGCTTACACACAGATTCGCTGTGCGTGTACCACTGGATAGTTGACACACTAACAGGCAAAGCGAGAGTGCGCACCAAGGCGGCTACCGAAATGCTAATCAGACGAAGGTTGGAGACACTAAGGAAGTTGGTGGAAAAGTACAACCTATCGGCGAACGCGGTGCTTGTCGCTTCCACCCGCAATCTTGCAGATAAACTCACCCGTGTGCCCCAGAGGTGGTTCGACGCAATGAAGAAAGAAGCCGAACCAGGATCGTTATGTGCTGCCTCTATTGAGGAGACGGATGAAATCAAGAGGGTACACCACGACACTGGACACCCCGGAGTGAGAGGGACATATTATTTCGCACACTTAACCAACCCGTCAGTGTCCAAAAACAGAGTAGAATCAGTGGTCAAGGAATGCCAAATATGCCAGTCAATCGACCCGGCTCCCACCAAATGGCAGAAAGGTCGGCTGGAAGTCAACGGGACTTGGAGCCGGCTGGGCATGGACATAACCCACTATGGTGGTCAGCACTTCCTCACACTAATCGATTGCGGACCGACGAG
Organism: Euprymna scolopes; assembly: GCF_053919585.1. NCBI lineage: Eukaryota > Metazoa > Mollusca > Cephalopoda > Sepiida > Sepiolidae > Euprymna > Euprymna scolopes. The sequence goes on along the minus strand of NC_136483.1, from coordinate 17,228,388 downwards.
GTTTGCGATCTGGCGACTGTTAACAAGACAGGACTCGGCTAGTGTCATCCGCCGATTAGAGTCTATATTTTACGAGTGGGGGCCACCCGAAGAGATTCTCACGGACAACGACACGGCCTTTTGCAGCGGGGAATTCAGGCGTTTCATGGACAAGTGGGGGACCCGGCTTAGACACAGGTGTGCGTATGTGCCGAGTGGCAACGGTATAGCAGAGCGGTGCCACCGAAGTGTGAAACGGATAGCAGCAAGGAAGCAATGCACGATTGCGGAGGCGGTATATAGGTACAATACAATGCCAAAGGATGACGCGACTGCTGAAAGTGCACCTGCTAACGCGATACATCGCTATCGAGTGCGTGTTAAGGGCATTGATGCCTGCCCGCCTAATCAGAAGAAGACGCAAGGACGGTACAAGGCAGGGGACACCGTCTGGGTAAGGCCTCCAAATAACCGATGCACGACCAGGTTCAGACAGGGACGGATCACCGGCATAATCGGTGAGCAGGCTGTGCTGGTTGATGGTGTCCCACGCCATGTAAGGGATGTCCGGCCCGCCCTTGATATAAACCAAATGGTGAACAGTGAAAGTAATGAATCATCCAGTGATAAAATGTGGATCCGGCCTATGGCTGAGAACCTCAGCACAGATGGCGATAGCTCCAGCACCACTTCTGAGAGCTCGGAGAAAGATGAAGATGAAGCGCAGCTGGATGGTAGGACTGTGAACACTGACCCAGGTAGCTCGGAGGAAGATGAAGTGCAGCCGGATGGTAGGACTGTGGACACTGACCCGGGTGGCACTGGTGGAGATGAAGAAGCCCAGCTAATCCCCCTCCGTAGGAGCGCTCGCATCAAACAACCGCGGCCGCAATGCCGCATGTGAGATCTTGAGACCAGGGGGGGTGTAGAGTCGAAGAAAATGAAGGGAGGAAGCGCCCACGTGTCTGCGCGTCATGCCTTACCTTGGAACGCTCCTACGGTGTGCGTACGTGCATGGCCGAAACATGAAAGAAATTCCAAAATGGCGCCGTCCTCATCTTGTAGATTGTGCGATCATCACTGGGCCCCATGTGACCGTTCTTTGACTGCTGATTGGCCGAGGACGAACGCCGGAAGGATAAAGGGAGTGTGTTTGGAACATGGGAGGGTCTTTTTCTAGGATCAACGTCAGTGTGATCGTATCGGTGAACTGCTGCAGCTTTAAGAGTACTTTAGTGTGTGTGTGATTTTTTGGGACTTGCTCGTCTGCTGACTTTACAGGACTTTCTTTTCTGCTGATTCTACAGGACCTGCCCTTCTGCAGAACTTGGAACAAAACTTCAAGCCTTTTCTTTCTTTTCACACGTAGTCGCCTAAAAAGGTAGAATCCGACTTACTTGTGGAACGGCTTTAATATCGTCTATTGTTAGGCCAACATAATATATATGAAACTAATGCATTTAATAAGTGGAAAATGAATGAACATGTATCCAAGCATAAACCCTAGAGGAAGATCTACAGTCTGTAGTGGAATGGGAGACAAAAATGGATTGTCACATTCAATGCTGCCAAGGCCAAGCTTCTTTCGTTAATAATTACAAGAAAACTTCTCAACCACCAATAGCTATGGCTGATGATGCATTACGTTAAAGTGCTTTGTTCAAACTCATCGGTTTAACATTCACAGAGAACATTAGTTGAAACATACATTGAGGGCATTGCTAAGACTACTGCAAAGAAGGTGGGCTCTCTCTCCCATGCTAGAAAGTTACTTACACTATACCTATCTATACCTCTACAAGGCCACCATTCGCCCATGTATGGAGTATTGTTGCCACACTTGGGCTGGTGCATCTGTTACTAGTCTCTCACTCTTAGACAGGATTCAAAAGAGAGTCACCCACCTAATAGGTCCTGCACGTTCAGCTAGGCTTCAGCCTCTGTCCCATCGATGAAATGTTGCATCCCTTTGCCTGTTTTATAAGTATTTAAATAGTAGGTGCTCTGGCAAACTACAAGCCCTTGTACCCCCTTGATGTAACTCTAACCCCTGACAAATCTGACAAGCATCAAAATACCACCCCTACACATTAGAGATCCCCAGAAAGAGATGCTAGAAAGCCTTCTGCTCTGATATTTTCTTCTCTAGGACTGCTAGACTTTGGAATTCCCTTCCGGGTTCTTGCTTCCCCGACTGTACAGATATGCAGGAGTTCAAGTGTAATGTAAACAGACATCTTGCTGCTCAACTCTCTACATAGTACCCCTGCAAATTATGTCTCGGATAGTAACCTCTATATCAAAGTTTCACTCTGTTTTGTTTGGGATGAAAATGCACTAAAAAAAACCCAGTATTTTGTAGGTAAATATTACTTTGAATAAAGAGTTTTGTAGGAGGACTAAAATTAAAGAGGGGAAAAAATTAAAGAGGTGAAAAAATTAAAGAGGGGGAAAATATTTGCTACTACCATTGTGAGATTACGTTGTTAAGAGAGTTATGAAAGAAAAATATAACTTTTATTGAAGGGTAAAGAATTATACATATTCTTGCACAAAAACACACTGCTGTATGAGTTTGGAATCATGAGTGAATAAGATTTGCAGAGGAATTGCCGCGTTGGTTTTCCTCTAGTGTTGGAAATTTCATACGAAAAACGTTATCATTTTATATAAGTAAAAAAAAAAAACAAATATTTTGTATAAATATTTTTGAAAAAATTAGTTTGCGTTACAAATAAAAAAAAAACCCGGCAAGATTGAAGATTGAGTGACAAAATACTGTTGATCCCTATCTGACATAAAAGGAACCTAATTATCCTAATCACCGTTATGTTACTATGCAAACAGTATATAAGCAATGATATCGGTATTTCAGAAGTTAACAGTTTTAAATAAACAAAACTTCTTTTTAAAAAATAAACAATATAAACATAACTTAAAAAAATACTAAACACTTTTTATTAATTTTAAACAATATAAATAAAACTTTTTATAATTCTAAACAATATAAACTTTTTAATTTTTCATTTAAAACAATAAAAACAGAATTTACTTTGAATGCTTTTGAATATGTACGTTTTCAGCATTCCAACTTCTAAAACGATTTTTTCGATAGCATTTTCAAAACAAAACAAAAAACTAATATGTTTTTCTCATGTAAAAAACAAAACAAAAAAGAACTACTTGATCAATTTACATATTTAAAAAATATTTGATATATTTTTACGACCAGCGTAGTTTAACTCCTAAAAAAAAAAAAAAATCAAAGTCTACTTTTTTTTTGGCTAATGCATTTCAACAGCTTCTGAAGATAATATAAAACAAGGAATGTTTTTAAAAATAATTTACAAAAATAACATTTTAGAGTGGGGGATCTCTTTTCTATATAAATTAAGCGTAAAATGAGCACCCACTTCTTTTAAGTTATAAATTTATTATATTTTTTGCTAGAATATTACGTCCTTTTCTTTTCCAGTTTTAACAACTAGTCCTTTACTTTTTCATGTTTAAGCTTAATCATATTACTTTTCATGCTTTCATTTTTCTTTAGTAATCATAAGATGTATTTCTTCAGTGTTACAATCGTTTCCAAATAGAAACGATTATAACACTAAAGGAATACATCTTATGATAAACCTGTTATAATATATCGTTGTCTTGGTTATTGCGAAATTATAATATATATATATATATATATATATATATATATATACTAGTAAAAGTACCCGCCGTTGACTGTATTCAAAAACAGCCAACAGAAAATGGACTCTGGTTTATGAAAGTATGATAGGTTATGAAAAGGAAGGGTTGTAAAGAGATAGCTTCGAATTTGGGGGGTATCACAACTAAAACAAAATATGATGAAAGTAAAAATAAAATAGATAAACCCCATAATTTATTATACCATACCTGTTCACACTGAAACACTTATCACAATATTCTGTGGATCTATATTAAAAAACCTTGTTAAACTTTGTGACAAATTTCCATTCTATGAAGGTCAGGCGCGAACGAACACCCCATAATTTTATTATTCCATATTTCTTCAAACTGAAACATAATTATCAAAGTATACTTACGCAGATAGATATGAAAAGTCTTTATTAAAGTTTGTGCCTATTTCCATTCTATGGAGGCCAGGCGCGAACGCAGACCTCACAATTTTATTATACAATCCCTATTTAAGTTAAAACATACTTATCAAAGTATTCTATATCAAAAACACTTGTAAACATTTTTTTTTTAATTTGTAAATTTATTTCCATGCTTTGTGGATCAGACGCGAACGCAGACCCCACAATTTTAATGAACCACCGTTCTGCCAGATCAAACATACCCATTTCTGTGTCTCGATACATCTATCATTATATGTAATCAGTTTTTTAAAATAGTCAACCATATAGGAGCCTATTCGTGACCACACACACACACACACACACACACACACACACACACACAGCTTTATATATATATATATATATATATATATATATATATATATATATATATATATATATATATATATATAGTAGGTTTTGAAAATATATATGGCAATTAAGCGACACAGAATTTTTCACATTTCATGTAGGTGAGGATTCATCAGGCTATTGCAGGAATTGATATTGCTTCATGTTTTTATATATTCACGTCAGTTACTCATTGTATTGACAGTACCACGTAGATATATAAAAACATGAAGCAACATCAATTATTACATGCATTAGCCTGAAGAATCCTCACGAGGATGAAACGAAGTAAATACTAGAAAATATTTACATAAAATTATATATATATATATATATATATATATATATATATATATATATATATATATATATATATATATATATCGCGTATTAGCGACATTGTTTGGGATTGAATGAGGATCAACGAACGTGCTACAGTTTCAATCTTTTTATTGCCATCGAAATTGATTACCCATTTTTCAATCAAATCGATTGATTACCTTCTCTAGTTCAGAACCCATGAAGATGCATTGGGAGGAAGTCTCACATGCCTCCTTTCAGTGATATAGTCCACGATATATTATAGTCTACGTTGCATTGTAGAAAACCTACTATTAATTTTATAAAAAAATTTTTATATGCTGGCTTGAATTCATGTTTAAAATAAAAAAGTTAAGAATCATGGTTCAATTGCGCTTTTAACAGAAACATTTATTTTGAAGGCGCCTCTGTTTTATCAAGTAACCTACTGTTGGTTTTACATACCTAGCCTTTCTGCTTGCGCGGTGGTAAAACTTTTCAAGTGTACTTATGATGTTAGGATGTATCAGAATATTAACTTTGGTCAAAATCGCACTGTTCTCGTGTTATCTGGAGTTTTCTGATTACCAATTTTCGATACTTATCGGAGGCTACATAGAAAAACTTTCTAAGACACATAAAGTACATTTGTGTGAAATTTGAAAAGAATCAGCCCAGCCATTTCCGAGTCCATAGAGAATGAACACACACACACACACACACACACACACACACACACACACACACACACACACACACACACACAGAGTGTCTCTTATATATAAGTACAGATATATAATGTGGGTTGTTCGAACTAATAGTTGCTATTCTCAGATGAGAACAGTAGTCCGAACAATCGAAATAATACGAATAATCAATTCTCATCTCAAAAATTCAGATACATGATTTATTTTGTTTTTAGCAATTTCATTGTCTTCCTTTCTAAGCTATGTTTGCATTTAAGAATTTGATAATGTTTTCGGTCATAAAAAGTAGCATCCAATTAAAACGTCTTAATTCGGATTTGTTCTGTTATAAATCTTTTCAAACAATTGCCAAATTTGTTTTTCTGATTTTCATTTTCATTCTAACAAATAAGATGGATGTTCCAAAAGTAATGCCTCCTATTTTTTATTCCGCCCGAATAGATCAGAGGAAAGTTGCAAATTGCGTTGTTATGATAAGTAAACTTATGCATTCATGGTTTGAAAGTTTAATTTCTGTTTCAGATATTGACGATGTGAGACTCTAAGAAAGTAACCCCCATCATGGACGTGCATCAGAAGCAGAGATACATCATTGAATTCCTGGCAAAAGTGCATTGAGAATGGTGATGACTATGCAGAAAACAATTCTGGTGCTAAAACAGTTGATCGTTTTAATGGTACCATTCCCATCTTCGTAGCTCTTTCACTTTTCGAGTTAAAAAATAAGAAGCTTTGCTTTTTAAACTATTGTATGCAAAAGCACACTCCAGACGTCCATGCATAGCCATTGTTCATCATCGGCAAAAATGCTTTGAGAATGATGGTGACTATGTAGAAAAATAAATTTTAGAACACAAAAGGTTGCTCATTATAATAGTATCACTCTCATCTTCATAGTTCTTTAACAACAAAAAAAAAATAGGAGGATTTGCTTTTGCAACAACCCTCGTAAATTATACATACACATATTTGGAAAATAGTTGGGAACCGTTGATCTAAATTAATATTTATTTCCCACATAACCAACATATAAAAAAATGTCTTGCAGTGAAATTATGTCATTTTATTGACTTAATTTCCAGGTTAGACCCAAAATCAGGTCTGGGTTCGTGAAAGTGTTTTGGTGGAACGAACTAGATTAAAACTTGGCACGCCTAGTTTTTCAGTAGTATGGTTAACCACTTGACCACTGTCTTACCATATCTTACCGATGGATGCATGAAGTCCTTCATGGACACAGGTTGATCTTCTCACCGCTGTTGTCATCACTGTGATTCCAGGTTGCTTTTCATTTGTTGATAAAATTCACGCCAACACTGATTTAGTTTATCTAAAAGGATTTTTAAAAAAGGACTGAAACAACTGGTTGATTGCCTACATGAGAGAGAGAGAGAGAGAGAGAGAGAGAGAGAGAGAGAGAGAGATATGAATAACTCATCTCACTGCATCAACTATCTAGCACTTGCTGCCCATCATGAAGCAATTTAAGGTACAATTGTGAAACCAACTATACATTTCACTTGATTGATTCAATACATACGTGTGCATATGTATAAACATACATATATATGTATATACACTTAATATTTTACATGCAATATGTTCCTACTTGCGTCAGGCGGTTAGGTGGTACGAGGGGCGTGCAATAAGTAATGCCCCTGACCCATTTCCCATAGCAGTAAAGCAACGAAACTTGGCACAGAGTTATGCATTTCTCCCATCGTTTGATGCAGCTCTGAAGACCGTTTTTGTAGAACACCCCAGGTTGGTCCTCCAACCACGACGTGACTTCAGAAATCAAGGCTGCATCATCTGGGAAACGCTTTCCTTTCAAAAACAACTTCATGGCTGGGAAGAGGTGAAAGTCGGAGGGTGCAAGGTCAGGAGAGTAGGGAGCATTATCACCATAAGTTTCTTTCATTTCATCAAAAGTTTCCTGTGGTGTGCGTCCTTTCAAATACAAAAACCGGGTCACTGCTCGACATTCAACAGGCTCCATTTCACACCTGACTCAGTTCAAACACCTGTAAAACAGAAACCACAATTAGTTCAGAAGTGTAATTTGCCACATAACCCGTAGAGATATAAATCATTCCACATGCAAAATTTCAGCTAAATCAAACAAATGGAAGTGGGTCAGGGGCATTACTTATTGCACGACCCTCGTATATCTGTGATGCTATATTTCAGGATGTCTTCCCTTCGTGAGGCGCATGTTCGACCTTTAAACGTGCATGATGGATTTTAATATAGACCGAGCTATTCCGCAGAAATTGGAAATTAATTTATTTGTTTTAGATGTGTAATTTAGTATTATTGGGCATGTGTTGGCACGTAATACTATTTGTAGGTTTTTAAATTAATATTTAACTTTAACTATTTATCTTTGTATTATTAACCAATTTTTATTTGTTTATGTTATTTATTTGTGTTATTTAATTGCTGCAGTGCTAAGATCATTGGGTGCTTTTTTATTATTTATAGTTGTTATTATTATTTATAGTTTTATTATTAATGTTTAAAATTAATTATTTATTTTTTTTATTATTAACTGATCTTTATTTGTTTATTTTATTTATTTCTTTTTAATTGTTGCGGTTCTACTATGATCGTTGGTTATTTTTATTATTATTTATAGTTTATTATTAGTATTTATATATTTTTTATTATTTGTACTTTTTATTATTTGTAGTTTTTTATGTTAATACAAAAGTGTTTTTTAGACACGTTTATTGAATAACAAAGTTCAGTTTGGAAACAAACAAAATAAAAAGTAAAAAAACGAAGCAACAATTTTTCTAACAAAAATCCAGAAAAAAAAACAAAACAAAAAAACAACAGATTCTCAAAACTTGAAACTTGAAATGTTGCTGAGTCATTCAATTCTTCTATAGATTGTCTTCACTTGATATAGGTCAGTAGGTTCGTTCAGACTGTTACGTGTGTGTAAGTATATATTTGTAGATAGGTATGGATACATACCTGCACAAAGATATACTGACATATTTATGGTTTAATATTTAGAAGTCATTGTTTTCTCTGTTGTGCATTGGTTATATATATATATAGTCTTGGAAGATTTTAACCTTTAAAACTATACAAAAAAATATTTTTTATCATTCGTTAGAAAACTATTTAGTCAGTAAGTCACTCAATCACCTGCAATCACTGCATCAACTTGCTCTATCGAATTCACTATAGTACCAGTAATAATTTATTTTTTAAGGAATCATCAGTTGTTTACGATGAAACACTGTTTCGGGGATTTAAAAACAAAACAGTATATTACATCATGGCTCCCCAGCAGTATTGATCAAATACCCCCTCCTTTAATCTTAGGAAAAAAATGTTACAAATATTAGATCTAGTTTCCTATTCTTAATTACTTTATCTATCCTATTCATGTTATAAAAATGAATTTCTTACCTGTGAGATTCATTTGTTTCTAAATTACAAAATGGATATATTTTTTAATTTACCAGTCTTGTATTTATAAGATTAGGTTTAATCCATTTGACTACTTATCACTCCCGCTATGGTTAGTATTTTGTATATTTACATTCTTATTTATTGAAAATTAAATATATATAAAGGTTAAAAATATTTATATACATATATAGGATTTTTTTTTTATAAATACATTTTATACATTACTAATAAAGTTTTGGATTTCCTTTATTCATATATTCTGGTTAATTTTAAACGATTCAAAAGCATCATAACAAACAAATGCTTTATTTAACTGTTTAAATATTTTAGTTTTATCCCCACCTTGTTTTATCATCCTTATTACTAGGCTAGAAACCGGTGGTATGAAATCTATTAATTTTAAAGTAACGCAAGTTATTCTCAAAAACTCTGAGATAATGGTTCCATAAAACTTTAAAAAGGGCAGGTACTATCTTTATGCGGCATACGTACTATTTGAAAGGGGAAAGCGTTTCTTTTATCAAATATTTTATAAAGAAAAATCCCATCCTCAATTTTTATATCTAAATCAAGAAATGTAGCCTGTTGTCCTCTATGTTCACAATTCAATTCTAACGCCTATATACATAAGATGTTCATTTTTTTCGAATTCATCGATATCGTTTATACATATAAGGTAATCTATAAATCTCCTACACCCATGAAAATGATATGTTTTAGATATATAATTTTTTATTTGTGATGACATGTATATATATATATATATATATATATATATATATATATATATATATACTTGAGTCTATGTAAATACAGATTTGCCCATATATTATATAGTAAGTTATAAAATATATATGGCAATTAAGCTACACAGAATATTCCGTGTTTCATCCACGCTAGGATTCGTTAGGCTTATATATATATATATATATATATATATATATATATATATAGAGAGAGAGAGAGAGAGAGAGAGATGTTGTTTGTTTTTGTTTTTGTGATAGATTTTGAATGAATTCAATTATTTACGAAAGTGCATTTTTACCTAAATGCGAGTTGGGAATAATTTCCCTTTTAACCAATTTGGTACCCCCACATGGGGAGCGGCATATATAATATTATTTTTTTTTTTAATATAATTATCCACTGACATGTGTCGTAGATGAGGAACACGTGTCAGTGGATGATTATATTTAAAAACAAACAAAAAAATTATATATATAATAGCTGGACGCCCGGCGTTACTCGATCATACAATATGCTTAAACTTGATATTTTAATTTATGTAGATTGCGTATGTATTATTATAGAATCGATCCTCTATTGAATGTTATATATTACGAGGAATAATTTGGCTGGTAGGCTAATTTGCAAAAAAAGTGAATAAATAAAATAAATAATTATGATATGTAGTTCATCAAATTCCGTCCGTATTTGTTTACAATATCACGGCAGCTGATATTTGGGTTTAACAATGAATGTCTTGGAAATTCACTTTTGATTAATATTTAGTTTTAAAATATGCAAACAAAGAAATGATTTGCGGCGATTTTAAATGGTACCTCTCCTTTAATCATAAAATGAATTCATTAATGAGAAAAAATTAAAATAAAATGGTGAGGTACATCCAGGCTTGAACACAAGATCATTCGATCTGTAGTAGAATACTCTACCACTGAGCTATGTTCCCAGATGTCAGCAAATATTTTTTTTCTAAGCAGAAATTATTTGTTGAGATTTTATTATCTCCCTTGCCGGTGCAACCTAAACTATTGCTCTGTAAAAATTCTTTTTTATCTATAAGAAAGAAAGACTATTTTTAGGATCGGATCTTTTTGACTTTCGATACTTATCGGACAAATATCTGTATAAAACATATCTAAGAACACTGCCAGGCATATAAATTACCTTTGTGTAAAATTTGCAAAAGATAGGCTCAGCCATTTCGGAACCTATAAGAAAGGAACTCTCTCTCTCTCTCTCTTTCTCTCTCTCTCTCTCTCTCTCTCTCTGCCTTCATGAAAAATTTGCTATCCTGTACTTTAAAGAACCCCAACATCTATTAAACTGTAGAAGAGAAATAGCAAATAACTGTTCACAAGATAAAATACACTCTAGAATAGCGATACAAAATAGTTTTAAAACTAACAAAAACAATAGAAAATAAACAAATAAATAAATTAAATAAACATGAATATACATAAACGATCACACATATATGTATATATATATATATATATATATATATATATATATATATATATATATATATATATATATATGTGCATATATGTATGTACACATATATATATTTATATATAAAAAAAAAACAACAAAAAAACACTAACCTAGTTTTAAAACAGATCCTTTGTCCGATAAATGCATGCCCATTAGCTGATAGGAAGGGCGCGGTGGATACGAGAAAGCTGATTGGCTAACTAAAATCTCAATAGAAGAGGAGCATATAAAAACGATAAACAACCACAGAATTCGCGCATAAGTCTGAAGAGTCCTAGAGTGGATGAAACGCGGAATATTCAGTGTAGCTTAATCGCCATATATATTTTATAAATTACTAACTAGCTCTACCTACGTATTGAGCACCTTTGAAGTAAATACTTAAAGTTTACGCATAAATCTATATTTTCGTATATCAATTTTATGTGAGTAAATTAAGTGGTTATATATATATATATATATATATATATATATATACAAATAATATATGAAATTACATGGAAGTGTGAAATTCACAAGTGGTTGATGCTGTTAGGTCTTTGCAGTTCTTACAGGGAGGTGGCAACACTTCCCTGTAAGAGCTGCAAAGACCTAACAGCGTAATCTCCGCTGATGGGGACCGCTTGTGAATTGTGTCTTCCTACATACAGCGCCTGGTATTCACAAACCGTTACCCATCTGGTAATGAGCAGGCTCAACGTTACTTAACTTGGATGATCTAAAAGGAACCAGTATTGTCAACGTAATTATGATGTATATAAAACTAATGGAAACATCAATATAAAAGTTTAAACTAAGTCATACGACCCTTCTTTTAATTTTCTTTTTTCTTTTTTTTTGTTTCTGTTTCTCCTAGGGACAGGCGTACAGATCTTTATTTAAATATCCATTTGCCTTTTAAGTCCCTGTCTCCTCTTACAAGTCAATCAACCGTGACCGTTTGTGGAAGAACTTGATGTTCTGTTAATTGAAGTCAACCCAAGCAAGAAATGAACCGAGGATTAGAATTTGGGGCCTACATATTTTTTATGGTTCACAGTAAGGATTAGCATTTGATAGGCCACATTACATTTTATCCTTTCCTAGACACCCTTGACAAAACCTGACTATATTCAGATTGACTACCCAGCTGTCTATGTTATTGTGCTTTCTATTTCTCTATTTATCCATCAGCAGTAGCCAAATAACCTAATGGCAAGAACCCTAAATATTTATCACTGAGCTAACGTCTGCTAGTGCTGGAATGTACCACGTTTTTGTAGATGTAATTTATTTGTTTATTTTTGTTATTTGTAACAACGAAACATGTATCCATGGATAATAAAAATTTAAAAGTATATATATACAGTCTTGGAAGTTTTTCAACCTGCATGAATATATGAAAAGAAGAAAATTTTAATCTTTCATTGTTTCTAAGTAAATCTCTCACAATCAATGCATTTATTTGCTCCCAAGAATTTATACTAGTCTTAATATCACTGCAGGGATCATCGGTTGTTTACCATTAAATGCTGTTTCAGGGATTTGAAAACGAGGTAGTATTTTATCTCCTGGGTCCCCGGCAGTGTTGATCAAACACTACTTCTTTTAAAAAGCAAGAAACAAAAACGTTACAGATATTGGATCTAATTTTTTGCTCACCTATTTATGTTAGTTCTCCTTATATTTATTTGTATTCTTCTTACATGTGTTTGTTATTTAAAAAGCTACTGTATTTTTATGGAGATTGGATGGATCCATTATACTAATTACACTAGCATCCCTTTTTGAATATTTATACTTTTACGTTATTTACTTTATATTATGTTTAATATATATATCAGACATTAAGAGGAGATTATAGATAGATATATATATAAATACCTGTTCACATATACTTTTTGCATGATAAAGTTAGAACCCAGAATTAGATGGAATCGAGCAATTGCATCAACAATGGACAACGCCAGACCCAAAGTGGGTTTCAATGTACTGCATCTCATCAGTGACGTTCTCCAACATAGGCGTGAACCCAGGTCGTCACATAGTAGAATGTAGAACTAGATAAAAAATGTAAAAATTAAAATCGAGGCATAGCCAATAGATTGTGCTGTGGCCCATATGGTTAGGTCGCCAGTATTGCACACTTCGCACCTATGTCGGAGCACGTCACTGATGAGATGCAGTACATCTAAACCCACATTGGGTCTGGCGTTGTCCATTGTCGATGCAATTGCTCGATTCCATCTAATTCTGGGTTCTAGCTTTATCATGAAAAAAGTATATGTCAACAGGTATTTATATATAGTAGTAGGAAGACCCAACGTTGTTCGGTACTGAATGAGGATCAACAAACGTTCCGCACTTCCATTGTCATCAAAATCAGTGAAATTGACAATTTTTTGACAAATCGATTGATCGTCTGCACTAGTTAGGGACCCCCTCCCATAGTTCTTCACATGTTTTCCCACAGTGACTTTTTTCACAATACATTGTAACCTAAATTGCACTTTAGAGAATCAATTGTTGATTTTATAAAATTATTTTTACATAATTACTTGAATTAAAGTTAAATGTACAAAAGTCAAGTATCATGGTTCAATTGTGCTCTAAAAAGAAACATTCATTTCAAATGTGCCCCTGTTTTATAAACGGATCTAAAGTTGGTTTTATAAGCTGGGTCTTTCTGCTTGTGTGGTGATAAAACTTCTCAAATGCACTTGTGATGTTAGGTCGTAGAAAAGTTTTAACTTTGGTCAAAATCTGACTTCCTGCTTTAATCAGATTCTATCGATTATCGATTTTCAATACTTATCAGATATATTCTGATACAAAACCTAAATAAGAACACACCCAGACACATCAAGTACCTTCATGTGAAATTTCAAGTCCATAGGAAATAAACTCACACTGTCTGTCTCTCTCTCACACACACACACACACACACACACACACACACACACACACACACACACACACACAGAGTTCCTTTTATATAATAGTAGAGATATATCATTAGCAGCTAAAAGACCTAACCCATTTTATCAATCTTTGTCTTATTCATTCTTAGCAGACAAACCCGACGTTGCCCGGGATTGAATGATGATGAACAAATGTATTACACTCCCGTAATTTTATTGTCATCAACATCGGTGAAATATATCATTTTTCAATCAAATCGTTTGATTGTCTGCTCTAGTTGGGGAAACATCACGGTGCACCAGAAGGAAGCTTCACATGCTTCCTTGCAATCATACAATACATTGTAGTTTACAATGCACTGTAGAGAACCTTGATTTTATAAAAAAAAATTTATATACAATGGCTAGAATTAAAGTTTAAAATGTAAACGCCAAGTCTCATGCTTCAATTGTGCTCTAACCAGAAACATTCATTTCGAACATGCCCCTGTCATATAAAAGAACCTACTGCTGATTTTATATGTCTGGCCTTACTGTTTGTGTGGTGATAATGACTTAAATTTAAGTTTAAAATGAAAAAAGTCAATTATAGTGGTGCAATAGTGCTCTAAACAGAAACATTCATTTCAAAAGCGCCCCTGTCATATCAAAGAACCTACTGTTGATTTTATATGTCGGGCTTTTTGATTTGTGTGGTTTGAGTTGTCCCCCTTTGCAAATTGGCTGTTTGGAGAAATAGAAAATTAGATGGCTCTGGTTGATCGTCAATTTGCATAAGTGGAGACATGGGCAGCATATAAACGGTACTTTTTTTCTTTTCTTTTTTTTTTTTTAAAGCAGCGTGAAGAGCGCAGAGAGTGAAACGACGGTTGGAAGAAGTGACGGCGAATTCTTTTTGTGACGGTGAATTATTTTTGGACATTGAAAAGCTCGCCTTTTGGAAGGAACAGCTGTGTCTTATATATATTTTTTTTAATTTCTTTTTTTTTTCTACTTCACTACAGTTTGTGTTGTAATAAACCTCCAAAATGCACTTGTGATGTTATTCCGTGTAAAGTGTTAACTTTGGTCAAAATCGCCTCTTGCTTCTTTCATCGGATTATTTTGATTATCGATTATCAATACATATCGAAGACATTCCTATACAAAACCTATCTAAGAACATTGGCAGACACATGTGTTGAGACACTTGTAGTCTGTCTAAACTGTACGAACGAACTGACTAAACCAAGATGGCCGACTCCTATTTATATCACCACAAGCAAGGGAGGTAACCATGTAACTGAAGCAAGGGAGGTAACCAATGTCTACATTAACATTGCTGCTGTCCTCAAGTGAATAATTTATTTCTGATTTAACAAGTCCCTTAGAAGCTCAGACGAAGCTCCTGCCTTGGTCAAACAATCAGAGACCTGATCACAACCCTTGATCCATTCTATCTGTATCTCTCCTCTACTCTTCATTTCCTTCAGCCTTGCTACATCTATTCTCAATCGTCGATCGCTTACCAGATTGTTGGAATTCAATGTCTCCACAAGTGATGCATTATCTGTCTTGCAGAGAACGTCTGGCAATTTAGATAACTGAAATACCTCTTGTATCATAACCGCAGTCAAAACACCAGCATCAGCTCCCTCATTCAGAGCAAGAGTCTCTGAGGCCAATGGGCTTTTTGTCACTCTGTCCAATTTCTTTGACGCCCAACACATGGGGGCCATTTTGTCAGTACTTCCTCCAATAAAGACAACAAAACCACCCTGTGAAGATCCATCTTCCAGACTGGCATAAGAGGCATCAGTATAACACAAAATGTGTAAATCTGAGGGCTTTCCCAATTTTGGAAATGTTATAGAACCCTTCTTGGATTTCAATTTTGATAAGGCTTTATTCGCCTCAAATAAGGCTTTTACTTTGGGATGCTTTCCAGTGTTGCTCATTTTACACACATCAAAAGCTATATCAGGGCGTGTTTGAGTTGAAACCCACATCATCTGACCTGCAAGTCTCTTCAACTCATGCTTTTCTTCTTCATTCAGTTCATCATTTTTCCTCAGTATCCTCCCTTTGCTTATTTCTATTGGAGATATGGAAGATACATATAGATCTTGTTCTACAGTGATCCCATTTTCCTGTTGATTAACATTCAGTCCAACATATTTGAATGTTCCACTTTCATGAGATCCCACCTTAAATTTTTCTTTCAATGTTGCAATCACATCCCTTTCAAACTCTGTGTTTCCACAGAAAACAAAATCATCCACGTGCATAGCAAGAATTCCAGTCAAATTTCCTTTAATATCATGCCACAAAAACAATGCATTATCATAAGCACTTGCTACTCCTTTTAATTCAATCAAAGCCTGAGTAACTCTCTTGTACCATGCCCGTGGAGCATCATTCAATCCATAGATGCATCTTTTTAATTTCCACACTTGAGATTTAGGACAAACATCAGATGGTGGCCTCAGGTACACATCTCTCTCTAAAATACCACCTTGCAAAAAGGCTGAGGTAAAATCTATGGTCTGCAGCATCCAATTCTTTATTGATGCGGTTAGCATGACCATTTGCATAGCTTCACGGCTACATGTTGGGGAGTCCGTTTTCAGATTACTATTTTCTTCATAGCCTCGTGCTACAAGGCGAGCTTTCATTGTTTTCTGATTATCCTTGAATTTTTCAGTAATCACCCATCTTGTGGATATTGTTTTTTGACCTGTGTATGGCACACATTCAAATACTTCATAGGTGTTCATGTTTTTTATTTCTTTATGCTTGGCATCCATTACAGCTTTCGACTGCTCTTGTTCAGCGGTGAGCAGGACTACATTTTCCTGTTCAGTATATTGGGGCACTTCTCTCCAATGATCAATATGATTCCAGTTGATACAAACTTGATCCTCGTTTTCATCCTCAGGTTCTATATTGATCCAATGACTATATTTGCTAGTTGATTTAGGCTGTACTGACATAACCTTTCCTTTCTTCCACTCCCCACTTCCATTTATTTTATAAGTTATGGTCTTATTTCGGCCAGGTTTTTCAGTCTTATCTCTTAAACTGGTAGAACTATCAACAACTTCTTCTCTGTCTATATCTTCACTTTCTACCACTTGATTCTGCAACTCCTCCTCCTCAACTGAAAGGTATTCATTCGTCCCTTCTGTAGTGTTTCCCAGCATTTCAGCTTTTTTTGTTCTTTTTTCGTTGTTTTTATTCACTTTCATCAATTGGCACGGATGCATCCTATAAAATGCTCCGCCATGTCTGATTAAGACAAACTGGCCTTCTCTGCCTAACACTTTTGCTGGACCACGCCATCCTTTAAAACCCTGCCTCCGATAATAGATTTGGTCTCCGGTAGCATAATCTTCATCAGCATAAGTTCTGACATTAGACCTGAGAGCTCTCCTAATTCTCTCACTGGACTCAGCTTCCAAAAAGTTTCTCCTTGCACTATGGAGAGCATTTAAATTTTTTCTCACCATGTCACTTGTAGTAGAGGACTCCATAGCAGGTAACTGGTCTGTCAGAATTGAGGGTGTATTTACATTGAAACCGAATACAAGTTCATTTGGACTGTGTCCAGAGTAATTGAGGAGGGCATTTTTTGCACAAATAGCCCATGCCAAGGCAATTTCAGGTTCACACTTCTCATCGTCAATTGTTTTTTTCATTGCCTCAGCAACTATCAAATTATGACGTTCTACAGTACCGTTGCTGAATGGACTTTCTGCGGCAGTAGTACAGGTCTTTATGTTGAGTTTTTCATTCATCTGTCTATAGTGTTCGTTGTTGAATTCACCCCCATTATCACTCAGAAAACGAACAGGAGATCCGAAATAGGTAATCCACATCATAAAGATGTTTTTGATGATCTCCTCCTTCTTCTTTGTTTTGATCAATGTTGCCGCTGAATACCTGGTAGCAGCATCAATGAGATGTAGTATCCACACCTCATTGTGG
This sequence comes from Euprymna scolopes, assembly GCF_053919585.1. Taxonomy (NCBI): domain Eukaryota; kingdom Metazoa; phylum Mollusca; class Cephalopoda; order Sepiida; family Sepiolidae; genus Euprymna; species Euprymna scolopes. The sequence goes on along the minus strand of NC_136483.1, from coordinate 17,210,403 downwards.
ATGAACTCTTTCAAATCCATGCAAACTGTGTGATTAAATCTATTGCCAAGAGGCAATCCCACAACCGGTCGCAGTGGAGCTTTTTTAAATCTAAGGCAAATTTGACAGTTTTCACAAACCTCCTCAATCGCCTTTATAAATTCCTTGTCATTGAATTTGCCACTTTTTTTAACCAAGGAAACAAGTTTTTCCTTCGAGGCATGAGCAAACTGTCGATGAAGTTTTTCTGCTTTTTTTTTTTTTCTGTGAAAGAACACTGACCAAAATTCTGAACATGTAATACAATGTTCTTAGTACCACTATGATCCAACAACTTATTTGTTAAGGGGAGACAATAGTGCCCTGAAGTTGTGGTCTTTAGTTCAATACATTTATCAAAAATCCAGCACATATCTTTCCGGAAATCTAGCACTATTCCTGCTGTCTTCATTGATTTGTGACTTAATAGAAGAGGCAAGTCGTTTTTCACAATATCTGCTTCGATATAAACTCTTATACCTCCGAGTGTAACCGGAAATTTAGCAACTTTAATTGCTGTGACAGCCACTCCATCACCAAAACAAAAACTCCGGTCTGAGTTCGTATACTTCACTAGTTGCAGGTCACTTTCATTTAAAGTATCTAAATAAACATCAAGCCACACTTCGCCAGCCAGTGTGCGAGTACAAGCAGAATCCAAGACTGCCATTCCAAATGTTTCCTTTACAAGATTTGAGATTTTTTCATTTGTACTGTTCAAATAAATATTTTCTTGAATGAACAACGTAATGTGTATTTGTTCTGTCGCTTCCGTAAACCTGGGCGTATTTCTAGGACACTCTCTAATTAGATGGTTCGGAGACTGACATTTGTAACACAACAACACGTTTCCACTTCGGTCACATGGATTAGATTGTCCTCGACGAAAACGCCTTTTGTTGTTACCCGGTTTAGAATAATTATGGTTGACGATTTCGGGCTCTGATTTCACTGCCGGTACATTTTCATCACGATAAATGTCACCAAATACTTTCTTTATCGATTCCTTCATGTTTTGATACGTCAAAACAGAACACGTTGTCCGCGCTAATTTTTCGTTCTCTTCCGATATGTTAACCGCGTTCAAAACAAGAAAAGCTTGCACTCCTTCCGGTAGAATAATGTAGAATTTTTTTAATCTTTGGTACAAAAACTCATAACGAACAAGAAAGTCATTTATACTGGTACCTGACGATCTTTTATAAGTGTAAAATTCCTTAAAAGTCATGTAAGCGCGCGTGTGTTCATCCTTTAAATATATGTCATCCAGTTTCTTTATTAAGATCTTCAAGCCATCTCGTCCGCCGATGTCACTTGTTGGCAATTCACAGACACATTCTCTAATATTCGGTGGTAGCGTCAAAAACACTGCTGGCCCTTTTTTTTTTCACAGAAATATCCGTGAACAACGACCACATTTCAACGTCTTGTTTCCAGTTCTCGTAAACATCCTCCCCCTCCAACAATGGAGGTTGTTTGTTCGAAGTTGCCATATCCGATATCCGATCTGTCTAGTGCTACAGACAAGCTGTACAAAAAAAAAAAATTTTTTTTTTTTTTTTTTTTTTTTCGTTTTGTCGCACACAGAGGGATATCTCTGCTACCATTTGTTGAGACACTTGTAGTCTGTCTAAACTGTACGAACGAACTGACTAAACCAAGATGGCCGACTCCTATTTATATAACCACAAGCAAGGGAGGTAACCATGTAACTGAAGCAAGGGAGGTAACCAATGTCTACATTAACAACATGAAGTACATTTGTGTGAAATTTCATAAAAATCGGTCCAACCGCTTTCAAGCTCATAGGGAATGAACTCACACACAGACACAAAGTTCCTTTTATATAATAGTAGAGAATATATATATATTGATGTGGAAATATATTTCTTCAATTATATTTCACCTTTTATTTATATCAATCCTTTAATTTATGAAGCTTGATGTAATTACAGAGCATATACCAAATAAATTATAAAAGTCTACATTCCAAATTTCAAGAAGTTGACCATCTTAACATTTATATATATATATATATATATATATATATATAGTGTTTGTTTTCTATTTATATATTTATCTATGTATTTTAATTTTTCTATGTTCTTATTATTTATACATGTTCCATTTATCTATGTATGTTTCTATCTACACGCCTAACACATTTTTGACATGCTTAATGAACTAGAAAAAAATATTGTCACTCTGAATGATTTTAATCTTTCCTGTGTACGACATTTGAGGCCTTTGTCTCGATTAAGCAAGTATCACATACCTTAATGCAACTATTTTAAGGTCAAAGCTGATTAAGTGGATCAAACGGAGCAATATTTCTGTTCAAAGTACGAGTCACCAAAGGATGACGATAAATGTGGCCCACCAGATGCTTTTGTCAGCCCTGTGAAGAGCTGAAAAGTCATTACCAGGAGTATTACTGTGATAAAAAGTAATGTCATAATTTACCTTCTCAGTTGTTGTAAATTATCTCCCTTGAATAAGAACTCGTAAGTGGAGAGAGAGAGAGAGAGAGAATAACTGAAATATGTAAAATCTAAATCTAAATCAGTATCACACAAGAACCCATGGCATAGTTGATAAAAGTACTTGCTTAAAGTTCACTTGTAAATTTCTAGAAGGTTAACATTTGAAATATGATTGTGAATTACTTAGGATGTCTACTCGGTCAGGGCTGACAGAATGAGAATATGCTATCCTCATAGATTAAATAAAAGGTTCCATTTGAAATTCCATGCATATTCCCAAGTTTGACGGAAAGATTCCCAAGTTCGACAAGATACACCTGTAAAAGGTCAGAGATTACCTCAGATCAACACCTGTTTTTAAGACTTGCATTACACAGCCATTGTATCATTCTTATACAATTTCTCTCCATGTGACGCATGCCCTCAACTCTCACTGGCAAGATTTCGCTTTCATACATCATCACACTGTGTACACATATTTGATAGACTCTTCCATTGGTCGATAGTGGTAATGCTCTGCTAGTTAGTAATGGCAAAAGCTCCTTGAACTTACTCCATCCATTTCTTTTTCTAGCTATCACACTAGTACCTGCTCTACCTTGTGCTCCCATGGTATTAGAAAGGTAACAAAATTTCTGAACCACTTCAATAACTTTGCCATACACACATATTTTCTCCAAATATGAATTTGCATTCGTCTCTGTTGTCTTCCACACAAACTGAGCATCCATTCTCAATCTACTTGTGATATATAGCATAATCATGTTGACACACTGCTTCTCGTTAGATCAGCAAAGTTAAGCAACGTTGAACCTGGCCAGTACCAGATGAGTGACCATTTAGGAATACCAAGTGCCGTATGTAGGAGGACATCAACACTTATAGCAGCTTCTGTATCCTTCCTGTTTCAATCCTATCCTGCTGCTGAATCAGGTTGATTGGAATGAAAGAGTGAGGCTGGCTTAGCATAAATCAGCTTAACTTTAAGCAAACTCTCAATACGAGTCATTCTTCATCCCTAAGATGATCAGATAGTCGTGGTCGTTTCGACGGATGAACCTATAATTCCACTGTACTCCTGTAGCAATAGGAAATTGAGTGACTTCCGACTCCCTTATCACAAACTGAGTATGAAAACGTTCCTCTCTTTGGTAGATATTCAATACCATGACGACCAATCAACACACTCATCCAACTGTGAATCACTTAATATTTTTGCAGTTTCAACTGTTTACGATTGAGAACTTTTTTTTTTTTTTTTTTTTACAAGGTGGTCACCACTTATCAAGGCCCGGAAGCCACTCAGGGATAAGGTTTATTGTAAGTACAGTAAGTTAGTGTGGAGATTTAATAAAGTGTCTGCTTAAAGGGGCGAACATCAGGAATTTGATTACCTTGGACTTGAAGACATCCAGTTTGTAGTCAGGTGGGAAGCAGACAGACGGAACAGAGTTCCACAGGCATGCAGTTCTAAGAAAGAAGCTTTGTTCATGGAATCTACGTTTTGATTTAGGCATAGATAAAGAGTGGGGAATGTTTTTGACAGTGGATTCAGCTAGACGGGTGTTTTTTGTAAAAGATTGGTGAGGGGGGACCAGAGATTGGAGTTCAGACGAGCACCTGCCATGGAAATAACGATAAAACAAAGATAGGCTTGCAACGTCTCTTCTGTGGGAAAGAGGTTGCAGGGAAGAGAAAAGGGCATCCCCCACTAAACCTTGAAGTCTATTTTGTACTCTGTCAAGGCAGGATAGGCTGTTTTTAGCAGCTCCTGCCCAGATATGGCAGCAGTATTCCATCCTTGGACGTACTTGGCTTTTATATAGATAGAGAATTGCATCAGTAGTGAGATATCTTCTGGAGCAGTAGAAGGATCCCACCATCTTTCCAGCGACCTTGGCAACAGACTTGATGTACATGTTCCATTTCAGATCAGGAGTGAAGGTCAAGCCTAGAAGCTTGTCAAAACATGGGGCTTCTCCTAGACGAGAACCATCGATTTCAATTGATGCCAGATGGAGATCAGAGCGTTGATGATGTAAAGATAGGAGTTTGGTTTTAGATGCATTAAAGGTAACCAGCCACCTCTTCCCCCATTGAACCACTCATTTGAGATTAGAGGAGAGAGAATCAGAGAGAGCTTTGTCATTTACAGCCTTTGATGTGTTGCCATAGATGGTCGTGTCATCAGCATAGATGCCAACGAATGATTTAAGTATGTGTTTAGGGAGATCATTGATGTAGATCAGGAAGAGAGTTGGGCCCAGGATGGACCCTTGAGGGACTCCAGCATTAATACTGCAGGCCTCTGATTTTTGTCCATCAACCACTACTCTTATGAACCTATCAGAGAGAAATGATTTAATGATAGAGAGAATATTTCCAGTTATACCATAGCTGAAAATCTTGCGAAGTAGGCCCTTATGCCATACCTTGTCAAAGGCCTTCGATATGTCAAGAGCAATTGCCCTAGAAAGTTAGCCTTTGTCAAGAGATTCACTAATCCCATGAGATATAACTGTTAGCACATCTGCGGTAGATCTTGCAGAATGGAAACCATATTGCATGTCACTAAGAAGGTTATTTCTGCTGAGGTGGTTGACTATTTCTCTATTTAATATGGATTCCAGCAACTTACTCATGACACACGGGAGACTTATTGGTCTGTACTGAGAGGGAGATGACTTATCACCTGAGTTCTTAAATACAGGGCATACTGATGAGGTTATCCAGGGTGTTGGAAAGCACTTTTTCTTAAGGCAACACTTAAACAGTTTCGTAAGTATGGGAGCAAGTTCTGGTTGAAGCTTTTTTAACACTATAATTGGGATGCCATCAAGGCCAGTTGCTATACTAGAATCAAGGTTCTTGATTAGCTTGGCGACCTCATGCACAGATATTTGTATGTTACCTAGCGAGTTCTGTGTTATAGGAGGAAATATGGGGAGTTGATGTCCTTCGTCACATAGGGTAGAGTTAACTACAAAGTTCTTGGCAAATAGTCTGAAGCTGATGAGTGACCTCAGGTCCATTGATGATGGTTGGGATAGAACGCACACTTCTGTTCAGGATCCTATTTGTTATTTGCCAAAACTGGTGGGAACCAAGCCGGTGATCAGCTACCTTGGATCTAACAGACTGGGCATATAGCTCTCTTGCATTTTTTATTACCCTTTTACAGTGTTTGCTGGGGTTCCTAAAGGCAGCTTTAGTCTCAGTGCATCTATTACGTTGGTAGCTATGGAAAAAGTGATTTCTGTGCACGATGACAGCAGCACATTCTGGGGAGAACCATGGCTGGCTGGCTGGTAGGTTTTTGTTGGAATGTTTTAGATTGTATGAATCGGTCTATGCCTACAATTAACCATTCGGTCAGGTCTGATACTATAGAGGACACATCCTTTTTAAACATGGAATGCAGAGGTAGATCAGATATAAATGTATGGAAGCTATCCCAGTCAGCCATGGAGTATCGGTATACAGTATGGTGGAGGGGGTACGTCTGGGGACTTATTACTTTTCATTTTTATCTTAACTGATACGACGAAGTGGTCGGAGGATCCTAGAGAAGAAAGAACGGTTGTGAGAAAAAGGTCTAGGAGGCTTGCATATTGACCTGTAGTATCGGGCACATGGGTGGGCTTGCGAACAATCTGAGTGAGGTCATAAGCAATGGCAAAATCATGACAAAACCTCCCCTCATCATCCGTCTTATTTGAGTGGGTCAGCCATTCCACGTTATGGATGTTGAAGTCACCACAGATGTGGATGTTAGCCGAGGGATGTGCAGACAGGATGTGGTCTATTTTCTCAGATATACTCTTAAAGATAGTAACTCTGCTGTTATGAGGCCGATAGAGGGCAAATATAAATGCAGTGGTGTAAGCAAGTACAACCTGGAAGCACATATAAGGTAATTTAGGATCTTCTCTAGAGATATCCCTGCCACATTGGAAGCCATCTTTAATGTGGCATATATTCCATGCCCATGGCGATCTTGTGGGTCAGATTTAGATGTTAAGTTAGAGTATCCGTTAATTATGAACTCATTTAGGGAAGTGGTCGGCCCTATTCCAGTTTCGCTTAGAAATAATATGTCCGGTTTCATCTCCTGTAATTGTGTTTCAACCTCTGGAAGGTTGGAACGTAGACTCCTTATGTTGGAGAAGGAGACATGGTAGTAGAGGTCTACATTGGAAGATTGGGTTCTAGGTTTATTCGAGCTTTTTTTTTGAAGATGTTTCATGTTGAGGTTTTGGGATTTGTGGAACAGGTTGGCATACTTGGTTAGAGAAGGATAAAGAGGGAAAGTAAGAGAGGAAAAGACAGGAAAATTTTTATTTTTTTTGTAGCACATGAAAAGATAAAGCCGTAACAATTACCCACTAGTATGGCATCGAGAGGTCCCACCAGAGACTACTGCATGGTCCAGAATCTATTTACCAAATGGCAATACAGCAGTCCCAGTACTTTGCGCCTGCTGATAGGACAGCCTCCTTAGTGGTTAATCCAAGGTTCGGGTCCCTGACTATCAGGCGGATAACGTCAGCCCAGATGAAACGTTTACCTCCAGCACCCTTACTAATGACATTACCACAAGGGTAGACATACAGACAGAAAAATTTCCGACTCTCAGACTACTGTTCACCAAGTACTACCGACCTTTAAAGCAGCTTTTTCTTCACCCTTTGTCAGAAAAATCACTCATTTGAATGAGGACTGAGGGACAAAAAAGGAGAAGTGAGAGTTACTGGAGCTGCTGATAACTCATCCACTGTATTATCTACTCTCCATTAAAAAAAAGGAGGGGAGAATGGATACAAGGGACTTATTAATATCTACTTAGTATAAGTCCGGTGCTCAATTATCAATTTTTACTGATAATAGCTGTTAGTTTTCCCCAGCATGTGAGTGACAATAAGCCTCTTTTAGTACTCTCTGGTGCTCTCTCTTCTCTGTCTTTCCATCCTTCTAAAACCTTCATACCCATTTTCTGTGTTGCTGTGTTCTATTATTATTAATTCACTAGAGTTTTCATGTGCTAATAAGTGGTGTTCCCTGGAGTCTGAATAACAAGTCTCCTAGATTTTCAGCCCACTCAGCTTCTGTCGATAACCATTGCAAATCAGTTTATAAAATTAAATACGTGCAAAATGAATGCCGATGCTCAAAATGAATAAACATTTTGACCCCTCCCTTTACTTGAAATTCGCAAAAAATCAGGAAATTCACAAATTTTAATGAAATTCTCAGTATTTATCAAATAATGATCACGGAATTTATTGAACCCATTATTTTTATTTATGTTACATAAAAGGGCTGTCCTTTTCTCATGTAATTAAGAAGACAGACTAGATAAGTGAAAATGATATTAGAAAAAGGCTAGAATCGAACCCTGTAGGCAAGTGTTAAAAGATAATGGATAATTGAAATCCTAGGAATGCAGTCGATTGTTAATTCTTTTAAAAATAACTAAATATTATTTATGTCAGAAAAAGAGTGATTGTCCATTCTTTTAGAAATAACTGGATATTAAATTTGTCACTTAAAAGAATGGAAAATGCGAGTTCATAAATAAAAATTAAAAATAGATATTGAACAATTAAAATTGGAAATTCTTTGTTTGACAAAATTGTGTTTGGACGGACACATGTAAAATTCATGTGAAAAAAAGTCATGTTGGTTGACAGTAGGCCTCATATCATAAACAAAGGAAATTCTCAATATATTGAATTGAGGTTCGAAATTGGGATCAAATAATCAGACAATCACAGTCACAGTGATAGGGTCAGTTAGAGACGAGAGACGGGGGGGGGCGACTTAGCGGAACTGATCCTCTTAGACACGAATGAGGAGAAGAGTAGACCATGTAGTCATACAAGTTTGAATTCCTGACATCATCAATCAGCCGACAGATGAATAAAGAAATCATTTAATATTTTGTAACTGTTTGTCTTCGTGCCGTCGTTCCATCTACTGATAGGTAAATGTGTTTTATCATTATCTTAAATGAACTTTGCATAACCCCCTTCCAAGTAATGTGTCCCCACCATCATCAATGATGTATCTCCCCGCCTCTGTGTTAACAAGAACTGTATAAATAAAACATCCTAAAATATAGCAATTAAAAAAAAATTAAATTTTTACAGGAACATTACGATGAAAGCCCCTAAAGTCTGAATTAATTAATTCGATATAACTCAAAGAAAAATGAATTTCTCGAACTACCGATATTATCATTGAATTATGCATTGTTTATTTAATATTTTCACACAAAAAAAATGTTTCTACTTTTTTTTTTAAATTACAGGTTTTGTATAATTTTTATATGTAAAATTTTAATATTTTCCTTGCTTGAATGAATGTGAAACTTTCGGCGTAACATAATTTTTATATAATATTGGCTAATAATTAAAAAAATTTTAATTTTAAAACAGGAACATAGAAAAATAATTAGATTAAAAAATGGTAAAAATGATACAAACATTCAGGATATAAATGTACGGATGCACGTCTGGGGGAAAAAAAGAATCCCAGCACTTCTCCCTCCTTTTAATTACATGATGTCATTCTTAGATAGCTTTTCAGCTGTCTCAGATTTTGGGCTTCCATATAATCCATGCTTACAAAACTACGGTTTGTTGCAGTTTTGTGAACAGCAAAATCACTCGGTTTTTGGGCTAATTAAGCTATTTTTTGGACAAACAAGGTGATTTTTTTTATTTATTTAATTCAATATCATAGGATTTTACTCTACTAATTATCTTTGAAATAGACACAGAAAACTAATATTTATCTTTTAAAGGATTTTTACAATGAATTTATTTAACTACAAAATTTAGCTGAATTGGTTAACTTGCCGTGAAAACATTTTTTATAACTTTTTTTTCACGTGTACAAATATTTTTTTCTTTTTGGAAATTAAGTTTGGTCTTTAATCTTTCAAATACAATGAAAAAGTAGTCGAAAACCTTGCGCTAGCCTTTTCAAGTCTCACACAAAAACACGCGTTCACATTTCAAGCTATATTACTTGCCATATACATACGCACACACAAACATACGCGCCCACGTCCACACACATACATATATTCACGTTTGCGTACATACACTCACATTCACGTGTATATACACACATGTACTCACACACGCGTACACGAACGCACACATGGACGACGTCACTTCCTCTTTCAAAGGAAATCCACACATGCGCAAAAGACACTCCGGAAACGAGTATAAAAGAAAGAGCAATAAGCGGCTCCTTCTTTTAGGCCCAGCTTTCGAGCTGGTCGGTCTACACCACTCACCACTTTACAAAAAGTCTACACCACACACCACTTTACAAAAAGTGGGACAAAAAGCTAACAGACCGTACGTACACATTCTCACTCTTTCTCTCTCTATCTACTACTGGTCCCTGAGAATATCACCGCGTAGCTGACTTCTAACATGGCGCACAGTTTAACTGATGCCAACTCTCTATCCTCTTCTTTGTCTACACGCTGGACTATCGTTCCCATTTTCCACTACATCGCTCACTTCTTTTCCCACGCGCGAACAAACGATAGTGACCCGAACTTGAGATGAACACACATTTCCTTTTCTTTCTACAACACCAGTCCCTCAACGAACGATGGTTATACCCGCGCGGACATGAGCACGTGTTATATCTAAAACATGCATTCTTTCAACAGTAAATAAACGACGTTTATCTTATCCATCAATTGAGTTTTTGTTTCCTTCAATTCCATTCGTTTCATTATTCTTTTGTAACGGGATTGGGGTATTTATATATCCTAGTCCCCTACAACCTACAAAAAAATGATGATAAATCGGCTTTTAAAACTTGCCCCCCCCCCCCCATCTTTTGTTTTTCCATTTTTGCCTGTATCTATCTAACATTGATTTCTTGCTAATAAGTATTGGCTTTTTATGGAATTTGAATGGCAGTAAATCTCCTTAATATTCCAGTACCTTCTGCATCTTTTCAGTGGAGGCCTGAATGGTGTTCACCCTCCTCATTCTTTTCATCCTCCTTGACCCTTCATGATCATTTTGCATGGTACTAATCATAGCTGGTGCTGTGATTTTATCAGATTATGTGATTTCCAATAGTTTCATTGGATTTGCATAATGTTCTTTCTCTATTTTTTCTTCTATTTCAACACCTATCGTTTGCTCGTGTTTCCTGATTATGTGCGTTCATTTTCAATATTAAAGATTTTCCTTAATATTTTGTCTGTTTTCATCAATGCCATGCCTTGTATAACGTCGATTCTTTTTTGTTTTAAATTTGTCCTAGTCATTTTTCTTCTTTTTTTTTTTTAAACAGTTCTTATTACTCTTATAATTATTGGCATTGCAGCAGCCAACATTATTTAAGAAAATATTTATTTGTTATCATTGGTTCATTATGTATTAAAAAAACTATCTATATGGATTTGAACAAGAAAAAGATAAAAAAAAGAAAAAGATAAAAATGAAAAAGAAAAAAAAGAAAAAATCATAAAACATTTTTTGCTTACTATCAGTTGTTTGTTATTCAAAAAATAAATATTTATTCACGAAACTTACCTTACAAAGAGTATTTTCTCCTTTTTTAAATTTTAATTCCCTTAAACTTTCATAAAATTGTCCAATAATTATTTATAGTATTTTCTTTGTAACAATAAAAACAATATTAATTAATTTTACGTATAATTATGCTCAAAATAAAAGAAATAATACGTTGTTCATTGCACTTGATATTACCTACCCTGAACCTCTTCACTAGATGCAAGGAGTGAAGAAAAGAAGGGATTGTTTGTGTAGTGCTCTTGATATATCGTTACTTTTATTTTTTACCTTTTAACATAGAATTTGTTGGAAAAATGATATAAAGTTAGTTTTAAAAATAACATATTTAAAAAACAAAGTTATGTGACACGTGCATTAATCTAAAAATAGCAATAAAATTAAATTTGAAAACTTGTATTTCTTACAAAATATATGATTTATAGAATTAAAATTGGATAATTCTTTGATATTTACCACATTTGTTTGTTTATAAAGAATTGCTGGTACTTATCCAGTTTACGACCCAATCTCTGGCAAGTTCATGTCAGCATCTTCCGACAGGTTATATAAGTAGCCTAAAGAAGCCTAAGCAAAAACTGCCAAATGATTAATTCAAGATACAGCGTCCCACAACCCTTTTCCTATGTTAAGAATGGCTTTCTATTTAGATAGCAATTCTTAACATGAGGAAAGGAGGGATCACCTTGACATAGTGCGTTGAGAGTGATTTTCAGTTTAAAAAATGTTTCTTGATTTAATGAATTTCACATTTTCATTGAAACTTGTCTTCTGACAGCTGATTGGCTAATCGCTTCGATTGGAAGATGCCAATGTGAAGATAGGGTCATAAACTGGATAAGTACTGAATTTTTTCCTAGTATTACAGATTGATGGTTGTGGTGATGGTAGCATGAATACCAGCATCGACTCAACCTTTAATTCTTCTCTTATCATTTGCAAGCTTGATTTATAGCCTGGGTTTGCTAAGTTCGAATTCAGTCAGTTTTGTAGCATCACTCTCACTTATGGATATTGCGAATCTTCATGTAGCTCTTCTAGTATGTATCTGCAGAAATCATAGAAACCAATTCCAACAACAAAATCAAGCTGCTCCAAAAAATTGTACCATGCTGATTCATACAAATTTATTTTATTACTTGAAGCAATATGCTTTCAGAATTAAGTGCAAATAGTTATTAGGTATGATTGGGTATGTAGGAGCAGCAGCATGACATGTATGCAAATGACCAGGCCATGGCATGAGGTGACGTCACAGCGAAGGAAGAGGAAGGAAAGAAAAAGCAGAGAGAAATTTGGAACCACATGGGTGGCGACAGCAAGGCAAAGACACCCACATAGCAGCGATTGGACTTGAGGGGACATGTCGATACTGGAGGAGAAATAGCATGTGTTCAACATAGCATCGTTTTGTTAACCAAATGACGAATGAAGAGACGTGTAACATCAAGATGCAGGTATAGTTTGAAAAGTACCATGAATAAATGCCTTTTATTTGAACTTAAAAAAAAAACTGAGTCGAATTTGTTTCCTTTATTTTTTTGCGAGACTTTCTTACACAACGTTAGGTCAGTGTTAACATGTAACTATCACATTACAATCGATCCTAGGATAAGCTATGGCTTCATATATATGGATAGGTACCTGATTCGTTATTTTAGTCATGTGGTCTAGAATAGATTTAAAGTAAGATTACAGTTGCTAATAAACTTTAAGAAAGAAACATATAAGGTCCTGTTGGATAAGACCACTTCGTTTTATCTCTAAAGATAACTAGTTAAGAAAAATGAATATCTATTGATAAGCTTAATAAAATATATATGAAATGAAGATAGTCGTCATTATTAGTCGTGATGTTTGTACCAGCAAGAAAGACATTTGAGGAAACATTGTCTCTGCTGGCCTATAAGATAGGCAACCATACAATATCTATAGTCTCTTCATTGGTGGATGTATAAGATTGAAAACTTTTACCATCTTTTTTTCTTTTTTTTTTTTCAGTAAACCAGTTGCCCCTACAGGAAAATTGGAATACCGTTTGCATAAAAAAGACTTAAAAAAGCTTCAAGATGCTTTTCTGGTAAGTTGTGTTTATATACTAAGTAAAGTACTCAAGCGCACCTTGCTTCTTATATTTCAAACTTATGTACTTGAGGCAGCATTCACCCTAATCGGGTTGAGCCAACTTCCTTTCTGGCATGCAACCATATCAAACTGTGGCGTCTCCTATGAGACGGTCTGAGAGAGTTAACCACGATCAGAAATCAAGCAGATATCATTGCAAGGTCTTCCTTGATGCTTGTTACCCCTCTCTTCAGCTGCATAGAAGTAAATCACGGATTAGCTCCCACTCAGGAGATGACATATCAGCAGAGACAGCAAGGACCTTAGATTTACGCATCCACAAAGGACAGTTGCCAATGCAACATCAACAATGCAGAATCCAATTTTCGTCTTACGCACATCAAATGAACTAGAAAAACTGTTTTTTTTTATATTGTAATAAAAATAATTTTAAAAATATTTCTGTTTAATTAGTAAACATTTTATTAAAATGAAAATTATTATAAATATTAATCTACCATGTAGTAAAGAGTAGTTATCTGTTTGTGTGTGCACGTGTATGCACACGTGTGTGTGTGTGTGTGTGTGTGTGTGTGTGTGTGTGTGTGTGTGTGTGTGTGTAAGTAAAAATCAGAAACTACACAAAACACACATTTAACAAAAGTGATACATTCTTTTTCAGACAGAATATGGAGACGCATTATCTTTCGTAATATTTATTCTTTAGATTGTTAACGGGGACAAAAAAGACAAGGTGGATAGATATAAGTTTTGAAAGAAAGATGTTACACATTTTTTAACTCCTCTATTTTGTTGTCCATACCCCTCTTGGGCAACACCAGATGACCATGCTAGTCACTAAATAAATAATATTTACCAATAGTTAAAGATTTTGTTAAAGTAAAAATTCATGACATGAAAAACAAAACAGAAAGATTTTATTTTATTTACACTAATATAGCCAGCCAGCCAACGCGGCTGTAGCCAAGATTGAACTTACTACACGCGTTTGTAGTGTAATTCAAATCTTGTCGGTAGCTGAATACCTGATGCTTCACCAGAGCTATCAAGGGTATTTTTTATCGTGACGCAATCACTAGATGGGGTGCATACCACAGTTTAAGAGAGCCTTATCTACACTCAAGAGAAGGACAGACCATGCCAGTTTCTCAACCTGGTATTTTACCTCGTGGTACATACAGCACCTTGCCTTCCCAAATGGCCACCCATCTGGTACTAGCCAGGTTCAACATTGCTTAACTTCGTTGATCTGGTGAGAACCGGTATGTCAGTGTGATTGTGCCGTATAACTAATACACTAATATAGGTTGAGATGCATTGTACAGGTTGTCCTCAAATGAACCATCTATTTTGAAATATAAATTAACATCCAAATTAGATGGTTCATTTCGGGATATCCTGTATATTGGTAATAGAAATGATTTGGATTTGTTGAGTTTAGTTATTGTTGAAAAATTATCACTTTTTGCTGCTTTGTCAAGATGCTGTCATCTACGATGTTCAAGTGTGTGTATTACTAAGATGTTTCTATGTGCAAACGACTTACTTCCCTTTGCTTTAAAAAGAAAATTATGGTTTTGAACACGAGTGAAAATTCCATTCCAAGTAAACTCTTTGACATACTTAAACATCATGCAAAAATAAGTATCTTCACAAAAAATTAGGAAAAATTGTTGAGTAGAAATTTGCTTTTGTTTGTTTTGAAGAGAAAAAAAAATGATATTTGAAAAAAAGAAGAAAAGATAATTAAATCTGTCTTCGTCCATTACAGACTTACTTCCCTTCTGTTGGAACAAAACAATAAAATTTAGAAAAAAACAAAACAAAAAACAAAATTACAAACCCAATCCAAAGTATAAGTAAATAAATTACTGGGAAACACCGAGGCAGGACAAATAGTTTTGTATAAAACTGGATGCTGTCAAAGATGACAAAAGTTTTACAATTTGAGTGATTGTCACTGGAGGGGGGGGGGTCATAGTATACAGGTTGGCCAGGTGTTAACTGAACTATTATTTTTCACTGTTAGCTATAACTGCCTGTCAGTGATGAATGATTCCCTTTTTGTTAAGACATCAAGGTTTGATGGAGACAGAGTTTAAGAGGAAGGTCACATGTTTTTTATCATCATGCTGATATGTAAACATTTGAGCCAGGCACAATCGTGTCGTGCATGCCGATAAGCATATCGTTACCTCATACTTTCAGAATGGCTTATCTATGAATCTATCTGAAAGAATAAATCTCTCTATATATAAAATTAAGCATGAGTATATCTTTATTCATTTATCTTCACAGAATAACCTCCTAAGCTAATGAATGAATAAAGAGTGTATGTATAAAAAAATATAAAGTTACGTGTGCATATATATATGTTTATATATTTCTATGTGTAAAATTCACTTCTAAACTAATTGATATGTATGATTTTGAGAACAAAACGTCTATGTGTAAGGGTGGATAATGTGACCTATATTCAGTTTGATTTATTTTCATACAAAGTGAGGAGGAGGGCGTGAAAGTCCTTTGTGGAAATTCAGATGCTTTCGATTTTTAGACATTAATTGATAAATATTTTATCAATTTTAGTTTCTTTTAAGCATTTTTAAAAAAGATTTTAGAGTCTTAATATTAGAACACTGTTCCATTTGAAAATTAAAATATTTCAGATTTGCATTGAATATGATCCATAATCATTGAACATGAATTTAGCAAGATTCTCTGAATTTCATTTCCTTCTTGAGACCTTTTAATCTTTTCAACTTAGACATATTCTAGAATCAAAATCATGTAATGGATTTTGATCAAAATTGGAATAAGGATTCTGGATATAAAGTTTAGTATCATTACTTGACTTTAAAATTCGTAAGGGCATATAAAAGCGGTGCAAAAGGTATTATTGATTAAATTTTTTAGCCCTAAAATGTCTCTTTTTCACAAAAGGTAGAAAGGCATGAACCTTACAAGGAAAGACGATGAAGGCTACAGGACTTTTGCTAGCGTACTTAACAAGTACTGCAATGATTTCAAATTTCCAGAGTTGAGTGCTAGCATACTTAACAAGTACTGCAATGATTTCAAATTTCCAGAGTTGAGTGCTAGCATACTTAACAATTACTGCAATGATTTCAAATTTCCAGAGTTGAGTGCTAGCATACTTAACAAGTACTGCAATGATTTCAAATTTCCAGAGTTGAGTGCTAGCATACTTAACAAGTACTGCAATGATTTCAAATTTCCAGAGTTGAGTGCTAGCATACTTAACAATTACTGCAATGATTTCAAATTTCCAGAGTTGAGTGCTAGCATACTTAACAATTACTGCAATGATTTCAAATTTCCAGAGTTGAGTGCTAGCATACTTAACAATTACTGCAATGATTTCAAATTTCCAGAGTTGAGTGCTAGCATACTTAACAAGTACTGCAATGATTTCAAATTTCCAGAGTTGAGTGCTAGCATACTTAACAATTACTGCAATGATTTCAAATTTCCAGAGTTGAGTGCTAGCATACTTAACAATTACTGCAATGATTTCAAATTTCCAGAGTTGAATGCTAGCATACTTAACAATTACTGCAATGATTTCAAATTTCCAGAGTTGAGTGCTAGCATACTTAACAATTACTGCAATGATTTCAAATTTCCAGAGTTGAGTGCTAGCATACTTAACAATTACTGCAATGATTTCAAATTTCCAGAGTTGAGTGCTAGCATACTTAACAATTACTGCAATGATTTCAAATTTCCAGAGTTGAGTGCTAGCATACTTAACAATTACTGCAATGATTTCAAATTTCCAGAGTTGAGTGCTAGCATACTTAACAATTACTGCAATGATTTCAAATTTCCAGAGTTGAGTGCTAGCATACTTAACAAGTACTGCAATGATTTCAAATTTCCAGAGTTGAGTGCTAGCATACTTAACAATTACTGCAATGATTTCAAATTTCCAGAGTTGAGTGCTAGCATACTTAACAATTACTGCAATGATTTCAAATTTCCAGAGTTGAGTGCTAGCATACTTAACAATTACTGCAATGATTTCAAATTTCCAGAGTTGAGTGCTAGCATACTTAACAATTACTGCAATGATTTAAAATTTCCAGAGTTGAGTGCTAGCATACTTAACAATTACTGCAATGATTTCAAATTTCCAGAGTTGAGTGCTAGCATACTTAACAAGTACTGCAATGATTTCAAATTTCCAGAGTTGAGTGCTAGCATACTTAACAAGTACTGCAATGATTTCAAATTTCCAGAGTTGAGTGCTAGCATACTTAACAAGTACTGCAATGATTTCAAATTTCCAGAGTTGAGTGCTAGCATACTTAACAAGTACTGCAATGATTTCAAATTTCCAGAGTTGAGTGCTAGCATACTTAACAATTACTGCAATGATTTCAAATTTCCAGAGTTGAGTGCTAGCATACTTAACAATTACTGCAATGATTTCAAATGTCCAGAGTTGAGTGCTAGCATTTTCAAATGCTTTATATTTGTGCAAGGAGTAGTATCGAATACAGATGTGAAAATCAGAAGAAGAACCCTTAATAAACTGGAAAATTTTACAGAGTGGAGTGTCACAGAAAAATCTACAAGAAGAAGAAAAATACTTCACCAGCTAAATTTTATAACCAAAAGAAAGTAATCTGCTCCACTAAACAGTGTTTTGATTGCAGACAGCTGCATTGATACAAAGATAGTTTAAATGTGATCGCGTGGGACACAAAGTATGCACTGCAGAGTAAAAAGTAAAATGAAGTTTTATTAGAATCGCTAAATGCGACAAAATGGAAAATATAAGGAAGTTTGTTCAAGTAAGAATATTGAATAGAATCATTAAAATGACTCGGGCTCCAATTTGTCAATTATAAATTTTCAGGCATGGAAAACCGACTTTATTTGGAGCTAAAAAAAATTGCCAAGAACGTCTCTGAAGAACAAACCAAATTCGAGGGCAAATTACTAACTACAGCTATATTACAAGGAAAAACTTTCAAGTTGAAAATTTTTGTAATAAACAATTCAAGTAAAATTTTGGCACAAATTGGATAGAAAAGTTCCAATTAACCTATAAATGCTATTTGTATAAATAAATCCTTGTGTACGCATATCTGATAGACTCTTTCATTGGTCGATAGTGGTAATGCTCTGCTGGTTAGTAATGGCTAAAGTTCCTTGAACTTACTCCATCCATTTCTTTTTCTAACTATCACACTAGTACCTGCTCTACTTTGTACTCCAATGGTATCACAAAGGTAACAAAATTTCTGATACACCTCAATAACATTGCCATCCATACATATTTTCTCCAAATCTGAATTTGCATTCGCCTGTTGTCTTTCACACAAACTGAGCATCCACTCTCAACCTACTGTTGTTGGCATAATCATGTCGACACACTCTTCTCGTTAGATCAACAAAGTTAAGCAACGTTGAACTTGGCCAGTACCAGATAAGTGACCATTTAGGAATGCCAAATGCTGTATTTAGGAGGAAATCGACACTTCTAGCAGTTCTTGCATCTTCCCTGTCCTCCAGCTGTTTTAACCCTGCCCTGCTGCTGAATCAAACTGATTGGAATGAGAGTGAGGCTGGCTCTACGTAAATCCGCTTCACTTTAAACAAACTCCCAATGCAAGTCATTCTTCATCCCTAGGATGATCAGATGGTTTTAGTCATTTCGACAGATGGACTGTAATTGCACTGTACTTTTTGTGTATCTGATGCCTGTATGGACAATGGAAAATTATGTGGCATCTGACTTCCTTATCACAAACTCAGCATGAAAACGTTACTCTCTTTAATGGATAGAAAAATTCCAATTATGGGATATACCTATAAATGCTATTTGTATAAATATAAAATCCTTAAATGTTGCAACAGAAAAGTTAAAGAATTGAGAGCTATTTGGAAGAAAGTTGTTCAGAAGTTTTTTTTTCCAGTTGACTAAAAAGAGATACATAAATAACATGCAAAGCTGAATTTAAAATATAAAACCATTTTCTATCAAAAACTAAATGTTCCATTTGTTTCATTAGATAAGATTGACGAGAAAAGTGAATAAATTTTAAAAAGTGGATGGAGGATATAAAAAGTGGATTTCGCCTTCGGTCCATGAAAAGAAAAGAAACTAAAATGTCTTAGTTAAATTATATCCAGAGATATTAAAATATCAAACTTGATGCAAATGTATCGGTTCGACAAAGTTTTCTTAATGTTACAAATTGTTACAAAATGTTTAGTACAAGATTTGCAAACATCTTTTAATGAGATACTGAAAAAAAAATGCTAGAAGGATATATATATATATATATATATATATATATATATATATATATATATATATATATATATGAATAAAAAAGAATGCGAAAAGTATAAAAGCTTATAACTTTTCTTTATTCGTTTTTAATTGGTGACGTGCAGGAATACAAAATAATAATATTATGAAAAAAAATTAAAAAACTTTTTTTATAAGTACATATTTTCGACCGATCCTTCAGTCTTCGTCGGTGTAGTGAAAGTATGAGGATGCACGGGGAAAAGGGGAATGGAAAAGGAAGGAAGGTAGAGGAGGAGGAGAAGAAGGAGGAGGAGAAGGAGGTATAGCCAATGAGAAGGTGCCACGTCAGTCTTAAATATATAAACATATAAGTACGCACATACACACATGCACACAGTACATATATACATACAAACGAAAAATTAAACAGTAAATAAAAATGAGAAACGCGTCTTTAACTGTCTAATCCTTTGAATTCTAACGATATTATTTATTCTAAGAGAGAATAAGAATTCAAAGGATATAAGACGTTATGAGGAGTAACGCTATGATGCTCATTTGTAATTTAACGGCTATTTCTCGTTCGAAAAAGAACGAAAACGTCGTTTTTAAATTCAACCGTTTTAAGACAAAAACGAAACGCTACTTTTTATTAATATGTATATTAATATGTACATATACATACGTATACAAACAAATACTCACATGTACACATATATGATGATTGCAACGTCTTGTCAGACGAGTGCTACTCCCTCAGACATTTAAAATTCATGGGCCCAAATGCCTGAGGGAGTATCTATACAAAGATGATGTTACAGAGTCTTAGCTTTGTACGACAGCTAAGTCTCTCTCTCGGTTCAAAATGTTGAGATCCAGCAACAAGCAAGAGCAAGATAGCCAGCAACAAATTAAACTGCAGACCAGCTTAATGCGGGTACTGGTCTTCTGCTTTATGGTTTTTTAAATCAGAGATTTGCTTCTCCTAGAAAGGTTGCCTTGACCACGGCTTACGGGAGCCCTCTCCACTCCAATACACATATGCACACACACAAATATACACGGTGCTAGTTGGCCGTTGACCCAGAAAAGAGTTCATTCGCCCTTTGGAAGGTCTTGTTTTTAATCCTTCAGGGAGACTAGCCGCCCTCCTCACCAAACAAGTCTGGTGGGGGAACCAGTTTAGTCGCCGGTGACCCGACCATGAGGCAGATAGTACTGGGTTACATGGTACCAGTAGCATATGACATGGCCTGACATACATATACATATATATATATATATGCACATATGCATACATAAATGCATGCATATATACATATACTAACAGACATACATGTACATACATAAATGCTTGCGCATATATTTACATGTAGAGACAGCTGTACATATATACATATAAGTTTACATAAGCGAATGTAGGGAGAGAGAGAGAGAGAGGAAGAGGAGAAGAGAGTGACGGGAAAAGAAGTATAGGTGTGCGAGAAATACATACACTTATATACACATATACATATACGGTAATATGAAGAAAATTAACTCTTAAAGAAAATGTGTTTGAAAAATACACACATATATGCGCACACATACACATATATCCAAATATACATACATACATATATATATATATATATATATATATACATACACATACATATACATGTATATACATATACTGAGGCGTATATACACTATCAGGTACGTGTACACATACACTCGCACAAATACATACAAATATGCGTACATAATACGCACACACATACACATGCCATGTGTATGAGAGTATAAAGAAAGAAAACATTAGGGAAAATGTAAAGATTTCGGAAAGAGTTACCCCATCTCACCGTGCATTTTAGTCCTAAGGAAATGTTTATAGAATATCTTTGTAGTTATGAAAATTGTAGTCACTGAGTAGTCCTAGGTTTTTGTTAAGGCCTGTAGTGTGCGTGTTGAGTTTTAGAATTAATTTTTTTTTCATATTTTCGTCTCTGGTGTTGTGTAATAAAATTGGATGCTATGAGGATATATCTGATATTGTCTATTGTGTGGTTAGGTAAATTATAGTGGATAGCTACTGGATGCTGTGTAGATTTATCTCTGATGGTATGTTTGTGGTTATTAAGACGTAGGCAGAACTCCAGGCCTGTTTCCCCCACGTAGTTGCCTTTTGTGCATTTTGTGCAGTATAACAGATATATTGCATTTGAGCTATTGCAATTTAGAGGGGGAAGTTTGAGATGGACGTTGGTGCCTGGAGGAGTGAATGTGCTGTTGGTGTTAATATGTGTACATATTAGACACCTGGGTCTATTGCAAGATTTGTTTCCTTGAGATGTTTGGGTGCGGTTAATCCGAGTGGATGTGAGTAAGGAACGTAAGTTGGGGAGTTGTCGTTTGGCACAAATGGGTGGTTTATTGTATATTGTGTTGAGTGTGGGGTCCTGTTGTAATTGTTTGAAGATCTGTTTCATGGGGTTGTATAAATGTTTGGTGTTATTATTGAAGTGAAATACCATAGGTATTCGTGTGGATGTTTTGTTGTTTTTGTATGTAAGTAGGTTGTGTCTGCTAATGTGTGATGCTCTGCTGATGGCTTCTTTTAATATTTTGAATGGGTAGTTTTTGCGAAGGAAGTGGTTGATTAAGATGCCTACCTGTGTGTCATAATCGGATGGGTCTGTGCATATCCTTTTAATGCGCAGGCATTGACTGCATACGATTGACTTTTTCGTTGTGATTGGGTGGCAACTTTCGAAATGTAGGTAATTGTGTCCATCGGTCGGTTTTGTGTGTAGAGATGTGGTTATATGATTATTTGAAATATTAATCTGAACGTCTAAAAATGTGATATGCGTGGTTGAGTGTTCAATTGTGAATTTTATACTATTATGGCAGTTGTTTATATGTTGGAAGAAGTTCATCAATGTCTTTTCACCGTGTGGCCAAATGACAAAGATGTCGTCTATATACCTGCAATAGTGTGTCGGTTTGAGGTGGTGTGTGTGTATGTATTTTTGTTCGAATGTGTGCATGAAGATGTTGGCATAGCTGGGAGGCATTCTAGTTCCCATGGCTGTGCCTTTTATTTGTAAAAAGTGTTTGTTGTTGAATGTAAAATTGTTATGTGTTAGAATGTACTCTATAATGCTGCATATGTTTGTGATGTGGGGGTCTTGTAAGTTCTGGGTTTGTAAAAAACTCCTGCATGCGAATATTCCTTCCTCATGTGGAATATTCGAGTAGAGAGAGGAAACATCCATTGTGACGAGTATTGTATTGTCTGGTAAGTTACCGATGTCGCGTAGGATCTGTAGGAAGTGTGTCGTGTCTTTAATATAACTGGGTATGTTTGGCATCAATGGGTTGAGGATGCTGTCAATGTATCCTGAAATCTTCTCTATGAGGGTCCCGATGCCCGAGACAATAGGTCTGCCAGGTGGATGGATTTGAAGAGCCTTAGCTATGTGGTATATGTCTGTGGGTTCGGTAACCGATGCCTCAGTGTTTCCCGTGTCTTCAAATGGGAGGTGTGCGAGTATGTTGCTGACTATTTTCGGGAGTTTATGAAGTTTAGGGATAGTGTAAAAGACAGCCGGATTATGATGTTCTGGTACTAATTTTTCAACCGTTGTCCTAATGGTTTGGTCTAGACTGCTGATTAGGGTGTTTAGTTCAGATTTGAAAGTGCTACTGGGATCACTGGGGAGTGGTTTGTAGAAATCTCTGTTCGCTAGCTGTGTGTTTATTTCTGTTATGTAATCATTTGTGTTCATGATAGTGATAGCTCCTCCCTTATCTGCTGGTTTTATGGTGATGAGATCATTATTCTGTAATGATTTTATGGCCTGTTGTTCGTCCTTTGTGATATTATGATGGGTTTCCTTGTGCAGTTTGGCTATGATGAACTTGTCTAAATGCTTTTTATTGTGTTGTTATGTGCGTCTATGTTTAGATTGCGTCCATTGGCAGGTGTCCATATATATATATATATATATATATATATATATATATATATATATATATATATATATATATATATATATATTACATTAAAGAGAAAGCATAAATTACGGATTTGATGAAAATAAACCCCAAAAAGAAAATGCTATTGAATCAATATGGAGCAAGGCTACAAAGTGGAATGTTATAGTGCAATATTGATCTGCCTTTTTTTTTTTCAGGAGTAAATGGACTATGATTAGAGTTACGACTAAATGTTGTGGCATTCATAGCCACAATATCAAATGCAAACTTTCTGTAGCATAATATTTGTATTTCAAAATACTCTCTTGTAAACCTACCAACGTGTCTTAATTATTATTGGCCGTTTAAGATCACAACAATCAGTGGTTTTGGAAAATATCAATTTTAACCAAAAGCAAGTTACATTATTATTAAATTTTTTAAATTATGCTTGCTATTAACGTTTCAGAAATGTTTGAAGACAGGATGATAATGCAAAACAAGTTAATTATACTTAAGTCAGGTCATCGAGTGGGTTAAAAACCGAGCAAATTTCTCCATTAGGCCAGTTATTAAATAAATTCGAGATAATCCAATAGGTACAATCCACTTGTAAATTATATGGAAAAAAGATGATAAAAGTTGAACAAATCCGTTTTATGCTGATAACCAACCTCGTCGCCTTAATCGCTTACTATCAAAATTAAATATGGCTACCAGTTATTTGTTTTTTTTTTTTCTGGTGTGAGAGTGGAGGTTTCAAGATGAATTCTGGGAGAAAGAATAATTCTGCAACATTTATGTGTGAATTTTTTCGTCTACAGATATTGAATTATTATTGATTGGGGCGTATCGTATGTAAATTTTAAAGTATATATTTAGATAAATTAAAGCAACTAATTGTAGAAATTAAAAAAAGAAGTCATTAGTGTTACAGGTTGTATTAGAGTTAATATGCTGCTTACTTTGATGGTTGTTTGGTTGTTTTGTTTTACGGCATATCCGCCCATTTCAACTTATTTAATGCTGATAATTTTGATAAAAGATTTTAGGTTTCAACTTCCTTATATATTCATGGTGTTCAGTTTGCTTGTTTTGTTTTATGGCATATCAACCTTTTTTAGGTTGTTTAATGCTGAATCTGGTAATTTTGATAAAAGTTTTCTACGCTTCAAGTTTTCTGATGTGTTCAAATATTTATTCATGGAGTTTGATTTGATTGTTTTATAAGGGAAAATTTTTGTTCATGCTTTTGGCTTGGTAGAACATAATTGAGAATTGCAAAGTGAAAGGAAAAAACAAAACAAAACAAACAATAACCAGGAAATCAGTATCTTAAGACAGTCTGAGCTAGTATCACTAGGGTTGCTTACTTTGAGCGAAAAGATGTATTGAATGAAAAATCATGAAAGTAAAAAAAAATCTAGAAACAATTTGTCGAATATTCAGAATCGGATTTTCACTGAATATTTGTTTGGATTCTTCAGAATTTTATAGATTAAGCAAATCATTTTTCATATTGTAACATTCCCCCCTAATTACTTATGGATTTTATTTGTTTACGAAATTATACTGGACGTTTTAGATGGTAACAAAAAAAAAAAAATAAATAAAACAGAGGAAAGAAAGGAAAAAAAAACAAAAAAAACAAAGAAAAGAAAAGGAAAATCTCAGATAATGGCAAAAAGTGTGTGCAGAATAGTTAGGTAAGCAGACACAATTATTTATTTATTTTTTTATAATAAAAACGTAATATAAAATTGCGCTGTATGAATTTATTTAATTAAATTTTTTTTTTTTAATATTTATGCAAATTCTAATAATTTTCCCCACATGCCCCAACAATGTTTTAATTACTTGGCTACAAACCAGAAAATCTCTGTCCAACTTCGTGCTGCTGCAGACCCCATTGGCTACGGAACTGATTTGCTCTGAGTTAAATCAACCAAGCTTTACTTAGTCACTCTGCAAAAAAACAGTGCATAAAGCATCCATAGTTGGCATCAATTGAAAGCAGGCATCCGTAATCTTTTGTCGATCATGAAAAGTGATTTCTAGTTTAAAGGCCAGGAAAATAAATTTAAAAATGTCATGCGTTACTTCTTGCAACAATTACCTTCTCACATCCAGCTGTAGTCATCGAAGCAAGTAATTACAGCAAACTTTCCAGGTTTTTGTCAGTAATGCTTGATATAAAAATGTCTGACATGTAATGAAAACAAAAAGGGCTGTTTTTTCAGCACCCTAATTATTCTGGCAGCTGAAAGGAACATGTTAAACATGACATTGTATCTGATGGCATTAAAACTGTAATGTTATCATTAATGAGTGATTAATAAACCAAATAAAAAGTTTATTTTATGAAGTGGCAGTTGTCTGTATATGTGTATGTTTGTATGTCCAGCTAAAATTTAAAAACTGCAAAACAAATATTCACCAAGTTGATATATTCTTGACCAGCATTGCCCCAGATAAATGATATTTAAAATTTAAAAAACAAAATATTCATTCTCTGATGGTCAACTAGGTCGAGTTTTGTCAGGGGAAGTCTGTTTTTTTTTCTCAGTATTATTGTGTCCTAATTTAGAAAGAAATTGCTGACTAATTCCACTGTGAATCTGTTGGATGAAGCAGAATTTTCTGTGTATATTTGCATGCGTGTATGTTCAGCTAGTGAAGAAATGGGCTGGACAGAGGAGAGAGAAGGATTATGGAGAAGGAGGAGGAAACAGGAGAGAAAAGAAAGAAAGATAGAGAGACGGATAGAGAGATAGAAGTTTTAGTAGAAATAGGTTACATTTTTACTCCAGAAAACGTCGGGTAGCCCTACTGGTAGTAGATATAAAAATGTGTAAGTAATGAAAACAAAATGGACTGTTTCTTCAGTACCCTATTTATTCTGGCGGCTGAAAGGAATACGTTTAACATGACATTGCATCTGACGTCATTGAAACTGTAATGTTTTCATTAATGAGCGATCAATAAACTGAGTAAAATAAAAGATTTTGCACATCCATGTGTGAATGTCTATGCATGCTCTTTTTGTTCTCTTCATCATCGCTTCTTTTCATCTTCACTGCATTTTATGTGTGGCTGTGATCGTTCATCTACTTAACTAAGATGAAAAAACTTTTTTATGCATGAAAGACACAAGGAGACTTTTGCTGAGTTTTCTTCAAGGTTTTATTGAGGAGAATAGACTTAAGGAGAGAGAGACTAAAGTAATCTTCTAGTTATTTACTTCTTACTTTCTTAATTCAAAAAATGAGTAAGGCTAATGGACAAAGACATTGGTAACATTCACTGGGATTATTGGTTTGTACATCATTTTATTGGGAAAAATCATTATTTAACAAAATTGGCGATTAAGGAAGCTCATCTTAACTTACATTTAACGGAGAGACTGAAGAAAAAACCTTAGGTTTCTATATCTCTGAAAATTGTGACTCATTCATCATATTCTCATATCGTTTGTATTAGTTTTTATGTAAAAAAAAACTAATTTTTTGTGCTATCCAGAAAAATATCATCTTCATGAAAACATATTTATGGATTAAATATATTTCTCAATCTGTGGAATTTCCACAGGTTCTGATAGTTCGTACTAATATTAATGCATGAGTGTATTCTCTATGGGTAATTTGAATAATAAATGTTGCCATTAACGTTACCGGAATTGTGTGCCATTTATTTCACAACTATCCTATCCTGTTTAAACACTAAACAAAGTTACAACCCAATACAAGCTTTCAAATTTAATATCCTAGCAATTTGCAGCAAAATGGATGACGTTTTTAAAGAAATATATTGCTACCGTTAAAAGTAACTTCATATATATTTTTTAAACATTTAAGTAAAGAACTAAAACTAAACCTTAAGGAGATTACGAGAATGCTGGTGAACAACCCTTCAGGAGTAAGAACTTGTGCTCTTTCCCTTAACCGGTTTGAATGTCCATATGTAGATATTTATTTTTTATGCGTTTTATATTTTAACTATTAAGTCAAAACTTATCAAGGCCAAAAATTCCTCATGGATAAAAGTTAATCAGATGGATAGATTAACAGTTGAATGATAATAATATGAGGATTGAAGCTTTCCGTATATCTCTTACTCAAAACAATAGCCGACCCAGAAATCAGCAATTATTCCTCCTTCGTCAGAAACATTGTTCATGGAATATGAAAACTAGAGCAGGGTTTCCTAAAATGGCCGCCATGGAGCTCTGGGGTTCCATGAGTAAGGGGTTCTGGAAGCCCTTTCTTAAAAAGAACTAAATGCTTAATATGGAAAAATAAAATGGCTGCAGACATTTAATTATTGAGCATTTTTACTGGAAAAGATATATGATACATAACTATAGGTGTAAAGAGGTTTAGGATGGTTAAAAAAGATAACACAAACTGCAGCAATATTTGATTAATCAAAAACAAAAATTTGTTGTAAACACGAAAATATAGTAAAATCACGAACAGGAACAACTAATGAACAAGTAAAAGTTAAAATTTGAAATTAATGTTTTTCATATTTATTGTAGAAATTATCTTGTTCATGCTCCGTGAAAAACCTTTGTCCTGTTCAAAATAGGAGGAGAACGAGAGTTATGAGGATGTCGGATGTTAACTTTCAGATTGGTGTCGGTTCTGATTGTTTCATTTTTTTAAAATTCAGTTTAAGTTAACTGATTAATGTGATTGATAAAAAAGGAGAGGAAAACAAAATTTATAGATTCTATTAATTTTAGTCACATTAAAGGATTGATTAATATTCATGGTGGTTCTTGGAAGAATTAGCGTACCAATACATTTAATCAGTTTTCCATTTAATTGCCTCTAGAATATTCCAGCAATCGATAGTCGATTGGAAATTTGTTCTTTTTGATCTGTAGATTAATAATGTTTGAACTTGTGATTGAACGCAGTTATTCTTATTAAGTGGTTTCAGTTCGATATTGGTAAAAGTCTTTTGAAATATTTTCCAAAGGAATGAGTAAAATAAAATACAAATGTTTAAATAAGGAAAACAGAAGCGTAAGATTCTTTCACAACAAAATTCTGAACTCTGGCGATTAAAGATTTCGTGAGGATTTAAGCTCTTCATTTATTGGTATCTCGGCATCTCGATTTGAGTTGATCTTTGTCAGTCGGTCATACTTCCATTTAGCAGTTTCATCGCTTAACATCCAGACTGAATAGATGTGTATTTTATTTTAGATGTATCAAAGCATCTCTGTAAAAGGCTCTGTCCATTGGGATTTGGGCTAGGAGTAAAGTGTAGCATCTGTTCTGATACTTCATTTTTTCTGTCCTCATTCAGTGAAAGATATATCTTTCTAAACTGAGGCATGTTTTATTTTTGTTTCACTCAAGAGCGCCACTTCTTGGGGAGCTAGATTTTCCTCATATTAAAAAAAATCGACCTGGTGTTTAATTCTACCTCCCTTAGGGGGCGGGGGTGTATAAGGATTCTGTCTATCTGTCACTCTTTCTTAGTTAAGCTTATTTTAATAGAGGTTCCTAACCTAACAACCAGATGTGGTTCTCTTCAGAATGTGCTGCTGCCATTGCGCACAGAAACCACTTTTTTTTATTGCTTCCAACGTAATAGATGTACTGAGACTAAAGCTGCTTTCAGGACTGCCAGAAACCACTGTAAAAGAGTAATAAAGAACTCGAGAGAGTTGTATGCTCAGTCCATTAAGTCCATAGTAACTGAGCAACAGCTTAGTTCCCACCAGTTTTGGCAAATAGCAAACAGGGTCCTGAACAGAATCGTGTACTCTATCCCAACCATCATCAATAGACTTGAGATAATCTCGTCAGCATCAGACAAAACCAAACTCTTTGCAAAGAACTTTGCAGCTAATTCTACCCTATGCAATCAAGGCAACCAACTCCTCATATTTCCTCTTGTATCTGAAAACATACTATGCGACATACTAATCTCTGTGTGTGATGTTACCAAGCTAATCAAAAACCTTGATTACATGGCATTTCTTTTGGTCTGTCAGATATATGTTTGAAAAGGCATTTTTTGGTCTATCACAATTTAGTTTGAAATGGCTTTTTTTTTTGGTCTGTGAAAATTCAGTTTGCGAATAGTATTTCTTTTAGCATTTAGTTTGAAAGAACACTTCTTTTGGTTTTAAAATTTTTGTTTGAAATGACATTTTTTAGGATTTTGTCATGATTAAGTTTGAAATTGCATTTCGTTTGGTCTGTCACAATTTAGTTTAAAATAGAATTTCTTTTTGTCCGCTATGTTTTAATTTTAAATGGCATTTCTTTTGGTCTACCACGATATTGTTTGAAATGGCATTTTCTTTTAATCTGTAACAGTTTAGATTGAAATGGCATTTGTTTTGGTCTGTCATTGTTTAGTTTTGAATAGCATTGTTTTTGGTTTGTCAGATTTAGTTTGAAATGGCATTTGTTTTGGTCTGTCATTTTTTAGTTTTGAATAGCATTGTTTTTGGTTTGTCAGATTTAGTTTGAAATAGCATTTATTTTGGTCTGTCATTATTTAGTTTTAAATCGCATTTCTTTTGGTCTGTCAAGATTTAGTGTGAAATGGTATTTTTTTTGGTCTGTTATGATTTAACTTGATATTCTATTTCTTTGGTCTCTCATGATTTTGTTTAAAATGCCATTTTTTTGATCTGTCACGATTTAGTTTGAAATGGCATCTTTTTTCAGTCTGTCATGATTAAGTTTGAAATGGCATTTCTTTTGGTCTGTCATGATATAGTTTGAAATGGCATTTCCTTTGGTCAGTCCCGATTTACATTTAAACAGCATTTTCTTTGATCTGTCATGTTGAAGTAGTATTTTTATCACAAAATATAAATTAAAATGAACGCATCTTAAGGATATAAGTTTTTGCTTTTATCTGCTACCAATCCACCAAACTGCATCACTGGTGATTTTTATCATATCTTCTCACCTGGCAATTCGCTGATTAGGAGAAAGCTTGCATGCCAATATCTAAATGTTCTGCACTTGCAAACGAAAAACTAGTAATAGATGCACATTTAAGTAAATCCAACATCGTGCTGATGAGAGTGTGCAATAGCACCAGCTTTATCTGAAACGCAAAAAATAAAACACAAGGTGAAACATACAAAAGTCCATCATGGGGTGAACTACTCTCACACCAACTGCGTATCTGTTGCAATAATTTTGGTATAATTGTTGAGAATATATTCATGAATAGCTGAAATATTTCATTTTTACCCATAGATGGAAATAACGGACCAATGAAAAGCAAATTTGCCTTTATGTGTATCATGTAACTTCCTTTGACATAGCCAGAATTGCCAGTTATTACTTTTTCCTGTCGCCTTACCAGACAGAACTAATATCTGCTTTTCATGGAGTTGATCTTTGGAAAATTGATATTATTAGTACTAATGCTACACTTTTGCCTTGGACTATTCCTCTTACCTGCAGTTGATATTCATAATCCTCTTCTTTTTTTTTTTCTATAATTAAGTTTTTTTACTTTTTATAATTTCTTGTTTTCATCTTAAGGGTTGTTTGCACAACGTTTTTGTTGATGTAACTTTCAACCTTCTTCAGGCGTATCTTGTCAACCTTGGAATCTTTTTGTTGAACTCGAGAATCAGCATGGAACACTTTATTTAATCCACAAGGACAGCATGAGAGATGGGAGGCTAGGCCTTGAGAGGTTGACCTCCTAGGACTATCCATGACATATTCTTCAGTCTGACAGCTAAAACGCTACCAAAATGATCCAGTTTCTGGCAAACTAATTTGTTGGCAGTGGAATCTTAACTGGCCTGCAACACCAACCACAACTAAACACGGAATGAATAGTGCAAGCCGATACAATCGATGTGGGTATGTTCATGAATGTTTAGAAGAAGTCATTTATACCCAAGGATAAAGACAATGGATGAATCGAAAAGAAATTTGCCTTAATGTGTATCACCCTTGACATAGCCAGAATTGTCAGTTTTTATTTATTTATTTTTTTATTATTATTATTGCCTTACTAGACGGAATTAAGCACTGCTTTTCATGGATTTTGGACTTAACCTTTGGATTACTACTACTGCTACTACTACTACTACTACTACTACATTTTTGCTTTAGATTATACATCTTACCTACTTGCAACCGCTATTCACAATCTTCCTTTTTCTTTTTTTTATAATAAAGAGTTTTTACTTTTTATAATTTTCCAACTAGGATCATTTTGTTTGGAACAAAAAGGACTCTACATTTAGTATCATTAAACAAATCCGTTTCGATCAACATTTTTAAATATTGTTTTGTAAATATCTTTAAATATATAGGATAATAAGATTCTTTCATGAGAAAATTCAGAACTCTGATAATTATCTTTCTGAATTTTTGAAATGAGGATTGATAATAACTAATTTAGAATAACTATCATACATTGTAACTCAGGCTATGAAAACAACCATTGCATCATTTAACAGAAATAAAATTTCTCACTTTAATCGATTTCTATTAGCAATTAGCAAATAAACTGAAATACAGGATGAGCTTAATTTGGAAAAACAAACTCATTCAAGATGTGGCCATATGGTGGAATTCAATATATATGCTGAAAATAAATTAAGAACAACGAAAATCTCTTATAATGTGAGCTGTTAATAAGATTCCTATCTAAACAACTTACCAACGGGGACTGGTTTGAAAAATATCCAGTTCCTGAGTCCATTTGAAGAAATCACCAAAGAAGTAAGTCACAGAACATCAACCATATCAATGATAATACCTACAAATTTAGCTCTAAGATTATTTCTGTTAAAAGCTGTCCCATCTAATTCTAGTATATTTGACTTTAGTGGAATCCTTCTTGTTGAACAATTCATGTTCTCAATGGAAACAAGATTTTCATCCTATCTAAATGCTAAAAACTTGTGTATGTCTACTTTCCTAGACTCACGATGCAAATATTAATTCTAAAAGATTGGCATAGAAAACATACTTAGAATTAAAATCTACATCTACTTTCCACTGATGATAATGAAGCAGAGTCAACAATATACGCTGCTCTGCTGAGGGTGAAGAAGCACAGACATGTGTAAATTACAACATGGCAATTTGAAACCAACTGACAAAAAATAATCAGTAAAAATATCACAAAAGATGTTTTCATCACTCTTAGTATAAGAAGAAAGTAGGAAACAAAAGTACTATTTCTAATTAAATTTCGGCCTTAATTTTTGAGATGTGAAAAAATGAACATTGCATCATTTATAACAGCAAAATCGCACTGATGGACCATTTTAAAGCTATGATAAAATAAAACCATTTTAAAGCTATGATAAAATAAAACCATTTTAAAGCTATGATAAAATAAAACTATTTTAAAGCTATGATAAAATAAAACTATTTTAAAGCTATGATAAAATAAAACCATTTTAAAGCTATGATAAAATAAAACTATTTTAAAGCTATGATAAAATAAAACCATTTTAAAGCTATGATAAAATAAAACTATTTTAAAGCTATGATAAAATAAAACTATTTTAAAGCTATGATAAAATAAAACCATTTTAAAGCTATGATAAAATAAAACCATTTTAAAGCTATGATAAAATAAAACTATTTTAAAGCTATGATAAAATAAAACCATTTTAAAGCTATGATAAAATAAAACTATTTTAAAGCTATGATAAAATAAAACTATTTTAAAGCTATGATAAAATAAAACTATTTTAAAGCTATGATAAAATAAAACTATTTTAAAGCTATGATAAAATAAAACCATTTTAAAGCTATGATAAAATAAAACCATTTTAAAGCTATGATAAAATAAAACTATTTTAAAGCTATGATAAAATAAAACTATTTTAAAGCTATGATAAAATAAAACTGGCTTAAAAGACAGTAAATATGAACATTCAATATCATTCTATACATAATAATTATTTTGCTTACTTTTTAAACAATTCCAGTTGCAACTTAATTACAAGTCAATAAAAATGCTGATATGTTCAATTGTGGTGGCGAAAATAACCCCAAAAATACCAAATGTCTTAAACATATACTAATTTCAAAATCAGACATCGCAAGAACTATTAAAAGATACAGATCTAGAATATTGCATGCCTAATCAATACATATTGTAGAATGCTATATTCAAATATCAGATCTTTACACCATGTACTTCTTAAATACTATCGTAATAATTATATGTAGTGTTTTTCACTTTGTTTATCATAGCGATTTAATAAGTAAGCGTACATGTTCGATAAAAATTTAATTTTAATAAAAGAGAGAGTTGCATGTATCAACGATAGAGTTATTTATACAATTGGTATTTTTTATGATTCTGTTGAATTCTTTGCTTGGCACTGATCACATTTGTTCATTTGAGGTGGCTCCCTCAACCCCTTCTCTAGTCAAACACATACAGTTGTCCTTCTTCAATGTTTGTGGCACAAATCACTTGCTTTGTATTGTTTATTAAATTGTTAGGTGAAAGTACAGTCTAGTTAGAAAAACACCCTCTCCTCCACCTGTTAAGAAATGGGTTTCCAAAAAGTTCTCTGCATAAGTACTATTTTTTAAATTTTTTTGTTTTTACATCATTACTTTATTTTTGTATTGGCTTTGTTCAAGTTAATGCTGTGATTGTTTCCAAATGATTTATTTCTGTTTTTTTGGGGGGAGAGTTCTGCTTTACGTTGAATGGCCAGAAAAAGTCCCTTCTGATTAATGTTTACCAATTTTAAAATAAGCAAACGAACTTGGCTGTTGTTTAGAATAACAGAATATTTTTGGTCTGGTAAACCTTAATCAGAAAGGACTTTTTCATGGCATATATGTGAAACAAAATGATTTGCACAAACCTGAATTTTTTAATAAGAGATTCGTTCATTTTTTTTTAAACGATAATTTGGGACGCTATAATATTCCTACCTTAACAATTTACCAATGGGTATTTGTTCAAAAAATTATCCAAAGACATCACCAAAGCAGCAAGTCACTGAACTTCGACCATATCGATGATAATACCTACAATTTTAGCTTCAAGGTTATTTCTTTCAAAAGCTGTCCAATCTAATTCTGGTATTTCTGATTTTAGTGGAATCCTTACCATTGTTGAACAATTCAATAAAAACAAGATTTTCATCCAATCTAAATGATAAAAACGTGTGTCTACTTTCCTAGATCCACAATTCAAATTTAAATTTTAAAAGAATGACATGGGAAACACTAAGAATTGGATTTTACATCTTCTACTTTCTACTGATGATGATGAAGCAGAATGGGCAGGATACATTTCTTCAAACTCTGTTGAGGATTAGGAAGATCAAAGTAAAAGTAAAACTGTATCTCTTTCAAGTCTGTTTGATGAATTAGCTTCAAATAAGCCTACTATAACAAATCAAAACTTAGAGCAGGTAAAAGCTGAGTTAAGCCTGGAGACTGCAACTACAAGAGAAATACAAGAATCACAATCTAAACTCAAAAAGAATAAATCCCTTATGCTTAAATGCACAAAAGAACTTGACCACTGCATAGCTTTACAACAACTCGCAAGAGGTGATGATCTATTTTAGTCGTGAGAGAAGAAGGAGACCTTACCACTGCTGAGTAAACTAGCCCCAAAATATTTAAGTGCATCACCTTCATCTGTGGAGTGTGACAGGCTCTTTACTACAGGTGCTAATGTGTATGAACCTATGAGGAACAGGCTGTGTCCTGAGAATAGAGACACTTTAATGTTTCTACATTATGACTTCAAAGTATTCAACTTAAATACTGAGGAGATTGAGAGCAGAGAAGGCAGGCAGCTGGAATAAAAGATGAAGTAATGACACCTTACCAATTCTCCAATACTATTGCTGCACTATCCCTTTGATTACTGTACACACAATAACCCTTATCCCTGAGTGGCCATTGGGCCTTCATAAGTGGTGAACTCCATGTAAAAAAAAAGTAGAGCAGCAGCAGCAGGTGCAGAACTTCATCTTATAGTTATTCACTTAAAGAATTGCAATTTGTAGTTTGTAGTTTGTTTGTCATTTCTTTTTTTCTTATCTAATTGTTTAATTATATTCATTTAAGATTTGAAATTGTAGTTTGTATTTCATAATTTTATTTAATAAAGGCAAAAAAGCTATAATAGTGGGCAAACACTTAATTAAATATTAACTTAAGTTAGCAGTTACTATGTAAATGTGTCAATGCTATCTGGTGAGATTTTGGCAGTGATGAAATGATTTAAGCTTAATAGGAAAGAGAAAAGTAATTAATTGGCTGATTAATTGGCAAATTGGCTGTTACTGATTAATCAGCAAAGTGGCCGATTAAGCCGATTACAGTAATCGGCTTTATATATATATATATATATATATATATATATATATATATATATATATATATACATAAACAGATTGCACATTTTTGGTTTTTGCCGCAGTGCAACGAACAGAAAGGAGGCGCCTTAAGAAAATGAAAGTCATCCCAATGAAACGTAGCGATTACATACTTTCATACAAAATCAACATTTGCTGTTGAAACAGATTAAAAGTTGACTTTATATTTTTGCTTTTTTGAAGAGAATTTTTTTATTTTTTTTATTTCTGTCATTCGCATTTCACACATTAAGGAGTAGCGATGATTGCTGTTTAATGAGGGTCATATAGCAGGCACCTTCAAAATTTGTGTTAATGAATAAAACACCTTTCAAATAAAAGCACGTTCTGTTGCAGAAATTCAAACGAGGCTTGTCCCTGCTAAAAATAGCTGACTTAACAGGTGTGTATGTACTCCAAATGCTTCCGTCTTAGATTGTATATCTGCTGAGTTTATTTATTCTACTATTCACAAGCGAACTTACCGAATTAAAATAAAATGTGCTGGGTGCATATTTTCTTACTAAATTGCTGGTTAGATTGTGATCTGCTTTATTTATATCTACATATATTGTCGGTGATAGTAGATCATACACTCACCCTCATCTAGGAATAGAGGCCCGGCCTGGGGAACGTAGAAATGAACAGAAAATCGTCTGCTTGGAAAACTATAGAATTTTATGAATGTTATTTGAAACCACGCCCCTTTCTTTACAAAACACGGAAGAACAAATATATAATAATCTAGACAATAAATAAGTAAACAAACAGAAATAAACAGTTTCTGATTTTCCTTTTCAATCTTAATATTTTTAATATTAAAAAGTACTTATACTGTTCGAGATGCATAGCTGTTTCGAGTATTTCCATTAGTCCCTTGTTTTTTTAGTCTGTGTATAGGACTCTATAGTCCGATTTTGAACACACAAAAGACATTTGCGGTGACTTCAATGTCCATAATGTAGAATGGCTGACCCACTCAAATAAGACAGATGATGAGGGGGGGGTTCTGTCATGATTTTGCTATTGCCTATGATTTCACTCAGATTGTCCATGAACCCACCCGTGTGCCCGATACTACTGGTCAGTATGCAAACCTTCTAGACCTTTTTCTCACAACTTCCCCTGAGCTATGTTCATGTTCCGTTCATTCTTCTCTAGGATCCTCCATGTTTCAAAAGGATGTGTCCTCTATAGTATCAGACCTTACCGAACTCTAATAAAAGGAAAAGGTTAAAAAAAAAAAAAAAAAACTCGCTACCAACACGAAGGTATTATCAAGTTAATCAGTATTCTATTACTAAGTAGCAGATGTACCCAGAAATCCTTTCCTCAGACAACTTGCATTTGGAATTCCTTATCTGCTTCCCCAATTGTACAAATATGCAGAAATTCAAATGTAATTTAAACAAACATCTTGTCCTTTATCACAGTAGACTCTTATGTCATTTTCAGTTTAGCATACAGTTTACATGGATAGCATGTATTCAACAGTTTTAAGAAAGTGACTTCTAAAGTAACCTACTTCTGGACAGATTTTTATTTATATCTCTTCATTTTTAGCAACTAATTGCAGCTAACTCTACCCTCTACAACGAAGGGCATCAACTCCCCGTATTTCCTCCTACAACAGACAACACCTTATCCAACATACAAATATCTGTGCACGAGGTCGCCAAACTAATCAAGAACCTTGATTCCAGTAAAGCAACTGGCCCAGACGGCATTCCAATTATAGTGTTAAAAAAGTTTCGACCAGAACTTGCCCCCATACTTACAAAATTGTTTAAGCGTTGCCTTAAGGAGAAGTGCTTTCCAACACCCTGGAAAAACTCGTCAGTATGCCCTGTATTTAAGAACTCAGGTGATAAGTCATCTCCCTCTCAGTACAGGCCAATAAGTCTCTTGTGTGTCATGAGTAAGTTAATGGAATCCATATTAAATAGAGAAGTAGTCAACCACCTCAGCAGAAATAACCTCCTTAGTGACATGCAATATGGTTTCCGTTCTGCTAAATCTACAGCTGATGTGCTAACAATTATATCCCATAGGATTAATGAATCTCTCTACAAAGGCTTCCTTTCTAGGGCAATTGCTCTTGACATATCAAAGGCTTTCGATAAGGTTTGGCATAAGGGCCTACTTCACAAGATTTCCAGCTACGGTATAACTGGAAATTTTTTCTCAATAATTAAATTATTTCTCTCTGATAGGTTCATAAGAGTAGTGGTTGATGGGCAGAAATCAGAGGCCCACAGCATTAATGCTGGAGTCCCCCAGGGGTCCATCCTGGGCCCAACTCTCTTCCTGATCTACATCAATGATCTCCCAAAACACATACTTAATTCATTCGTTGACATCTATGCTGATGACACGGCCATCTATGGCAACACATCAAAGGCCGTAAATGACAAAGCTCTCTCTGATTCTCTCTCCTCTGATCTTGAGTGCGTCATTCAGTGGGGAAAGAGATGGCTGGTTACTTTTAATGCATCTAAAACTAAGCTCCTATCTTTACATCATCAACGCTCTGTTCCTCATCTAGCATCAATTGAAATGGATGGCTCTCGTCTTGGGGAGGCTTCATGTTTTGACAAGCTTCTGGGTTTGTCCTTTACTCCTGATCTGAAATGTAACACGTATATCAAGTCTGTTGCCCGGGCCGCTGGAAAAATGGTAGGATGCTTCTAGTGCTCCAGAAGATATCTCACTACTGATGCAATTCTCTATCTCTATAAAAGCCAAGTACGTCCAAAGATGGAGTACTGCTGCCACATCTGGGCTGGAGCTTCAAAAAGCAGCCTATTCTGCCTTGACAAAGTACAAAATAGACTTCGTGTCTTAGTGGGGGATGCTCTCTTCTCTTCCCTCCAACCTCTCTCCCACAGAAGTTGTGAGCCTGTCTTTGTTTTATCGTTATTTCCATGGCAAGTGCTCGTCTGAGCTCCAATCTCTGGTACCCCCTCGCCAATCCTTCATGATAAACACCCGTCTAGCTAAAACTACTGTCAGTAATTTCCCCCACTCTTTATCTGTGCCTAAATCAAAACGTAGATTTCATGAACATAGCTTTTTTCTGAGAAGTGCATGCCTGTGGAATTCTCTTCCGTTTGCCTGCTTCCCACCTGACTACAACTTGGACGTCTTCAAGTCCAACATAAACAAATTCCTAATTAATCCCCCCCTTAAGTAAGACATTTTATCAAATCTCCAATACCAACTATTACTATGATATTATCCCATTGATTATTGTACACAAAATAACCCTTATCCCCAAGTGGCTTCCAGATCCTAATTGAAAGTCTCAATGGTATTCCACTCTGTATTTGAGAGAATACACCATTTTGCCACCCATTTCATGATTCAAACAATTTCTGCTGCTATGGTCGTGTTTGATTGAACATCTCACATCTTTTATTCACATAGTTCATATATATATATATATATATATATATATATATATATATATATATATATATATATATATATAACACTTTTATAATCTATATCTAAAATTTCAAGTGCTTATACCCAAAATTGTCGGAGGAGTTTGGTAGGGTTCTCAGAGGTCAAATCCTTGAACTTTGACATCTTAACAGCCAAATTTCTGGCCGAAAACCAATCATATAGATTTTCCCAAATCTCAGTACCCTGTATATCAAATCTCGAGTCTGTAGACTAAAAATTGACGGTTATTGCGTAGGGAAATGTACACACACAGTCACGTTCACTTATCTATCTATCTATCTATATATATATATATATATATATATATATATATATATATATATATATATATATATATATTACATGGTAAACAAGTGCACTAGGCACTACCTTTTTCTTCTGACTATCTTTCATCCACATAAAAATTAATTAAATTTTTTTTTGGACTATCATGGACAACACACACTTGTGAAATATATTTTTAACCAAATAACAATTGATTCATGATCATCAGAGAAGAATATATATTTTGTTGAATATCTTGAAAACTTGGATCAGCTTTCAACAAATTTTAGTCACATGAGGCAAGAGACACCATCTCCTGAGACATTAAGCAGTGTAGATACTGTATGAAATAATCACAACCATTCCTCATTTTGAAGTTCTTTAAGTGAAATATTCATGCTGATGCACTGTATCACACTTAACCCAGTGTCAGTATCCTCTGATGTTGTTCTTGATCCTGGTGATGATGGTGTTTTCAGTCCTGTTGTTGCTTTGTTACCCCCCTCCGCTTTTCTTCTTTCATTCCCCCCTCTGCCACATCTTCTAGATGCTTTAACAACCTCCATAGTAAGAAATATTTCAATGAGTTTGTTGATACTTAGATCTCTCCCCATATCAGAATTGTTATATTTTAACTGATCTCTGTCTTGTTGCAGATGAAATTGAGCAGTTAATTGTTTTGGAAAGAAGTCTTTTAATGAGTCAAATGAAGATAATTAAGTCAAAAAGGAAACAGACATGTCTGGCGATAAATGTCCTGAAGAGGGGGATGACGATAAGTATCCTGGGGTAAGGGGGGTGGCAGTGCAAATACTGGAGAAGCTGCTGTAAAGATGCGGATGGCTCTATTGAAACAGTGACACGAGGCTGACTTTTCATGGTGACCATTTGAGCATTGAAACTTGCTTTGACGATCTTTGACTTGAACGATTTTATCATAAGGCCATAAGCATTATAGAAAAATCCTTCTTTCCCATTGGTCTTATGTGGGTTTGGACAAATTTGATGAGTGGGGAGCATCACAAAATTGAATCACCAGCCTCCTCTTGCATCAGTCTTATGCACTGAAAAAGTTAATTTTTCTGAACAGAGTGCTGTTTGCTTCCCATCATGTTCGTTGATATAATTTTTCTCAGTCTTATCCCGAGCAATGAAACTTTGTTGATTTTTTAATACTTGATTGTTTGATTGACGTACATCTGCTTCTTCATGACAACCTCCGAATGGATCAAACTCTACTTTTCAAACTCAAACAATTTTTTAACAGGGCATTAAACACTTGTGTAGTCAAGTTTTATGAGTAAATGATGACATGTTATTAGAAATTTCTAGTTTTCTATCACTTTCTCAATAAAAAAAATAGGTTAAAACTTAATGGCTTGCAGAGTATAGTAGATGCAATAGAGTCTGCACCTGAAAAAAGACTAGATAAGTATTTACACACGGCTACAATTGTTCTATCAATTGAATCGTCACGATTATATTTAATTGGGAACCTGATTGATCCTGCGATCATTTGGAAGAAATCGGATGATCAATGTAAAAAGAAAACGTGGGCTAATAAATTAACGTTAAGGGGAAAACTGTATTGCCTTAAATTAAAAGAGGATGAACACATCAAAACGATAATAGAAATTTTTAATGAGTTGGCAGTTATTGGAGACTCGATTAACAAAGAGGACAGAGTTGTGCATCTCCTAGCTTCACTTCCAGATTATTTTAATGTATTGGTGACAGCACTAGAAACCAGTCAGGATATTTCCAAGTGGATGTTAGTGGCTGAAAGATTGCTGTACGATGAAACCAAAATCAAAGAAAGGGAAAAAAGTAATACTGAATTGAAAGTACGACGTCAAAACACCATGTTGGCAAAAGCAGACACAAATGTTTTCTTTGTGGAAAAAACTCAAACATTAAACGTGAATGTCGACTGCTTGTTGAAGATACAAAAGACAGTTTGAAGCGAATTTTGAGGTGTTGGGAGTTTGGCCAATCGAACTGAAAGTGAGTGTATCAAGGAGGAAACACAAAGATTGTATTAGACTCTAGATGTTCCCAAGTTATCTTCTATCTTATTAAGGTGTGTCTATAGTTACTAAATTTGGAAAATCCTGCATATTTACTGAATCAGGTTGTCAAATCCTGGATGACAAACAGAAAATAGTAGGTACAAGTTAAAAAATTGCGAACATATAATATTTCAACTGCAGTGAAGTAAAGGAAGCAGCTTATACAGCAACTACATTCTCAGATAGTAAAACACAAAAGAGGAGACTTGGCGTTGATGTTTTGGTTGGGAGCAAAGAATTGAAAGAAACTATTCAGAAACCAACTAGTAACTGATCTTGAATATGATGTAACCAAGGATACCGATTTTTGTGAACCATGTTTGGATGGAAAACATCATAATTCCTCATTTCCAAAATCTAGTGGAAAGCAAGATGCTCAACTTCTTGGAATTGTACATGACGATGTTTGTGGAAGGATGAAGGCAAAATCGCTTAGTAAAGCTGAATGTTTTGTCACATTTATTGATGATAAATGAAGATTTGTGTGGATTTATGGGCACAAGCACAAGAGATTTTTTTTTAAAGTTTATGGAATGGAAAACCATTGTTGAGGAATCTACTGGACGAAATATTAAGACACTACGCACTGATAATGGTAGAGAGTACACTTCAAGAGAATTTGAAAATTATTACAAAAATTTGACATGAATATACTGCTCGTAAAACATCAAAACATTATGGAGGAGCTGAAAGAATTAACTGAATATTAGTGGATTCAAAGCTGCCTAAGAAATTTTGTACAGAAGCTTTATTTACTGATCCCAACAAAAAATGATGCCATATGAAGTATGGAAGGCCGACAAAGCAAATGTGAAACACTTATGCATTTTTGGATATGATGCTTTTGTCCACATGCGAAAACAAAGAAAAATATATTCTTTGGATATGGTATTGGAGTTAAGCAATACAAACTCTATGATACAATAAAATCAAGAGTATCCCACAGCAGGGATGTCATCTTCAACGAATCAGATTCAATAGGGAAGAAAGGGAACTGCAATTTCTTTGTTATATACGTGTACATTTCACAGTTTCGCAATGTCAATAAAAACGAGCAGACGTGTCTTTCTATGTCTGCGTGTGTTGATAGAAAAAGCCTACTTACATGTCTCCATTTTTTAAAATTCCTTTCTATTCAGTTTTCCAGCACAAAGGCAACAGTCTATTTTAAACCAGGCATGTGTTTATTTAATTGATTGACATCAATAAATTTGTAACAATAAAAAGATAACGCTGGGGAACGTTACAACAATGTTGAAGCAATGTCATTTTGTTGGTGAGGATAACCAATCACCCAGAATCGATAAATTTATTTTATGATATATCGTGTATTTTATCTTTTTTTTTTTCATACATTAGAATGTCCATTCATGAACTAGCCAGTAATCAGTACTCAGAAAATGGACTTGACCATCTGATCATGTTTTGTGTGCTTGGCAGTTTACTTAATTTGTTAATCAATTAGTCATACAGTTAATCAGTCAATCAATTAGTCATAAAGTTAATTAATTAATACAGTTAGTTAGTTAATTAATCAATAATCAATTTGTCATATAGTTGAACACTATCAAATTTTATAGCTTAAGAGTTAAATAGATCTTGGTACTTCATCTGCAGTCGAGATATATTTAGACCATTCCTAATAGCAATAAATGAAGTTGACTTTTATGGAACTTGAACACACATATGGAACTAGCATGTTCTGCCAGTATCCATTATGTCAGTTGCACTTCCTAAGGACACAGTATATATGGACATTATAAAGGTTTAATTAATTTCATCACATTTGTCATTATCAATTTCAATGATGGCATAGAATCTG
Source organism: Euprymna scolopes (assembly GCF_053919585.1). NCBI lineage: Eukaryota > Metazoa > Mollusca > Cephalopoda > Sepiida > Sepiolidae > Euprymna > Euprymna scolopes. Next base: position 17,167,008 of record NC_136483.1, on the reverse strand, counting down.
ATGATACTGTTATCAATGTCATTTGATTATACGAAAAGATATATTTCACTGCCGTGAATCAGCTTGGCTATCCTGAAAAGTTTTCTCGCCATCAACAAATGTATATTAATAGGCCCGTGTGGAATTAAGAATCGCTTTAATGTGCACAATTTCTCAGATGTGTCTAGGAAATTTTATGACGAAAAGTGGACTTTTTTTGTGGGCGAGTGAATAGCTAGTATGTTCGTTAATCTACATTAAGAACATTAGACCTAGGAACGTGAAGTTTGGTATGAGCGATCTCTTTCTTATGCAGATTGTTTTAAAAGGGATTTTTGGGTCTGTACCCATTAGGTAAAATCTCTGAAACAATTTTAGTGAATTTATATATATATATATATATATATATATATATATATATATATATATATATATATATATATACCTTTTATTTTTACATAAGCAGTAATATGTTGCTGCACAGTCATGAACATGTTTCGGTCAGCTAGTTACCAGTAACTCTTCAGGCGATACAGTTTATACGAAAGCAAAGTTTACACCGATGAAGACTGAAGGATCGGTCGAAATTATGTACCTGTAAAAAAAGTTTTTTAATTTTTTTCATAATATTATTTTGTATTCCTGCACGTCACCAATTGAAAACGAATAAAGAAAAGTTATAAGCTTTTATACTTTTCGTATTCTTTTTTATACATTTCCATTCATGTATATATATATATATATATATATATATATATATATATATATATAGTCATCCACATACAGTACTATTTCGCTGTTTCACAACTCATCAGTGCAGCTAGACAGGCAACTACCACAAATCAGGATTGAAACCCGACTGCCTGTACGACAGTCAAGGCTCCTAACCACTACGCTATCGGCAGCTGCTTAGCAAGTCGTGAGTTTAACGATGTTTTGACAACGTCCAAACTACCTAAGCTCGATTTGTTTACACAAAGAGTATCGCTTTATACGCTAATGGTAATTCATATATCACTTATCAAAATGCTCAACTCAAGATATATATACATAAAAATTTATTAATATTTATTTTAAAAAATATTATATATATTAGTGTTGGGACGATTGATCAGAATCAGAATTGGAAAATCAGAACATTTGGGGGTATCGGAATCGCTATTGGAAAATTTTGAGTCTTATTTCCAATTCCACAATGATACTTTTAATTTTTTCTCCACAATAAAAAAATTAAACAAATACGAATTTATTAGAAGTTCATTTACAACTTAAAACTAAGGGATACAGAATGGGTTATAAATCTTACTCCCAGATTAAACATTGATTCTCAGAGTCTAATTTATTTCTTTAATGGTACATTACTGAAAACATCTCTTTGTAAACCTTTTCACACTTGATATTAAATTTTTTTAATTCTCTGGACAAGGTTTTTTTTTATTTCGTTGGTGCTGTCTGGACACTGCAAATTATATATATATATATATATATATATATATATATATATATATTTTTTTTTTTTAATTTAATTTTTTTACATTTTCACTCCAAACAAGGCACATTGCCACTTTGGTGTAGGGGGGGCTACTATCAGGAGCAGCAACTACTGGAGCACTATGTTGGGATTTGGACAGCAAGATGTCGGTTCACGTTACACTTGAACTTCTGCACGTCATTACAGTTGGGGAAGTAGGGACCTGGAATGGAATTCCAGAGTCTAGCGGTTCTGGGGAAGAAAATACTGGAGTAGAAAGATCTTTTTCATCTAGGGATCTCTACTGCGTGGGGTTGGGATTTAGCTGCCTGTCGGGTTTGTCGAGGGTGTCTACGTCGTTGGGGCACAAGTGTCTGCAGTTCGTCAGAGCATTCACCATTAAAATACTTGTAGAATAGGCAGAGGGATGCAACGTTTCGTCGATGGGACAGAGGCTGAAGCTTAGATATCAGTTCAGGGCCTATCAGATTGGTGACTCTCTTTTGAACCTTGTCTAGGAGCGAGAGACTAGCAGCAGATGCACCAGCCCAAATGTGACAGCAATACTCCAATCATGAGCGAATGGTGGCCTTATAGAGGTACAGGATACTTTCAGGTGGCAGTAGTTTTCTAGCATGGTAGAGAGAGCCTACCTTCTTCACAGCGGCCCTGGCAATGTTTTCAATATAATTGTTCCAACTAATGTTTCCTGTGAACGTTAGGCCAAGCAGTTTGAAAGATGTACTCTCAGACAGGGAGTCACTGGCCATTGCTATTGGTGGCAGAGGAGGTTTCTTGTAATTATTGAAGGAAACCAGCTTAGTCTTGGCAGCATTGAATGTGACCATCCATTTTTGTCCCCATTCCACTACAGATTGGAGGTCATCCTCTAGTGTTTTTGCCATTTCTTTAGTTATGGCATAATCGCGTTGACACACTGGTTCTCGTCAGATTACCGGTTAAGCAACTGGTTAGTACCAGATGGGTGACAATTTGGGAATTCTAGACATAAATAATATTAGCATTTGAGTAATTTCAATACAAATTCATTGATCTTTAAAATGTGACTGTAAAAACGGGAAACAAAGAAGAAATCAGTTTATCTTTGCATTTGCAATTTAGAAATAGATCCCAATTTGTTGCAAATCTAGTTTATCAATGGAGCACAAATTCTAAATATTTGTCCAAGAAATAAAACCATATTACAAAGCAGAACTCGTTGTTATATTGAAATTAAAAGCATCATTGAATAAAGAAAAAGTAATAAAAAATAATAGTTAAATAATAAAAAAAAGTAATAAAAAATAATAGTTAAATAATAAAACAAACTAATAAAAAATAATAGTTAAATAATAAAAAACTAATAAAAAATAATAGTTAAATAATAAAAAAAAGTAATAAAAAATAATAGTTAAATAATAAAAACTAATAAAAATAATAGTTAAATAATAAAAAAAACTAATAAAAAATAATAGTTAAATAATAAAAACTAATAAAAAATAATAGTTAAATAATAAAAAAAACTAATAAAAAATAATAGTTAAATAATAAAACAAACTAATAAAAAATAATTGTTAAATAATAAAATATGCTTTTGAAGAACCAATATGAAAATAAGTTAACCTTGTGACTGATGCCACATGATACATCAATAATTTATAAAATGGAGAGATTGTTAGTGTTAGGGTTCGTGTAAAGTTGAATTAATGTGAAATAAGCTGTTAGGACTAACATTGCGATAATGTTCAAAAGACAATTCATTTAAAATTCTCATTCTATCACTCCACACCCTCACACATATATCTTTCAACAATCTTAACTTTTAAGTGTCCTTATCACACACTTTCTAAGACCTAGAAACTTCATTGCTCAGCATCATTTCTTCTCACCACACTGATATAATAAATATATATATATATATATATATATATATATATATATATATATATATATATATATATAGGGTATCCCAAAACAAGTTGATGGTTAAAAAAATTCATAACTTTCTTAATGTTTTATATTTTTCTTTTATTTCTTCAGATTATCTTCAGATCATCTAAAGTAACCCTTCCAAGGTCATCATGATTTGTTATAAATCGCAGAGTCGTATTTTCGGTTGAAGGAGTCCAAATCAGAAATTCAAAGAGAATTTTGACGAAACTTCAACACAAGAAATTCCCCTACTCTCAATGCAATAAAAGCTATGGTGGCTCGATTTCATGAGCAAGGGTCTGTATGTGACCTCTCTAAATCTGGTAGACTCTGTATGGCAAGAATCGTCAGAGATTAGCAGAGAATGTGGCCGAGGATCCATCCACATCAGTATGAAGGAGATCAAGTAAAATTGGGGTCTCTTGTTAACTTTTTCACAGAATGCTTCATGCAGAAGACAAATTTCCATATAAAATTCAATTGGTGCAAGAGTTTCAGCCAAAGGACCCGGAAAAAGGCAGGAATACGCCATGCAATTCCAAGATTTGGCCAATGGGGATCCAAACTTTCTCAAAAACCTCATTATGTCAGGTGAAACCCATTTTTATCCGAATGGGTTCATAAATAAGCAAAATTACAGGATTTGGGGATCAGAAAACCCCCCACGCAAAAGCACAATGGCAATTACACCCTCAAAAATGTACAGTATGGCGTGGAGTAACGGCGGATGAAGTAATCGGAATTGGTGGGCATTTAAGTAACATCATTTTTCAGAACTAAAATTAGACCTTGTGAAAAACATACCTTAGATTAAGTTGTGTAAATAAAATTAGAATAAGTTGACTATGATATCTTAGTATATCTCACAATATCAAGGAGAGGCTCATCTACGTACATGTGAAAATTGGTAAGCATAACTTAAATATTGAGGAACTTAAAATTTTTTTAAATCCATCAGCTTCTTTTGGGACACCCTGTATATATAATTTTTTAGATGTGAATGGGGCTCCTTAGTTGTGGTAAAGTAGTTCATCTAAGAGAAGGAAAACTAATGAAAAACAGAACGCTGCTTGATGATAGTCCTTATAGCCGGACTGTTACTGTTGTCACGGTGTACGAGCTCACTACTCCTGTTTTTGTAAAGAAACATGTTGGGCAGCAGAGATAGACACGATACCAACACTCCCGGAAATAAATCACGCGCACGTGGGCTAAACATAGCAATTGTAATACTGTGAAGCGTCTGATGTTGAATATTAGGGAAGTGCGGCACGAAAACGCGAACCTGGCTAGTGGGTTTTAGAATTACTGATACTTTTTTTTAAAGTAAGAGATAAACAGAAAAAAGGTCAACGTCTTTTAAACAGAAACTAATCGCTAAAAATAGGATGGAGGAAACAAAGGAAAGTTGGACGTGTCAACATTTAATATGTAGGAATATGGTATTGAATGTCGGCCGACACCGATAATTGACCCGTTCAAACACTTGATACGTATGAATTGAAAATCGATCTCTAATCGGCGTTGGCAAATTGGTGTATAAAAACGGCAAGTTTCGAAGTTGTGTGATCTTCCCTTTTCTGTTTGCTGAGGTAGAAATGTCAAGCTGACAGACTGCCGGTCGCAAGATGACTGATGTCACATAAAGCAGTAGAGAAGTTTCTGGATGAGAGTCCGAATGTGTTGGATCTCCTATCGACAGAAGAAGTGAGCCGCGCTCAACTTCTACCATGACCACGATAACGAACTTAGAAAATCAGACTTTCACAGTGTTCGAGATTCAACTGTTATACATTTATATAACAAGTAATTCGTGTTTTATTTTTATTTTTATAATACATTTCGACTTTTTACCTGCCTGTCTTTTTTTTTTCTTTTTATGACGTCACCAGTCTGATTGGAGTGACTTGCTGGAGAATATCCGACTTCCTTTTTAGTGCATGTCGACTTGGATCGAAGATAACGTGGGCAAGTGGGCACCCGCTGGCATCACCCATACGACAAGAAGGAGCCGTGATCCAGAAGGGTCAACCCCTTTTCCCAACAGGGACTGCCGGCCGGACGGGAAGAAACTTCATACAGTAACTATTTCTTCAACAAGAAAGAAAAAAAATACAAAACTCAATTGTTCGCAACAAAATAAAATACAAGATCGTTTATTTTTGGACGGAGAATAAAATATATACAGGCAATAAACGCTGAAAACATTTTTTCCTATCAAAAATTCTATATAAAATGAATAAATTATTCGTTTGTTTAGTGACATCATCGACTGTAGCATAAACAGCTTTCCATGAAATAAGAGCAAATTCTTACCTAAGCCCTGGAGTTAAGACCACACCTATCCAAGACCCAGTCACCATAGCAACCAGGAGCAGTAGCAACAGTGTTCAAACAGCAGATATCAGGGTTCCTCAACACAGTATTAATGCCACACTATCTGTGTGGGACACATATTCTCTCTACTGCTGCCTGCTTCCTGGAACTTCTGCTCATAGCATGCCATTCCTGTTCCTGAATCTGCTTCAACTCCGGCTCACTTTCAGTGACTCCAGATTACTCTTGGAGCCTCCAGTTCCTTCAGCTCATTTTCTGCATCTCCCAGCTCATTGCTGCAGCTCCAGCGCTTCCAGACACCAGCTTCAATTTCCGTCAACGTCTAGCTACTAGTTTCCAGTGTCCATTGACGTCTTGCTACCAGTTCCAATGCCCACTGACGTTCGACTACCAAAACCAGTAACTACTGACGTCCAGTTACCAACTCCAGTGTCCACTGACGTCAGGCTCACTGATGCACAACTTCCTATTCCCGTATCCACTGACATATAGCTACCCATTCCAATGCCCACTTTTAGCATCAGACTCCGTCTATATGACTCAGATCAACCTGAGGCACATTATCCTACCCCAAGGACACAATAATTTCAATAATGTGAGATGCCCTTTCTTGCTCCGACAGACCCCATTCTCCATTGCCGTACACTTTACCTTTTTTCCTGGTAAAAATAAAACATGATAGTCATCGTCTTAAATCGATCATCTATTTTTGTCATCTCTCATTGCTAGTGCCGTCATATTCCTTGCCTTGTGTCTATTTAATTATTTGCATGGAGAATTAGCACCTTCACACTTTTCGGCTCTCTGTAACACTGTTATCAGTTCAGAGCTAACAGGGCTTCTGGGCTGTGTAAATGAAACCTATCTAAAAGAAGGTAAACTTTGACTAAAAAACTGAGAGTCTCATATGGACAAATCGCCTCATCTACTATGCTCTTGGACCCTTCGTATCTCACTTAAAAAGAAGATGATGTGCTGTATAAGGACAATTCCACTGTAAAGAAAGTCACACACAAGTACTTTTTAGAGTTTACGTGTTTTTCTACGTATTCTGTCCTTGAGAGCAAAAAATCTGAAAAATCTGTTAAGAGTGATTCCACTCAAAACTGAGTAGATAGCCAAACACACACACGCGCGTATAAAGAATTGATAGAGATGAATAAATAACGACTGAGCTATGAAAGTATCTTGTTTCAAAATTTTATATAGCAATTAAATTATTCAATTTTGTTCAAAGTTAATGTGTGTGGGTGAGGAGTAGCACAGGAAACAACGATCTCAAGTTTTTGAACTCTCTTAACTTGTTGATGTCGACCTTAATTGAACTAGTGGAAACTAAAACTAATTGATGTAGTTGAGCCAAAAAAAAAAAAAAAAAAAAAAAAAAAAGAAAAAGAAAGAAAAATCACCTTTGGTTTCATATGGAAGACTTGCCAACAAAACCCCTGCTGAATTTGGCAAAGGTACAGAGAGAAAAATGTTTGGCTTTGCAGTAAGCGTTGGAATAGGGGGGAAAACGAACAAAAGCGGAAAAAAGACAATTCATTTTAGTTTCCGAGAATAAATTTATTGAATCTTTCCAAATAGTTTTTAGGTACATCCTCACATTAATATGAGTGGCTTTGTCTGTCAAATGGTCAGGTGGTCAGTCTATCATGCTTCAATTTGAAACGACAATTATCATTGATAAGCACACACATCGATTAGACGCAGTTTTACTTAAGTACAACCAAGCGTATCTATAAGTTGTTTTATCCGTTGGTTAATTTGTCACGCTTAAGTTCGAAATAGCATTTCGTGCTTAAGTTTCAAATAGCATTTATGTGTGCTTGTCTTCTCATGGTTGCTGGTTTGTCTTAAGTTTTAATAGCATTTTTATTGGTCTGTAATGTTTAAATTTACTATAGCATTTTCCTTGGTCTGTCATGCTTAAGTTTGAATAGCATTTTTGTTGGTCTGTCATGCATAAGTGTGAAATAGCGTTTTTATTGGTTTGTCATGCTTAAGTGTGAAATAGCGTTTTTATTAGTCTGTCTTGCTTACTTGTGAAATAAAATTTTCGTTGGTCTGTTATGCTTAAGTCTGAAATAACATTTTCGTTGATTTGGCATACTTAAGTCTAAAATTTAATTTTCATTGGTCTGTCATGCTTAAGTGTGAAATAACGTTTTCGTTGGTCTCTCATGCATAAATCTGAAACAGCTGTTTTACATGCGTCCATTCATTTGTATAAGAGAAGCTGTAAGTTCATTAGTCTGTCTTAACTTTGGAATAGCATTTTTACCATTAAATAATCAAATAAAATGGACGCAATATAAAAATAGCCGTTCGCGTTTCCTGATACCATTGTTTGCATCCCCCTCTTCCCACAACATGTTGCATGGGGGAGAGGTTTGGGGGGGGGATTGTGTTTTTGGAAGGAAATCGTTTTTCTCCTGGCTTTATTTAATCCCCTGTCCTTCAAACAGATTTCGTATCCCGACCCCGACCACCGGACGATACCTGGAACTTGATGCTAAGGATACAGCGGTAGTACTACGTTGGCGAAGAGAACGTGACACGGATGCGGCAGAACCACTTATCTCCAGGCCAGAAACAAAGATTCTAACACGTGTTCATGACTGGAACATGAGAAACACACAATTAAAACGGAACATCATCTACAAAGACGCACAAAGAAGGAGAGATGCAATTGAAGTATTAAACAATAACAAACATTACTCTTTCTTTAACTGTATGCAAATCCGACTAAACTAGTAGCCGATTAAGTTTTGTCTACACCTTCAGGTTTGAACTTGTATAAAAAAGCTACCCGAAACTAGTTCAGCTAAAATTCAATGGTTTATCGACAATGTTACAAGAAGTGATCAGAAAAAAATAAACGGTAAAACTTGTTGAACGCGCTTTGTTTTAGGATTGTTTTAAAAATGGAATGGAAATTTAAATTTCGTTCCGTTTTAATTTGTTTTTTAATTGCGCATGCGCTAACAAAATTGAAAATAACCGATAAAATAATTTAAAAAAATAAATTAAAAAAATAGGTTAATATGGTCTGATTGTCCGAGTGAAGATTTACCTGCAAAAGGATGTTTATTCCGAAAGCCGTTCCTAACATGGGGAGATTGGGGATGTTTATTCTGAAATCCGTGCTTAACATGTGAGTTATACCTCTAAAAAGCAACTCTTTGCAAGTAAATCTTCAGTCGGACAATCAGACCACATTGACCAAAAAAATGGATAGCACAATCACCGATATATGCGCAATTTGCAAATATAAGAATTTTTATACAATAGTAAAATTTTGGGAGCAAGAAGATTTAAGTAGAACGTTTCTAATAGGACATGGTATTTGCCTAAAACGGTCATATGTCCGAAACGCCAAACACAGTGTTCTTTTATAGAGAAAAGTCGAATGTGGTAGTGCCCAACGAAAAAGAAAAGGGGGGAGGGGTATGCTGTGGTATCTATCTATCTATCTATCTATCTATCTATCTATCTATCTATCTATAAAAGTGAAAGTATCTGCCTGTCTGTCTGTCTGTTTGTCTGTGTACATTTCCCTACACAATAACTCTGTCAATTTTTTGAGAACTCTACCAAACTCCTCCGCCAATTTTGAGTCTAAATACTTGAAATCATAGATATAGGTTCCTTGGACATGGATCTAACTTAATAACTGTATTTGAGCCCAAACAATACATGTTAAGGGGTCATAATAGGGGTCAAAGTTAAAATAAGTTGACCACTGCGGTCTCTACCAAATTACTTAGACATTTTCTGGTCTAAACATTTGAAATTTTACATAAAAGGTATTCAGAGACAGGGCAAGCTTTTTAATCGATTCAGGTCGAAAATTTGAGCTACAAATATATAAATCTATGTATGTATGTCTGTTTGCATGTCTGCCTAAAACCTTCGACAGAGGCGACGGATTTTTACAAGATCAGAATCATTTTGAAGCTCGACCCGTCAGACAACAAATATAAAAAAATTGGCTAAAAACATTAATTTCTTCACCCTCAACTGCGTACTTTTGTACAGGGAGAGGTCGCTTTTTTCGCCGATATTTTCGACAGTCATCCCCTCTTTTCGATTGTCTAGCCTTAATTTAAACCTACGTCATTTCCGGTTTGGCGATAGTCGTAACAGCAAAGAGGTCACGTTTTTTTCACGTTCTTTTCCTACTTCGCAGTACGGATTCGAGCCTGCCTTCCTACTACTACTTTTTTTTTTTTTTTTTGCTAAACACACACCTCCAAACACCCAGGAACGCCGGGCACCCATGCTAGTATATATATAAAGTGAGAATGTGGTAGTGCCCAACGAAAAAAAAAAAAAAGAGGGAGGGATGTATGTATATTACAATCTTACTTGCTGTCTGTGTTGTTCAATAGAGGTTCCATATATCATCATTTTCCCGAAATATTATTTCCTATAGAACTTCCATCGAACCACAATGATAGCAAGTAAGATTCTAAAATATATAAAATTTTTTTTACATTAATTGTAAAACGCATGCCACCTTCTAGTGAAATTAAGCAAATTAAGATATATAAAATCATCTCAGTAACCATAGTACCACATTTACCCTAGGGGTCATCCTACTTAAGATATCCTCAAATTGATTGGAAATTTTATTGCTCATAAATATACAACTACTTACTGCAAAGGTGTCTGCAAAGCGGATACACAAGCGTACAAATTCCCGTGTGAAGTGCGGATATCTTTACTAGTTTATATATATATATATAAACAAAGCTAAGTAAGAAATATATGAAAAAATATTTTGGAGCAATATCTCTCAGGGTTTTTTTTTCAGGTGTTGCCTTGGAGCTATAATTTAAAACTTTCATGTTGGAAGTTATTGCTCCAGAACAACGCCAACTAAGTATACTTACGTAGCAAAGTTGAATTAATTTACTTATGTAGCAATGAATTAATTTAATTACATAGCAAAGTTAAATTAATTTACTTACATAGTAAAGTTAAATAAATTTACTTACATAGCAAAGTTAAATTAATTTACATATGTAGCAAAGTTAAATTAATTTACATATGAAGCAAATTTGAATTAATTTACTTACATAGTAAAGTTAAATTAATTTACTTACATAGCAAAGTTAAATTAATTTACTTACATAGTAAAGTTGAATTAATTTACATATGTAGCAAAATTAAATTAATTTACATATGTAGCAAGGTTGAATTAATTTACTTACATAGTAAAGTTGAATTAATTTACATACATAGCAAAGTTAAATTAATTTACTTACAGAGTAAAGTTGAATTAATTTACTTACATAGCAAAGATAAATTAATTTACATATGTAGCAAAGTTGAATTAATTTACTTACATAGTAAAGTTAAATTGATTTACTTACATAGTAAAGTTGATTTAATTTACATATGTAGCAAAATTAAATTAATTTACATATGTAGCAAAGTTGAATTAATTTACATATGTAGCAAAGTTAAATTAATTTACATATGTAGCAAAGTTAAATTAATTTACTTACATAGCAAAGTTAAATTAATTTACATATGTAGCAAAGTTAAATTAATTTACATATGTGGCAAAGTTGAATTAATTTACATATGTAGCAAAGTTAAATTAATTTACATATGTAGCAAAGTTAAATTAATTTACTTACATAGCAAAGTTAAATTAATTTACATATGTAGCAAAGTTAAATTAATTTACATATGTGGCAAAGTTGAATTAATTTACATATGTAGCAAAGTTGAATTAATTTACATATGTAGCAAAGTTGAATTAATTTACATATGTAGCAAAGTTAAATTAATTTACATATGTAGCAAAGTTAAATTAATTTACTTACATAGCAAAGTTAAATTAATTTACATATGTAGCAAAGTTAAATTAATTTACATATGTGGCAAAGTTGAATTAATTTACATATGTAGCAAAGTTGAATTAATTTACATATGTAGCAAAGTTGAATTAATTTACATATGTAGCAAAGTTGAATTAATTTACATATGTAGCAAAGTTTAATTAATTTACTTACATAGTAAAGTTGAATTAATTTACTTATGTCGCAAACTTAAATTAATGTTTGAAGTTAAGAAACATTTTCATTTCCTTTTGCCAATACATGCTGTGCAAGATTGACTCTGATGCTCGGGAGAAATCTGTCTTGATAAGATAGCATGATACAATGCGATGGGAAGGGAAGTAAGGCATGAGGCCACCTCTCAATGTAGCTTCCATGGTAGAATTAGGTCGATAAGTATCGTCTTGAAAGTCGAGTGGCTTCAAAGGAATAATTATATCTAATGAATAAAAATTGAATTACTCTTAGCTTTCAATAGCTGCACTTATTGCCTTGGTGTGGCACATGGTGAAGAATCCTGAGAGCCAAATTTTGTTACCATTCAATGCTGATTTACATTGCAGGATACTTATATTTACATATAAACGTATAAATGGTGGGTACACGCCCCCCCCCCACACACACATAATTAAATAAGTTCAAATATATTGAACTTTCAAATGATGTATGCAAGTTTTGTATTTATCATTATAAAGCCAATTGTCTATTGATTGTTATATTGTACTCGATATATAGTACCTATTTACTATGCCTCCCCACGGGACAGAGTTAGACACCAGGGTCGTTTTTTAACGTGGAGAAAAGGTACAAAAATAAAAATGGTCTCAGTCGTGAAGGATTTCTCCTCCACCGAAAGCGAACAAGAAATAGAAGTGCAGCATCTGAAGAACAGATACTACACTTTGATCTTGTGGCAGTAATGATTTCAAAAGTTTTGAAAAAAAAATAATATGGCTTGGTTTTCATCAGCTAGAATCGAACCCAAAACAGTTATCAGATAAGTACTGTGTTTAAATACTTATGTATTAGTTACGACATTGAAGCAGACGATTGTGTATGGTAAAATCGTGCAGGTATCTTATCTAAATTTAAATATGATTCTCTCTCTCTCTCTCTCTCTCGCTCTCTCTCTCTCTCTCTCATCTATCTATCTATCTATCTATACATATATATACAAGACAGTTGGATTTGCACACATACATCCATGTATGTATGTATGTATGTATGTATGTATAATAATATTATATATATATATATATATATATATATATATATATATATATATATATATATATATGAGAGAGAGAAAGAGATAGAGGGAGGCAGTATTCTTACCTGTAAGCATGTTTCATTAAAATAATATAGACAATTCCTGTCGATATGTTTTGGTTTTAATCCTTTCTAGTTTTCTCACTGGAAAGGATAATGGTTAACACAATGAACATATTAACAGTTGAAACCAACAATTCTTCATTGTTTATCAGAATTATTAGTCATGCAAGATGAGAACTTGCAGTTTTCTAGGCCGATTGTCGGTGGGTGATATATGGAGATGTTCAACCTGTTCATCATTAAACTGGTACCCCTCCCCCCGGTGAAAAATTGTGTTACTTAAGAAATCACTTGATGCGTTTCCCAGGTAGTTTGATGAATTTAAAATAAAATTCAGTGTTAGACGTTTCCTTAAAATATTCATTTCTTGTAAGAATTCTATTTCAGTAGCATGTAAGTCATGAGACTATATGTATTTGTCTGATAATGTAAGGCTCCATTAAAGTTTTATCTGAGCTGTACTTTTCCAGATTGTATAAAGTATTTCTGAAGTTATGACTAGGGCTATGAAAACAGCATATGCTTTTCATTGTTTTGACTCTCGAGTGTGTATCCATTGATATCTTATATGTTTTTATATAGAGTGATGTGGTTCTCGGTTGATTAATTGTGTTTAACTGTGTCGGATATATACTCGAGAATCAAATCAACAAAAAGAATATTCTGTTACCATCGCCCTAGTTATGACATTGCAATTTTGATAACTCAAAGACTACTTATTCTGATCAGGTTGAAATTTTGGTATTTTTACTGTTATCAAAGAGCATCAGTTCATACATCAAATTTGGGAAAGTCGAAAGTTGAAATTCCATAAAGCAATCAATAGTCAAGTTCAAATAAGATGCAGGACTTCATTGGCTCCAATATTGACCAAGTAGTGATTCTCTATTATTAAAAAACAGAACGTGCCATCAAAAGTATGACCTTTTCTGTGAATGTGACTTTTCATCTGAATATCCAAAACTTTAGTCAGTTATAAGTTAGACCATAGCTGATATTTTGATCAATTTTTGTAACTATTGTCCAGGTGATGTGGACGCTAGTCTATACAAAAACAAACATAGTAAACAATTTGATTAAAAACTTTTTCAATAACCCAGTATAACATATCATCCAATAAGTTGACAAATAAATAGCACCATTAATACAGATTCATGTAACTTTTATAAAGTACTAGTCTTCAAATGGCACATATAAAAAAGATTGAGCCCAATCAGATTATCAGTTTACAAATTACAGTTATTTAAATGAAGCTGTAGTTTCAAATTTCAAAACAAAAAAAAAAAATGAATTTCGTGTGTTGATGGAGCATTGCCTTTTGCTGAGAAAAAATACTGTTCAAACAAAGCAAGGCTGTCCCGTCACTGCAATGTTGTATTTCTGTATCTGTTTTATAAGTACTTTAATGGAATGTGCTCTAATGAACACACAGCACTTGTTCCCCCCCCCATCGACGTGCATACTCCCTACTAACCTGACAAGCAGCAAAATCACGCTCCATTTACTGTTGATGTCCCTACATGCCAGAAGCCTTCACTCTAATAGATTTTTCCCTTGGACGCCTAGACTTTGAAATTCCCTCCTTGTTTCCTGCTTTCCTGACTGTACTAACATGCAGAAGTTTAAAGCTAATGTGAACAGACATCTTGCTGCTCTACTCCCCACAGTTCCCTGTTAGACATGATTCCAAATAGCAGTATGTCTTGTTTGGGGTGAAAATGAGTAAAAAAATAAAAATAAATGAAAAAATAAACGTTACTTTGTCGGAAACAATGGTTAAAAGATTGTATACTGACTTGAAATGCGATCGTACAAACACAAATGATGCCGAACACTCAAGTTCCCTAAATTCAGCAGTTGTTTGAGAAAAGATTTAAAAAAAAGTCCACAATCTCTTGATTTTTCTTCATTATTGTAGCAAAATTCGAAAATGGAAATATTTAGTTTCAAGTGAAACCAATGGTATCTACTGAATTTGTCATGTCACACTGATGAAAATATCCAAAAACCACGAAAAACGGTATGGTAGAAAATTAATTATTAATGAAAACAGTTTTCAAAGACAATTATCAAAAATCAAGTTTTGCTAAATTGGCCAAAGATTTTCAGTGTTCAGAAAATATTTACCTCCCTTTTGTTACGATTTGAACTCTCCGATTTCTTTATTTGTAAAACTCATTTTTCGTTAATTGTTTTTAACAAATATTTTCATCAATAATTGATTTTCTACTTTATCGTTTTTCGTAATTTTTGGATGTCTTTATTATTATGACATAACAATTCAGTATATATCATTAGTTTCACTTGAAATTCAATATTTCATTTTTCGAATTTTGCTACATTAATGAAGAAGAACCAAACTCCTTTAGTCGATCATAAATTAAATTAAAGACTTGAGATTTTACATAAGGAGTAGTGAGATTTGGTAAAATCTTTTCGGTTTCGGCCAGAAATTTGCCTACTAAGGGGTCAAAGTTCGACGATTTGATCTTTGAGAACTCTACCAAACTCCTCCGCCAATTTTGGATATAAACACTTGAAATTTTAGATATAGGTTCCTTGGGCATGGATATAAATAACTTGATTTGAGCCCAAAACAATAAATGTTAAGGGTCATAATAGGGGTCAAAGTTTAAAAAAAAATTAACCTCTGCTATCTCTTCTAAATTACTCAGCCAATTTCTGGTCTAAACATTTGAAATTTTACATAAAGACATAGACAGACATAGGGCAAGCTTTTTAATCGACTTTTGGCCGAAAATTCGGCTTCCAAGGGGTCAAAGTTCAAAAGATTTTATATTTGCGGTCTCTAGCAAACTATTAAACCAATTTTGGGTCTAAATATTTGAAATTATACAAAAAGGATATTCAAATATACAGCAAGCTTTTTAATTTGTTTTTGGGCGAATGTTTCGCTGCCTTGTTGAAATGGTTCACCTTTGCAGATTCTACCAAACTCCCCCCCGCCAATTTTATGTTCAAACACTTGAAACATTTTAATTTTATTTGAGCCCAAAACAAAAAATGTTAAGGGGTCAAAATTGGGGTCAAAGTTGAAAAAGATTTGACCCTTGCGGTCCTTACCAACTTTTCTCTATGATAGTTAAAGAAGCCTATAATATAGAAAGGCATTGCCGTACATATGCACCCTTTTTAATATGTACATATGCACATAAAGTTATGAATAGTACATAGGGCCCGAGCAAAGCCGGTCTAAACTGCTAGTATTCTCTAAATTTGATCTGTTAAAAAAAAAAAAAAAGAAAAATTTGAATTATTCTGTGACGTCATTTCCGTTTGAGATATAACTCTTTAAAAACTAAAAATCATAAAAGCTTAAAACCTCTGAAAGAATAACTTTCTTCTTCTGCCACTTCGTAAATTCTCAATTATTCACGATTAAGTATAGACCTTGTGGCACGTCCATTCTTTTGTGGGAAGAACGATAAACATCAGAGTTATTTTACCGTATTCACAATGACCGCTGATCCAAACTTTCAAGTAGGTGAACTTTTATTGGTGCTTATTCAGATTGGCACTTATGGTGGCGGCAATTAAAAGTAAAGAAAATACAAAATGTCTGTATGTTGTATGTACCAGTCACGGAACAAAGATGAAATATACCCCCCCCCCCAAAAAAAATTCACGTAATTTGATTAAGTAGTTATTTTTTATTCAAGAAAATCACATCCTACGACTATGTAATGGCCGGCCTTGATTAAATTCGATAAAATAAAAAAGGGGGGATAACTCAAATCGAGGTTTTAGAGGTGAAAAATAAGCCTCATGTTCAATACAGTTTAGTAATAAAATCGCTAAAAATCGTAAAAAGAAACTACTTGGTCAATTTACGTAATTTTTGGAATATGATATATTCCTTCTATACCGAGTACGTATATCATACGGAATTTTCTGTATTTTTTAAAACTTTTGATTGCTGCCAATTTGAATAAGCATCCTTTTATTCTCAAATTTTATTCTCGCAAAATATTTGATAATTATCGTTTTTTTAGGGTTTTTTGTGTATCATTTTCTGTTTTATTTCAGAATGTTTTGTTACATAATTTAAAAAATGTTGAAGCTAATTTCTAGTTCATTACTCGTTGAATTTATCTAACCCCTTTTTGGCGCTTGTCCAGACCTCCGCACTTCCTATGAAAAAAAAACAAAAAAAAAAAAAAAAAGAAATAAAAAAGGTGCTTGTGCAGAATAGTGGATTTAGAAACCAAATCATTGCAGGCGAAAACATTACGTACTTGCGTGTTATGTCGAAATTATAAGTTTCAAAAATTATTTTTAAAAAGTGATCCAGTAGATGTGCTAGATTTAGTTTTTACAAAATATCGTCCACAAGAACGGTCCAACATTTTGTATTTTGAAATGGCAGATTTTAATTGAAAGCAAGGGAGGTAATATTGGTTGCACAACTCTTCCACATCAACACGTACGATAAAACTTGAACAATTTACATGATTTTTGCTATTTTATTTCCGTCACAGGTATGTATATTATACAGATTTTTCTGTATGAGAGGGGAAGTTTAAACAACTAACCAATTTTTTACTAGTAACTCTATGTCCAACGGACAAGGTCGTAAAAGGATACGTATTGTCGAAATTCTCCTATACCGCAGTCAGAAGATCGATCAGAGCTGGGTCTGGTGTAAAGCTTGTGAAATATTAAGTCTCGATCCCATCTTAGTCAGGAGTTAAATAACACAAGTCGGTGCTAATGCACTTACTGATCCGCGTATTTTTTGAATCGTATTCCCAAGTTTAATTAAAGTTTTATGGGTTTTTTTTTTTATTCAATTGTAAGGTTAGAGTACAGAATAGGTACAAAACACCCTCCCCTCCCCATGTTAAGAATGGCTTTTTAAATAATAACGTTATTTCAGCACGGATCAATAAGTGCACTAGTACCCACAAGTCCAAACTATACTATAAACTAATCACTTGAACTCTATTAAAGGTAACAATTAAAGGTGCTTTAGAAGTTTAACATAATAATAATAACTAGGGGGATGGTTGAGAAGATGCAATGGATTGTAATAATGAAAGCGGCTGAAATATTAAGGAAAACCTTTGGATGTAGAGACTAATACACATGAGCTACAAACGCTGACTGGTTATATAGAAACTGCAACGGGAGTTGAACAAAAAAATAGATACCACATGGAGCCAACAAAACTGAAACTGATTAATCCGTAAGTTACCATCACTATCCCCCCTCCCCAAATGTGGTGCCGGCATCAACTGACACCACACTAAATAGATCAGAAGTTTTAAGGAAGATCGAAAGGTCGAGGAGAGAAAGCACTAACCAGACCTCCAGTGGATGAATGTAAAGAGGACTCGACCTTGGAGAGGTTTGTCATCCAAATTCTAATGATGTACATCATAGGAGTTATTCACTGTTTCTAAAAATATTTTCTTTTTATTTTCTGGTAGGTGTTTTCCTTTTTTTTTTCTTTTTTTTTTGTTCTGGAAAAAAAAATCTCAAAAAAGACACTGGAAAATATAAGGAATTGAGATCAATTCCTGGATCAAATTCAAACAAGTTTGCATTCTGGGAAATTTTAAATGATTATACCGAAATTGTCTATTGTAACAAATATGTCGGTTCTTTTTAAAAATAGAAGAGTTTATTTGTCACTTTTAACCAATTTTCATTTCGTGGTTTGTGTTTGGTAAATAGAAGAAAAAGGATCATATTTCAGAAATAATTTCGTGGAAATGCAACGATTAAAATTACCCTCTCCCAACCTTCTCATTTAAAATCAAAATCAAAATGGCTAAATGGTTCTATTATTTCAAAGTTTTGTAATAATTTATATATTTTAAAATGTGCAACTGAGACCATTTCCCTTAATTCTCCTGGAACATTTATTTGTATAAGCACAACACACATTCCAAAGTCTTTAGCATTTTCCTGGCACAAAAACCAACTCCACTGACAAATCAAGATGCTATCCTTCTTATCAGAATCAAATTCCATTACTTTCTCCTGTTGTCTCTTAGACAAGGAAACAAATCTTACTGACTACAGAATTGTTTAATGCAGATAATCTTGACTCGTGTTTGTTTTACACTAGGTTTTTGGTTATCTGACGATTTCAAGTGAAGGCTTTATTTAGCTTATGGGGAAAACGCCAGATAAGAGAAAAAAACAAACAAGAAACTGTTAATATCGTGGCTGACTGACTTGTTAAAAAAGTTTTAATTCTTTTACCCCTTGGGTAGTTATAATTACAGCAGCATTTTTTTATAAGACTATCTTCAGATATTATTTATTCTTTTTTGTTTTTTCTTTTTTTTTTACCATTTTTTTTTTAAGTAGAAAAGAAACCTAGTATTGCTGAAGATACAAAAAAATATTTTATCGCATATTTTTTTTTACGTTTCTTTATACTAAAGCAAAAAAACAAAACAAAAAAATCTAATGTTCTTAATAATATGCATCAATATTCCATGAAAGAATTAAGCTAGACAGAATCAAATATCGATTTTTATGCCAGATGCTAATTCGGGTCAGAAGTAGGAAACCCGGGACACTTAATTCTATGTTATATTATTTATTTACATTTTTTTTAAAATCAAATCTATTCTGTTCTCAGTTAAACGGAAAGTAAGAGTTATCTGCTGAATTCTGAGAAAATAAACACCAGTATGAAATAAAACGTGCACATAAATAGTAACTTTTAATGCTACTAAGAGAAAACTCCTTTCTTTTAACAATTATGAGAAATCTTTTCAAGCATTGATTGTCATGACTAATAACATCTGAAAGCTCATCATTCAAACTACTCAATCTAATTTTTTTTTTAGTCAACACTTATCAAGGCCCGAAGGCCACGCAAGGATAAGGGTTAATGAATGTAAGGTGGTAGTACAATAATCGTTAATGGTGTAAATTGGGTAGAATTTGTTTATTTATGGGGCGGCTCAACAAGAATTTGTTTACATTGGATTTGAAGGTTACTATGTTGTATTCAATCGGGAAGCAGGGCAGTGGAACAGTGTTCTACAGGTGGGCAGTTCTAGGAAAAAAGCTTTGTTCATGGAATCTGTGTTTAGGTTTAGGCCCAGATAGAGAGTGGAGGAAATCATATATAGTGGTTGTAGTTAGTCGAGTGTATTTTGTGAAAGTTTGGCAAGGGGAGACCGTAGGTTGGAGCTCAGTCGAGCAGTTGCCATGAAAATAACGATATCCACAGATAACATCAGTTGGAACAAATGTATACTCTATAAAGCCACAATTTGACCATTCATCGAGTATTGTTACCATATCTGGGCTAGTGCACCAACCACTAGTCTCTCTCTCTCTCTCTTGGAAAGGGTTAAAAAAAAAGAATCTCTAATCTAATAGGTCCCGAACTATCTACCAAGCTTCATCGCTACAATTTTGCATCCTTGTGCTTGTTTCTGACGAACTGGCTGAACTGGTGCCCCCTTGATGTAAATACCCCTGACTAATCCAACAATCAGCAAAACCCCATTTGTTTACTGTAGATGTCCCAAATGCTAGAGAACTTTCTACTCTAATAGCACCTTTACTATAACCGCTAGGCTTCCTTAACTGTATTAACATGTAAAAGTTTAAATGCGAACAAGCAGTTCGCTCCACAACTCTCCACTTAGGATATTCTCTTTTTAGTTAGCACCTGGGAAGGTTGTGCAAGCTGAAAAATATATTCTTTTTTCTTTTTTTACAAGATAGTTACCACGTATCAAGGCCCAAAGACCACTCGAGGATAAGGGTTAATGAATGTTAGGTGGTAATTTTCTAATGATTAATGGTGTAGATTTGGAAGAATTTGGATTATTTAAAGGGACGACTTAACAAGAACTTGTTTACATTGGACTTGAAGGCTACCATATTGTAATTGGCCGAGAAGCAGTCCAATGGAACAGTTCCACATGTGAGCAGTTCTAAAGATTTTGTCATCCAAAGTAAGCAAAACATTATAAAATATCTTTTTGTG
Organism: Euprymna scolopes; assembly: GCF_053919585.1. Taxonomy (NCBI): domain Eukaryota; kingdom Metazoa; phylum Mollusca; class Cephalopoda; order Sepiida; family Sepiolidae; genus Euprymna; species Euprymna scolopes. Next base: position 17,146,118 of record NC_136483.1, on the reverse strand, counting down.
TATTGGCTACCATTATTTTATCTTTTAACTCTCTTCTTTCCATAATTTGTTACTTATCTTAATGCTTTCTTCATAAAGAAAACTATTTTGATTATTACAGTTTTTCCTTTCATCTTAGGATGAATTCAGGTCCATGTTATTTTCATTTTAAACCAGCTCTTATTTCTTATAAAATATAAAGAATAAGATATATAAAATATGTTATTGAATAAATGCTGGAAATTTCAATAAAATTGGATAATTTAATGATGCTTTGAAAAAAAAAAATTTTGTTTGTTTACAAAGAGTAGTCTCTTAGTGAGAGGTCACTTTTTATAGATGATGAGAGAGAGGGTAAACCCCAGCATACCATTTTCCTAAGGGTGCAACTGAAAATTTTTTTTTTTTTCAATTAATGGATTAAGTATAAAATGCCCCCCACAGTTTTATTTATTTATTTATTTATTTTTTTTTTTACAAGTTCTTTTTCAGAAGAACCTTTTATTTATAAACATATCTTTTAGTGTTATTTTTAATCAATGGTTCGCCATATTAAATTGATAGCTATACTAGGTTGTTTGATCATGTAGAAAAATGTAGCATATGTGTGGACTCTTTCAATTACCTTATTTTCCAGTCAGATTTTATAAATTTCTCTGGGAAGAAATTGAACATATCGCCAATAAATAACCGACAAAAGAAAGCAAATTATTTGAGATTAATAAATGCACATAAAACTTATCTCTAGATGTTGGTCGACCATTTCCGCAGACAATTATATATATACATACATACATACATATCTACCTCTATATGCATACATACTAATATTGCGAAGCAATTATTTTTAATGCTCTGTGAATATGTACAAAGGAAGTAGACACCCTATACTCTCCAAACCTGCTAATCATGTGTGTAACCTAAAACCAACTCCTACTCAATCAATCTATTTTATTGATCTATTGACAAATCAGTTGGTTCTCATATTGCAAATGTCCATTCTTTGGATATTTAACATTTAGAAAAATTTTATCCTTTTCTTTTTTTTTTTTTGTATTGCTGCATCTTTCATTTCTGCATTGGTTTAGTGCATCAGCAAGGTAGATAGAAAGGCAAATGCTCTTTTTGTTTTATCTATACTTTTCTTCATGAGGGTAAAGTTAAACAAAAGCGTCGTTGTTAATGAAGGGGAGGAGGGGTCAAGCTCTCCAGAAGTGATAATGAAAATAACCTAGATAGTCGTTTCAGTAAGAATTAAGGCATCTAAAACGACAATCTATAAATTCAATGTCTAAAGTCTGATTAGATTTCAATGTTATAATGTTGCTTTTTTTAACGTTTCAGAATAATATTCTGTGACATTTTAATCGGCCCAATATGTTGTAAATGAAAGTTTCTCAAAACGGAAAGAAAAAAACAAAAAAAAACAAAAGAAATTCGACTCAGCCTTTTTTTTTTTTTTTTTTTAGCAAAAAAGGCATTTATCCTTGGTATTTCCAACAACACATTGCCTCTTGTTTAAAACAGTTCATTTCTCGCATTGACATGTCTTTTTAAGATGCTCTCCTCAACCATGTGTCACTTGCTGTTATTTTCTGACTATGTCTCGAATACACGCTTCTCTGGTTCCGTTTCTTTTTGTCTCTGCTATGACATCACTTTATGCAGCCGGGCTTGGTCATTTGCATATGTTAGCTGTCGTACAACTGCTGCTAACCATGCTAGCGGCTCCGTTACAAGATGTTACAAACCAATTAAAGCAAACAAACAGATAAACAAAACAACTTTAGATGTGTCTGTATAATTATGTCTGTTAGTCCCACCTAACCTTGCTATTCAATGATGTCAACACACAAGCATCAAGTGCCAGTATTCTCTTCTCTTTTGTTTTATCATAACTTTACAAATATTCCTTAAAGAGCAAAAATTAATGTTTTAAAACTAAAATGCAATTGTTATGTGTAAAAAGAAAACAAAATCATTTTTTTCATGTAACTTTCAAACTATACTAATCTTTTATTGGTGTTCAGTGGATTTGTCTTTCCAGCTCTTAATGTTATCGCTAATTCCATTTCATTTTTAATGAATAAAAACATGCATACACTTCTGTGTACTTAAAGCTGAGCAAAACTTTCATGAACAGAGTTTCTTCTCAAGGACTTCTTATCTGTGGAACACATTACTACAGGACTGTTTCCTTGTTAACTACAACATGGTCTTCAAGACCAATGTCAACAAATATTTTCTGAGCCTTCTTAAATAATCAAACTCTGCACATGCAAATTACTATTTCTGATCCTCTCATAGTATGATTCATTAGCCAACTGATATCCTTATTAACTCGTATGCTCGAATGGTTTTTGGCCTTAGTATGTGGTGACTTAATAGTGTGTTTGGGTATATATATATATATATAGAGAGAGAGAGAGAAAGATTAGAATATAAAAATGCGAGCATGAAAAGTAATATGGTTAAGCTTAAACATGGAAAAGTAAAGGACTAGTTGTTAAAACTGGAAAAGAAAAGGACAAGATATTCTAGTAAAAAAGTTATAATAAATGTATAACTTCAAATATTACAGCATTAAGAATTGATTACATAATGTTATAAATTGAATTTTAAAAATATTAATGCTTTAATATTTGAAATTATAAATTTACTATATTTTTTACTAGAATATCTTGTTTTCTTTTCCAGTTTTAACAACTTGTGCTTTACTTTTCCGTGTTTAAACTTAACCATATTACTTTTCATGCTCGCATTTTTCTATTGTAATCCATGATTTTTCCAGGCGGTGAATTGGTAGCAACAGTAGTCGCTAAAGCGACGTGGTTGTTATGGAGACTAGTCATAAAAAACGTAGCTCACCTCCTTACTTTTTTTTTTTTTCTTTTTTTTTTTTACGATTTTGAACACCACTAAATTCATCTTTTGTTTAACTGAACGAAAATTGAAAACTTTTTGCACATAAGCTGAGAAGGTGATCTGTAAACTATAATAATTGTTTGGAATTTGTCGAAAAATGAGTGAGCCGTGAAGCTTTAAAGCAGTTCTAAATGACTAAAACTGCCACTTAACCGTGTTTGAATGATATATACTAGCATGAGTGCCCGGCGTTGCCTGGGTATTTGAAGGTGTATGTTGAGCAAAACAAAAAAAAAGCGGTCAATTTTTATAAACTTTGACCCCTATTATGACCCCTTAAAATTTATTGTTTTGGGCTCAAATCAAGTTATTAAGTTAGATCCATGTCCAAGGAACCTATATCTAAAATTTCAACTGTTTAGACCCAAAATTGTCGGAGGAGTTTGGTAGAGTTCTCAAAGGTCAAATCGTTGAACTTTGACTCCTTAACAGCCAAATTCCTGGCTGAAAACCGATTACAAAGATTTTTCCAAATATCAGTACCCTGTGTATCAAATTTCGAGTCTGTAGACTGAATATTGACAGAGTTATTGCGTAGGAAAATGTACACAGACACGCAGACACATTCACTGTTTTAGATAGATAAACAAAACTACATACGCATACATAAATATATATGGAAACAATTTTGTGTTCCCTGTAAACTTTTTACGCAAATATTATGCAAGTATAAATCATGTAGAATATCTGCATGAATATAATTACACGTAATAGTTAACTGAAGATGATCATCCAATAAGAAAACCCAAAAAAACTAATAGGGAATTAATTAAAATTAACGTTTAAAAGAATATGCAAATTAGCTAGATCTTTTAGTGAATGCAATTCCATGACCCATATATAAGAAAATTGTATTTTCTTTTTAAATAAGTAGAAAATATGGTTTTTAATATGAATATCAATACACACAAAAGAAAACCGAATTTATAGGAGTATAGATATAGATAGATAGATAGATAGATATACTAGCATTACTGCCCGGGTGTTTGGGGGTGTATGTTGAGCAAAAAAAAAAAAAAAACCGGTCAATTTTTTTAACTTTGACCCCTATTATATGACCCCTTAACATTTATTGTTTTGGGCTCAAATCAAGTTATTAAGTTAGATCCATGTCCAAGGAACCTATATCTAAAATTTCAAGCGTTTAGACCTAAAATTGGCGAAGAAGTTTGGTAGAGTTCTCAAAGGTCAAATCGTTGAACTTTGACCCCTTAACAGCGAAATTTCTGGCCGAAAACGGATTACAAAGATTTTACTAAATTTCGAGTCTGTAGACGGAAAATTGACAGAGTTATTGCATAGTCATCCCGTCTTTTCAATTGTCTAGTCTTAATTTAAACCTACGTCACTTAAGGGTTGGTGGTGGTCGTAACAGCAAAGACGTCACGTTTTTTTCCCGTTCTTTTCCTCCTTTGCAGTACGGGTTCGAGTCTGCCTTCCTACTATCACTTTTTTTTTTTTTTTTTTTTGCTCAACACAGCAAAGTATATATATATATATATATATATTATATAAAGAGCTATTGGGTTTATTCATTTTTTATTAGAGATTTTGTTGTATTTAATTGTTTCGCTTGCCTAAATGGCGAGGGGGTTACCTACCCGTTGTTTATTTGCGTCACCCACTCTTTTTAGGAAGGGGTATATTTTTTTATCATTATTGATTTTATTTATTAAATATTTAAATATTTTCTTTATTTAAATATTTTTTAAATATTTCTGAGTGCATACAAGTCCTCCATGAAAACGTGTTTCTGGGTATCACTCATTGATTCTTGTTAAAATTTTAGCCATGCTGACGATGGGTGATACCCAGAAACACATGTTCATAGATTACTTTTATGCACTTAAAAAAACTTTTCAGTGTTTTTTTTTTTTTTTTTTTTTTTTTTGTTTTTTAGGGCAGTCTTTGGTCCCTTTTTCTTTTGAAAAAGAGATGATATTCTCGAAATATTAAGACCATTCCGCGAACAGGGTGTTGCATTGGTGTGATGTATGGACAAACGAAAGAAGGTCTTATTTGTTTTGTTATTTTTTAACTTCGTATATCCATTTATTTTTCAGAGATTTCCGTTTTACGATATTTCAGTGTTTTTATTTTTTTAAGGGCAGTCTTTGGTCCCTTTTTCTTTTGAAAAAGATAAATTCTCGAAATATTAAGACCTCCACCATCTCGGATATATCAAACAGTAAGATAATGTTTACTGATTTGTTTTGTGATTATTTTGAAAAATAAATGGAAATACGAAGTTAAAAAATAATAAAACAAATAATTTTGTTTGTCAATTTTTGTTCATCCGTCATACCAATATTACAGCCGATTCCCTGCATTGCTATAGCCTTCTCATACTCCCCCCTCTCTCTCTCATATATATATATATATATATATATATGAATTTTTCTCTCTCATTTTAATTCATACTAGGTTTTATGATCCAATCTTTAGGTTTGTATACATATAATTGTTGGTTCTGCAGGTTTCCCAACACAGCGTTCATTAGAATCAACATAAACTTGTATTCCTAACTGAACCTACATACATAAATACTCTGAGTTTTATCATATTTTTATCAGTTTTATTTTTTAATGTTTCGGACATAATTGTTTTTGCTTCATGATGATGAGTGATATTTCCTGGTTTTTCTGTTAGTGTAATTCTTTACAATATCTCGGTCATTACGAAATGGTCTCTCAAGGAATGATCTTTTCAGAAATTAATGAAGGTATGGTTACTGGAATTTAACATTCTATTATTTCTACTTAGGTACTGGATCGATTTTTTTTTAATTCACACAAAATATACTTTGTCTCTGGGAGTGTTCTTCGATAGGTTTTGTTTTGGAATGTCCCCAATAAGTATTGACAATTAAAAAAATTCATTAAAGAAGAAACAATCCGATTTTGACCTGTTAACACTTTCATACAGCCTAACAGCCCAAATGCATTTGAGAAATTTTACCACCGCATAAGTAGAAGAGCCCCGCCTATAAAATAAACAGTAGGTTCTTTGGTAGGACAAGGGTGTTTTCGAGATGAATGTTTCTGTTTAGAGCATATTTGATCCATACTTGCCTTTTGCATTTAAAACTTTAATTCAAGCAAATGAACAAATAATTTTATAAAAACAACAGGTTCTCTACAGTGCAATGTAGACTACATTGTATTGTGAACTAAGTCACTGCAAGGAGGTATATGAGCTTCCTCCCAGTGTACCGTGGTGGGTCCCCGACTAGAGTAGGCAATCAATCGATTTGATAAAAAAATCTGCAATTTCACCGATTTCAATGACAATAAATGTATTGAAAGTATTGACCATTTGTTGATTCTCATTTAATCCCGGGCAGTGTCCGGTTTCCCAACTAATATATATATAAAAGGGGGGTTCCAAAAGTAATGCCTCCTATTTTTTATTCCGCCCGAATGGATCAGAGTTAATTGCAAAAGGCATTGTTATGATGACTGCACTTATGCATTCATGACTTAAGTTTAATCTCTCTGTTGCAGATATTGACAGTGTGAGATTCTAAGAAAGCAACCCCTGTCATGGGCGTGAGTAAGAAGCAGAGATACATCATTGAATTCCTGGCAAAAAACGCATTGAGAATAGTAGTGGTTACTATGTAGAAAAATAAATTCTGGAGCATAAAATGTTGCTCGTTTTAATGGTGCCACTTTCGTCTTCATAACTCTTCAACCTTTTGAGTTAAAAATAGGAGGCTTTACTTTTGGAATGACCTTCGTGTACGTAATTTGAGTTGAGCATAATGGGAGCGATACACGATATACCATCAGCGTATTAAGCGATGCTCTTTGTGTAAACAAATCGAGCTTAGATATTCGGACAATGTCAAAACATCGTTAAGTCACTACCCGCATAGCAGCTGCCTTTTAGTGTAATAGTTAGAAGCCGTGACTGTTTTATGGGCGGTTGGGTTTCGATCCTGGCTTGAGGTAGTTGCCTGTCTAGCCACACTAATGAGCTGTGATACAACGAAACAGTACTGCATGTGGATGATTATATATATATATCGTCGTATAACGATTAGATCACTCTGACTGAAGTAAAAAACATTTAAAAATAAAATGTTTCGATTCAACGTTATTTCACGCAGTTAATGGTAGCTGAATGAATAAGGTCTTTGCTAATCAAGCCAGAGATGGTTTGTGTTGCTGGGTTCAAATCTATCGACTGGTGTTAATTATGACACCCTGCACTGAAGATTCCCGAAAGGATGAAACACTAATGTCTGTAGGTATTTAATTATTATAGTAAATAATATATATATATATATATATATTATATATATATATATATATTATATATATATATATGCTTGTACTTTTTGTATGTACATTATAAAATCCCAACACATTTAAAGTATCTTTTGATCACTAAAAGTAAAAACAAAGGCATAATTGGTATTTGTAAACTGCCAAATATTCATATCTGACCTATTTTAAAATGGATTTCCCCAAATTGAATATAATGGTTTAACTCTCATTGACTGAAACAATTTTTAAAACTTGCTCTTTGCATCTTTATTTTAATCAAATTTATATCCATCTAATTTTAAATCAATTAAAAACCAATATTCATTTTATTTATTTGAAAGGTATTTAGTTGACAATTGTTGTTGTGATGAGAAGAACTGTTTCATAACGATTTTAATCCTTAAATAAATTTAAAATTTGAAAGGTTAAAATATTTTGCTTTTACTTATTTATATAAATTTTTTTTTAAATATTAGCAATAAATTATATAGTTAGATGAACAAAGCAACCAAGAAATTTTCTCGCGTCTTACTATTGAACAGTAAATACATATAATGTTTTCTGGTCATCTTGGATTTTTTCTTGTTACTGGACATAAGCAATGTTGTGTCAGAAATGTAATTAGAGGTTGCACAACCCTTGCTTCATTATAATCTCATTATTGTGCAGGAGCTTTTATAGAGAATTAGCCTGGGTGCCCGGCGTTGCCCAGGTGTTTAGAGGTGAGTGTTGAGCAAAAAAAAAAAAAAAAAAAAGGAAGTGGTAGTAGGCAGGGAGTCTTGAACCTGTACCGCGAAAAAGGAAAAGAACGTTACGTCTTTGTTGTTGCGTCGATCGCCAAACCGGAAGTGGCGAAGGTTTAAATTAAAGTTAGTCAATCGAAAAGAGGGAATTACTTTCGAAAATATCTGCAAAAAAAGCAACCCCTCCTTGTAGAAAAGTTCCCAGTTGAGGGTGAAGGAATTAATGTTTTGTAGCCAGTTTTTCGATATTTGTCGTCCAAAGGGTCGAGCTTCAAAACGATACCGATCTCGGGAAAATCCGTCACCTCTGTCGAAAGTTATCCATTATCTCTTAAGACGAAAGTAGGTCAGTTTAGAATCACGGAGAATATTTACAATGAGTAGACTTCAAAAGGTAATTTAAAGTTAATGCTGAAATCATCCAATTTAATCTTAACACTATTTCTAGTTTAAACCTGATTAAGTACATTTTTGTTCATTTTCTATAAAAAAATTTTTTTAACTCCTTTTCATCCCCAAACAAGACGTATTTCCACTTGATCATGAGTTATTATTTAGGATCATGTCTAACAGGGGATTGTGTGGCGTTGAGTAGCGAGATAGATAGTCACGTTACTTTAAAATTTATGTATGAATAATTAATCCAACTCCGAAAAGTGGGAGGATAAAGATTATATTGTACAGAAGTATTAATAGGAATAGCAATTAATATTAATTAGTTAATTAATTAATATAACAAGCCACCCTAGTTTAGTAAACAGGTAAATATAATAAAATTTTCTTCAATTATAACTTGGTTTTTTAAATCTTTCTTGCTGATAAATTTCCAGTGCGTGAAGAGATATTAAAAGCGTCTGGTCGATATTTCAAAATATCCAATTAATTTGAAGATGTCAATTAAGACCGCCATCTTCTCATTTTTTTTTTTTTTTTTTTTGTAATGTATAACTTATACTTCCGGTATCTAACCTACTTTTAATCATTGAGAACTTTACTGTTTGTATGCATTTGATAAAATTAGTTTAGCCTCATTTCTGAGTGCAGTTGATTTCCATATCTAATTACTGATGCCCAGATTTGAGTTTAGTATGCTATACGAAATCTTTTTAGAGTTTTATACAATGGATAAAATTGCATAAAATTTCTGCCTTTAATTATACCAACGGACTTTTCTAACTTTATCACCATTTTGACAGCACTTGAACCAGTATACACATTTTGACACGGCAGCTTGTTGCAAGACTTGACGTGTCATTATTAACATGCAAACAGCAGTCATTTATGGCAAATTAACCATTAACACAAGATCGGTAGGAAAGCAGAACAATATATGAAGTAGATGCTAGTCTAGCCACAGTTAAAAGCTGTGATACAGCGAACCAGTCTGTCTGTAAATGTCACACACACACACACACACACACACACACACACACACACACACACACACACACACACACACACACATATATAATGAAAACCACAGGAAGTAATTATATTGTATCACTGTTAGACATGGTGAACCTTTCAAGCTGAGATGAATTGTAGTAGGCAGTGTTCTACACGGCTAGACGATCCACAAAAGCAGGAGAAACTGTTTCTGTTTACATCGACTTTCTGAGAACTCTGTTCACCATCTCTCAAACGTTATCTCTCTCTGCCTATCAAACTCTCTCTCTGTGTGTCTATCAAACACGTACTGCATCTCTGACTCCCCAATACGCAAACACTCAGTGTTTGTCCCTCTTAATGTAACTCTCTCCGTACGTCCGCCCGTCTGGGTCTCTCTCTGTCTCCCGCCCGTCCGTCCGCGTCTCTCCCTCTCTCTCTCCCCGCCCGTCCGTCCGCGTCTCTCTCTCTCTCCCCCCGCCTGTCCGTCCGCGTCTCTCCCTCTCTCTCTCCCCGCCCGTCCGTCCGCGTCTCTCTCTCTCTCTCTCCCCGCCTGTCCGTCCGCGTCTCTCTCTCCCTCTCTCCCCGCCCGTCCGTCCGCGTCTCTCTCTCCCTCTCTCCCGCCCGTCCGTCCGCGTCTCTCTCTCCCTCTCTCCCGCCCGTCCGTCCGCGTCTCTCTCTCTCTCTCCCCGCCCGTCCGTCCGCGTCTCTCTTTCTCTCCCCGCCCGTCCGTCCGCGTCTCTCTCTCTCTCTCTCCCCGCCCGTCCGTCCGCGTCTCTCTCTCTCTCTCTCTCTCCCCGCCCGTCCATCCGCGTCTCTCTCTCTCTCCCCGCCCGTCTGTCCGCGTCTCTCTCTCTCGCTCTCTCTCTCCCCGCCCGTTCGTCCGCGTCTCTCTCTCTCTCACCCCGCCCGTCCGTCCGCGTCTCTCTCTCTCTCTCCCCGCCCGTCCGTCCGCGTCTCTCTCTCTCTCTCCCCGCCCGTCCGTCCGCGTCTCTCTCTCTCTCTCCCCGCCCGTCCGTCCGCGTCTCTCTCTCTCTCCCTGCTCGTCCGTCCGCGTCTCTCTCTCTCTCCCCGCCCGTCCGTCCGCGTCTCTCTCTCTCTCCCCGCCCGTCCGTCCGCGTCTCTCTCTCACCCCGTCCGTCCGTCCGTCCGCGTCTCTCTCTCTCTGTCTCCCCGCCCGTCCGTCCGCGTCTCTCTCTCTCTCCCCGTCCGTCCGTCCGTCCGCGTCTCTCTCTCTCTCCCCGTCCGTCCGTCCGTCCGCGTCTCTCTCTCTCTCCCCGTCCGTCCGCGTCTCTCTCTCTCTGTCTCCCCGCCCGTCCGTCCGCGTCTCTCTCTCTCTCCCCGTCCGTCCGTCCGTCCGCGTCTCTCTCTCTCTCTCCCCGCCCGTCCGTCCGCGTCTCTCTCTCTCTCTCCCCGCCCGTCCGTCCGCGTCTCTCTCTCTCTCTCCCCGCCCGTCCGTCCGCGTCTCTCTCTCTCCCTCCCCGCCCGTCCGTCCGCGTCTCTCTCTCTCCCTCCCCGCCCGTCCGTCCGCGTCTCTCTCTCTCTCTGTCCGTCCGCGTCTCTCTCTCTGTCCGTCCGCGTCTCTCTCTCTCTCTGTCCGTCCGCGTCTCTCTCTCTCTCTGTCCGTCCGCGTCTCTCTCTCTCTCTCTCTCGGTCCGTCCACGTCTCTCTCTCTCTCTCTCTCGGTCCGTCCACGTCTCTCTCTCTCTCTCTCTCGGTCCGTCCACGTCTCTCTCTCTCTCTCTCTCGGTCCGTCCGCGTCTCTCTCTCTCTCTCTCTCGGTCCGTCCGCGTCTCTCTCTCTCTCTCTCTCTCTCTCGGTCCGTCCGCGTCTCTCTCTCTCTCTCTCTCTCTCTCGGTCCGTCCGCGTCTCTCTCTCTCTCTCTCTCTCGGTCCGTCCGCGTCTCTCTCTCTCTCTCTCTCTCCCTCCGTCCGCGTCTCTCTCTCTCCCTCCGTCCGCGTCTCTCTCTCTCCCTCCGTCCGCGTCTCTCTCTCTCCCTCCGTCCGCGTCTCTCTCTCTCTCTCTCCATCCGCGTCTCTCTCTCTCTCTCTCCATCCGCGTCTCTCTCTCTCTCTCCATCCGCGTCTCTCTCTCTCTCTCCATCCGCGTCTCTCTCTCTCTCTCTCCATCCGCGTCTCTCTCTCTCTCTCTCCATCCGCGTCTCTCTCTCTCTCTCTCCATCCGCGTCTCTCTCTCTCTCTCTCCATCCGCGTCTCTCTCTCTCTCTCTCCATCCGCGTCTCTCTCTCTCTCTCTCCATCCGCGTCTCTCTCTCTCTCCATCCGCGTCTCTCTCTCTCTCTCTCTCCATCCGCGTCTCTCTCTCTCTCTCTCCATCCGCGTCTCTCTCTCTCTCTCACCATCCGCGTCTCTCTCTCTCTCTCACCATCCGCGTCTCTCTCTCTCTCTCTCCATCCGCGTCTCTCTCTCTCCATCCGCGTCTCTCTCTCTCCATCCGCGTCTCTCTCTCTCCATCCGCGTCTCTCTCTCTCCATCCGCGTCTCTCTCTCTCCATCCGCGTCTCTCTCTCTCTCCATCCGCGTCTCTCTCTCTCCATCCGCGTCTCTCTCTCTCCATCCGCGTCTCTCTCTCTCCATCCGCGTCTCTCTCTCTCCATCCGCGTCTCTCTCTCTCCATCCGCGTCTCTCTCTCTCCATCCGCGTCTCTCTCTCTCCATCCGCGTCTCTCTCTCTCTCTCTCTCTCCCCATCCGCGTCTCTCTCCGTCTGTCTGCGTCTCTCTCTCTCTGTCGGTCCGTCCGTCTGTCTGCGTCTCTCTCTCTCTGTCGGTCCGTCCGTCTGTCTGCGTCTCTCTCTCTCTGTCGGTCCGTCCGTCTGTCTGCGTCTCTCTCTCTCTGTCGGTCCGTCCGTCTGTCTGCGTCTCTCTCTCTCTGTCGGTCCGTCCGTCTGTCTGCGTCTCTCTCTCTCTCTCTGTCGGTCCGTCCGTCTGTCTGCGTCTCTCTCTCTCTGTCGGTCCGTCAGTCTGTCCGCGTCTCTCTCTCTCTGTCGGTCCGTCCGTCTGTCCGCGTCTCTCTCTCTCCGTCGGTCCGTCCGTCTGTCCGCGTCTCTCTCTCTCCGTCGGTCCGTCCGTCTGTCCGCGTCTCTCTCTCTCCGTCGGTCCGTCTGTCCGCGTCTCTCTCTCTCCGTCGGTCCGTCCGTCTGTCCGCGTCTCTCTCTCTCCGTCGGTCCGTCCGCGTCTCTCTCTCTCCGTCGGTCCGTCCGTCTGTCCGCGTCTCTCTCTCTCCGTCGGTCCGTCCGCGTCTCTCTCTCTCTGGCGGTCCGTCCGTCTGTCCGCGTCTCTCTCTCTCTGTCGGTCCGTCCGTCTGTCCGCGTCTCTCTCTCTCTCTCTGTCGGTCCGTCCGTCTTTCCGTGTCTCTCTGTCGGTCCGTCCGTCTTTCCGTGTCTCTCTGTCGGTGCGTCCGTCTTTCCGTGTCTCTCTCTGTCGGTGCGTCCGTCTGTCCGTGTCTCTCTCTGTCGGTCCGTCCGTCTGTCCGTATCTCTATCTGTCGTTCCGTCCGTCTGTCCGTGTCTCTCTCTCTCTCTCTTTCTCTCTCTCTCTCGGTCAGTTTGTCCGTCCATGTGTGTCTCTCTCTATCTCTCTCTCTTTCTGTTGCTCCGTCTGTGCGTCTCTGTCTCTCTCTCTCTCTGTCGGTCCGTCTGTGCGTGTCTCTCTCTCTCCCCCTCTCACCATCCACCCGTCCGTATCTCCCCGTCTGTGTTTCCCCGTCCGTGTCTCCCCGTCTGCCGGTCCGTGTGTCCCTCTCCCTGTCCGTGTCTCCCCCCTCCTCGTCCGCCTGTCGGTCCGTCTGTCCATCTTTCTGTCAGTTCGTCCGGCCGTCTGTCTGTCCGTGTGTCTCTCTCACTCTCTCTTTCTCTCTCCCTCTCGGTCAGTCCGTCCGTCCGTGTGTGTGTTTCTCTCTCTCTCTCTCTCTCCCTTTCTCGGTTCGTCCGTCCGTATGTCTCTCTCTCTCTCTTTGTTGGTCCTTCCGTCCGTATGTCTCTCTCTCTCTCTCTCTCTCTCTCTCTCTGTCGGTCCGTATGTCTCTCTCTCTCTCTTTGTTGGTCCGTCCGTCCGTATGTCTCTCTCTCTCTTTGTCGGTCTGTCCGTCCGTATGTCTCTCTCTCTCTCTTTGTCGGACCGTCCGTCCGTATGTCTCTCTCTCTCTCACTCTTTGTCGGTCCGTCCGTGTCTCTCTCTCTCTGTCCGTCCGTCCGTGTCTCTCTCTCTCTGTCCGTCCGTCCGTGTCTCTCTCTCTCTCCGTCCCTCCGTGTCTCTCTCTCTCCGTCCGTCCGTGTCTCTCTCTCTCTCTCCGTCAGTATGTCTCTCTCTCTCTCTCTCTCTATCCGTCAGTCAGTCAGTCCGTCCGTCCGTATGTCTCTCTCTCTCTGTCCGTCAGTCCGTCCGTATGTCTCTCTCTCTCTCTCTCGGTCGGTCTGTCTGTGCGTGTCCCTCTCTCTCAGTCGGTCCATCCGTGCATGTCTCTCTCTCTCTCTGTCCGTCCGTCAATGTCTCTCTCTCTCTCTCTCCATTTTTGGGGGGAAATGAATATCTTATTCTTTTCTACGTAATACACTAGTTTTATCTTTGCTTTGATCCCCCTATTCCCCTGAAGATATTCCTGTTAACTTTTTAAATAGTTACTAAGTGACCCATGATCCGTTGGGTCATCATACATCATTGTATACATTTAATGTCCTTGATTGCTGTTGCTATTACTTTAGACGCTTCCACTTGCTAATTTATGTCATTTGTGTCATTTTCTCTTTTACACTGCTACTACCACTCTCTATATTCCAACACTCACACTTCCTCATCATGTTTTCCACAACCAAAACATTCCATGTGCAAGATTATCAGTCTTAGTAGTCCTATATAAAGTACTGAGGTCTTTGATCTTCTCAGTATATCATTTGTTCCACTTTTCAAACTATGAATTGTGGCAGCAAAAAACGGTAAAAAAAGTACCTTTCGTGCAACTGACCATAGATAGAAGTTTCCTATTGTCTTATTGTTACACCTTTTTCATCAAGGTCTGAGGGCTGATCCTGATTGGCCACTGTCATGACGTGAGTGTTATTTCCAGTGATAAAAAAGTTTATACCATTGTTTACCTCTTCCTGCTTGGTGTAGAAACGGATTGAGGGACCCTTTTTATTCTGGGTACTGCCCTGCTAATATGTGTTTTTGTTTTTATTCCTATTTTTATGAATGCCTCATTGTTTACAGCTTTTTATTTTTGTTTATAAAAATCTGCTCTAAGGGCGTGCTCAATGGTTTGCGGAGACAGTACACTATTTTTTTTATATCTGATTAAGATTTATTTTAAACTAGCCTGGTTGTTCGGCGTTGCCCGGGTGTTTGGAGGTGTGTTGCGCAAAAGGAAAAAAGTGGTAGGCAGGCAGGCTCGAACTCATGAATGTGGAGAGAGGTGTTGAAAAAATGGTAGTAGCGTGGGGAAGTCAAAAGCGTTGAAATTAACTGAAGTCAATCCAACGGTGACAATGACTTGCTAAAATGTCGACGACCCCCCCCCCCCTTGTAAAAATGACCGAGTTTAGGGTGAAGGAATTAGTGTTTTTGGCCAATTTTTCGATATTTGTCATTCGAGATGTCGAGCTTCAAAATGATACCGATCTTATCAGAATCTGTTGCCTCTGTCGAAAGTTTTTGCGATGCATACATACATACATACATACATACATACATACATTTAAACAGACAGTTGAGATTTATATAATAGATAGGAAGTATCTTCAAGTCTGTGTTATTGACAAACACCTACACAAAAACAAACTAAAGACAGCCAAGGGTGGTATCTATTCGGCATTCAAGTTCTTTGCATAGGAGTATGAAATGTCCGTCTTTCTGTGCGGCCACTAATTACTTTGAGTTTATAAAGTATACAAACTTGAGATTTGCTATGATTAATCTTCAGATTAATGTAAGGTGAGCATATTTATCCTTTTATTTATACAAGGATTCCCCAGAGAACATGAAACTCCTATTGATTTCCGTAAGATTAAATTGCACAAAATTCTACAAGAGCAAAATGTTTTTTGTGCACCAATCAAGTTTTAGTGCCAGGAAAGATATTCAGAACATCTGCAAATAAATTTGAAGTATTGTGAATGAATCTTGTTTTCGAAAATTATTTATTTGGTTTAATTGTTTAATTGCGTATTTGTCCTTTTGTAGTTCTTTTTTACTTTGTCTCCCCCATGAGGGCAAAATTAGACGCCAAGGTTGTTTTTTAATGTGGAGAAAAGGAATAAAAATAAAATTGCCTCAGTTGTGAAGGATTTCTCCTCCACTAACCGAGAACAAAAAGTTGAAGTGTAATGTAAGGACAGATACTACACTTTGATCTTGGCCCAAAGGCCAAGCAATACCTACTGGAAACAATTCATTGTATAGTTAGTTGCAATATCTTTGGCATCTTATGAGTATGACCGAAGACATTTGGATGATTCTATTTATAAACATGGGTTATAACAAACCAATGAGATGCCAAAATTGCTTTATAAAATATACTGAATCTCTTTGAATTCTTCATTCATAGCTTTCTGTCTTGACACGAGAAGACCATCATGCATTGCTAATCCTGATTGGATTAATTCCCAATCTGGAAAAGCTTGACTGGATTGATGCTGTTATTTTTCTTTGCTTCTATTTTTTATTAAAGAATGGCTCTACCCTCAAGAATGTTGCTATTTTATGTGTACCTGAGAAGGGGAAATCTATTTCCAAACAGTAATCTTGTAAATCTGTGATAAATCAAGAAGTTGTCAATCATTTCAGTAGAAACAGCCTACTCAGTGATATGCAATATGGATTTCGTCTTGTAAGATCAACAACTAATGTACTGTAATATCACACAGGATTAGTGAATCTATAGACGAGACTTTGCTTTCAGAGAAAGCATTTTTTGGGGTTCAACCCATTTTCTGATCTTTGTTAATGATTTCCCAAATCACATTCTAAGATCAACATTCATGCACATGACACAAACATCTATGACAATACTTTGAAACAAAATCTTTCTGATTTCCTCTCTTCTTGGAGTATGTGGTGCAATTGGGAAAAAGGTGGTTTCTCTCCTTCCACTACCTTGGCTCAGATCCTTACTTTGTCCCAATTAAAATGAATAGCTCTTACCTTGAGGTAACGCCTTGCTTTGATAAGCTTCTTGAACTGACCTTATTGAACACTTATATCAAATCTGTTGTTAAGGTTGCTAAAAATTGGTTGGATCATTCTATTATCCTAAAAGGAACTACACTTCTGGTGTAATCCTTCACTTGTCTAAAAGTATAAAAATAAAATACATTCTAAGATGAAGCATTGCTGCCACATCTTGGAAGATGCCACTCAAAGCAGCTTTTCCTGCCTTGACAGAGTACAAACCTGACTAAGAATGTAGTGGAGGGGGGGATGCACTCTTCTCTTCTTTGCAGCCTCTTTCACACAGAAGCTAGTCTTTCTCTGCTGCTCTATCGTTATTTCCATGGTATGTGCTCGACTCCGCTCTAATCGCTGGTTCCCCGAGTAATAACATTCACAACCAAAAACTCGTCTAGCTACAACCACTCTAAAATTTCCTTTGCTTCCTTTGTGTACATAAAAATAAACAGAGCTTCCATGAGCAAAGTTTCTTTCCTTAATCATTTGTAGAATACAATAATGCAAGCCTGCTTTCTAGCTGATTACAACATAATACAATGTGAACGAATTTTTGTTGAGCCGCCCTCTTAAATAAAATTCTGCCAAGTTCTTGCCATTGTTATCTGTTAATCTTCAGTGTTTTCCAGCATCCATCTGACAAACTCATTAATTCTTATGCATGAGTGCTCTCTCAGCCTTGTGAAGTTGTGACTCCTTGGTAAAAATAATTGGACATAATAGATCCGATTAAATATGAATTTTATATAGTCAATTCTATAGTCCAAGATGGTATCCATTTTACCAATCCAGTACTATGTAAACCAAGTTGGGAGCCGTGACTTCAAGCAAGTGGAAGTTGCAATATATTTTCTTGGTTGCAAAGCCATAAAAAAGTATCCAAATCAAATCAATAATCAATCATTTGTTCCTGATGAGGTAAAAATTTCAAGAAGAAATGGATAAAGATATTGATTAAAATAATATTACACGATTGTCTTGCTTTTTTTTTTTGCTTTTTTTTTTTTTTTTTTTGTCCATTCTCTGAAATAGAACACGTACATCAAATCCATTACCAAAATCGCTGGAAAAATGATGGAATCATTTTACCACTCCAGTAAATATCTCCCTGCTGATGCAATCTCTCTCTATAAGCGCCATGTATGTCCAAGGATGGAGTACTGTTGCCAAATCTGGGCAAGAGCTGCTAGAAGCAACCTATCCTTTCTTGACAGAGTTCAAAATAGACTTCGTAACCTAGTTGGTGATGTCCTTTTCTCTTCCTTGCAACCTCTTTCCCACAGAGGAGACGTTGCGAGTCTGTTTCTGCTTTATTATTATTTTCATGACAAGTGCTCGTCTTAGCTCCAATCTATGGTCCCCCCCTCACCAAACTTTCACAAAATACACTTGTCTAGCTGAAACCACTATCAATAATTTCACCCCCTCTTTATCTGTGCCTAAACCTAAACATGGATTCCATAAACAAAGCTTCTTTCTTAAAACTGCACGTCTGTGGAACTCTGTTCTGTTTGCCTGCTTTCCAGCTGACTACAATATGATTGTCTTCAAGTCTATGTAAACAAATTCTTGATAAGCCATCCCTCATAAGTAATCTAATTTACCAAATTTCCACTACTAACGATTACTATGATATTGTCCCGTTAACTATCATACACTCATTAACCCTTATCCTGGCCTTTGTAAAAAAAAAAAAGAAAAAAAGTCTTTATATTAGCTGTGTTCAACAGTTTCGCTCTCTTTGCTCTATAAAGCTTCAATGGTTTTTGTATTATTTTAATTATTCAATCTATTTTACTCATTTTGAATGTTATTTTCACACCGTTTCCACCGATGACCTTCTTCAGGTGTATCGTGTCAAAATTTGTAATCTGCACAGAATTTTGAAATAAATCCTTTATAATTCACAAGGGCAACATGCTCTGATTCTGTCAGTTATGACTGGGTCGAAGTTTTAACTTATTCATAATTGTAGTCTTAGTATCGCCTGCGCAGAAGTGTTTTACTAAGAATTGAAATTTACTTACTATTTGAAAGGTTTTTATTTTTTTTTATTTTTAATAATTTATTTTAGTTATTCTTACAACTTTTCAATCTTTTTTTTAAGTTTTGTTTTTGTAAGGTTTTTTATTTTTAATAATTTATTTTAGTTATTCTTACAACCTTTCAATCTTTTTTTTTAAGTTTTGTTTTTGTAAGGTTTTTTATTTTTAATAATTTATTTTAGTTATTCTTACAACTTTTCAATCTTTTTTTTTTAAGTTTTGTTTTTGTAAGGTTTTTTATTTTTAATAATTTATTTTAGTTATTCTTACAACCTTTCAATCTTTTTTTTTAAAGTTTTGTTTTTGTAAGGTTTTTTATTTTTAATAATTTATTTTAGTTATTCTTACAACTTTTCAATCTTTTTTTTTAAGTTTTGTTTTTGTAAGGTTTTTTATTTTTAATAATTTAGTTATTCTTACTTTTCAATCTTTTTTTTTAAGTTTTGTTTTTGTAAGGTTTTTTATTTTTAATAATTTATTTTAGTTATTCTTACAACTTTTCAATCTTTTTTTTTTAAGTTTTGTTTTTGTAAGGTTTTTTATTTTTAATAATTTATTTTAGTTATTCTTACAACTTTTCAATCTTTTTTTAAAAGTTTTGTTTTTGTAAGGTTTTTTATTTTTAATAATTTATTTTAGTTATTCTTACAACTTTTCAATCTTTTTTTAAAAGTTTTGTTTTTGTAAGGTTTTTTATTTTTAATAATTTATTTTAGTTATTCTTACAACTTTTCAATCTTTTTTTTTAAAGTTTTGTTTTTGTAAGGTTTTTTATTTTTAATAATTTATTTTAGTTATTCTTACAACTTTTCAATTTTTTTTTTTAAAGTTTTGTTTTTGTAAGGTTGCAGAAAATGTTGTGGACCTCTTGCTGCATACTTTGTGTTTGGTTTATATTGAGACAATTTTGTTTACCTGTATTAAGGCTCTATACACTTTTGTTTATGACATTGTGTAAATGAGCATACAACTCTCCTATACAATTGAACTGCACGCCTGTTGAACTCTGTTCCGTCTGCCTGCTTCCCACCGGACTACAACTTGGATGTCTTCAAGTCCAACGTTAACAAATTCCTAATGAACCGCCCCCTTAAGTAAACACTTCATCAAATCTCCACACTAACGTAATGTACTTGCAATAACCCTTATCCCTGAGTGGTTTCCGGGCCTTGATAAGTGGTGATCACTGTGTAAAAAAAAAAAAAAAATTGACTTTGCTTGCTAACAATGAATTGCAGCATTAATTTACTATCCAAGCAGTGTGGATGCATTATTCGTTTTACCCCCCACCTTTTTATCATTTTCCATCATAAACAATGAACAGCGAGGTATTGGAAAAAGAACGAAAAAAGAATGACTTTTGTCTGGTTTATTGTAGCAGTCAAAGAATATTGACCCAGAGTTTTATGGCATAAAATGCCAAAATAAGATTCAATAAAAAATAATAACTAATTATAATAATGAAAAAGAAATCACTGACCTAATTATAATAATGAAAAAAAAAATCACTGACCTAGAGAACTAATAAATAATAAAAAGCAAAGACAACTTCCAAGATAGATAAAAAAAAAAAATAGCAACAACATTATGAAAATAATGAATGTTTTATTGACCAAGATTTTTCTAATAAAAATCTACAATAATATGAACAGTTCGGTTTTCTATTTTATGGCATATCAATTCTTTTTTTAACACTGAAACACAATGCAACAAATGATAATAACCTATTGAATATAGCTGGGGAGTGGGATTCCTACCTTTTTTTTCAATCTGTATCTATTGAAATATTCGTGACCCCCCCCCCCCCGACATACACACACGCACATAATATAGAAAGAATCTAAACGATATTTGTAATTCTGTTTGTGGCTGCAAGTGAAAACAAAGCCCTATATCAAACTCAAACAACTTTTCTCAAACAAAATCTATGAGGAAATCGGATGATGGCATTTATTTTTCATTTTTTTTTTTTTGATTGAAAAATATTAAAAACCATACTTAACAATCAAACACGAATGTTGTTATCAAAAATGTTAACAATCCAAAACAAATGTTAACAAAATGTTAGCTAACAATAAAAACGAATGTTTGTTACAAAAACGCTTCTGCATTTTTGAGATACGGATTGATAATTTGTATTGTTTGAATATTTCTGACTACTGTCTTCATCTTTAGTGTTATTTGCACAGCATTTCAGTTAATATAATCTCTGACCTTCTTCAAATGTAGCTTGTCTGATTTCGGAATCTGTTTGCGGCTCTCAAAATTTATACTAGAATCGTCAGTAAGTAATAGGTAAAATTCAGTTGTAAGTGACACCCTTCTGGATGTTGAAGGTTCAATTCTCTGTGTGGGCGACTACAGTTGTTAATTATTTAAGACTTCTATCTAGTCATGGCTGACGGAACGAGTATATTCTACTCCTATGGATTAGATAGAGGGGTCTGTTTGATATTCAGTATAATTTTCCGAATTTGACAGAAAGATTCTTGAGTTTGACAAGATACACCTGAAGAAAGTTGGAGGTTACATCGGCCGAAATGTTATATGAATAACATTTAAGATGAGAAAATCTGAATGATGAAAAAAATAGTTGAAAAAGAAAACTTGAATTGATAACTTAAGCCAATTGTGAATCAGTTTTGTCGCATGTTTTTGTTTAAATTTTACAAATTCAGGGCAACTTAAGGAAGGGACATTTTTATTTTTTTTAAATTAGTCGTTTTTCTTTTAATGATACTACAAATGCTAAACCGAAAAAGATTAAGTAAAATTAATAAAAAAAAAAACAAGCAACCATCTATATATTTATGTGTTAAGTAAATACTTATGTAACATTGAAAGGGAACCAACATGTTGTAGACTCAGTCGCAAAGGAGACAAAGAACAGGAAAGAACTTCAACTCACTGTTTCAAGTTTTAAGAAAGGATCTTTATTCCTCATTCTCCCGCCACGCATGACTTCTCATTACGGCTGTGACATCACCCACGTCTCTAAGAACCTGCTCATTGGTTTGTGCACATGTTCTTTTTATAGTCTTTTTCTTTTTCCTTACCGCGGCATCGCTTCACACACAGCTTGGCATTTGCATATGTGCATCCGCACTCTGTTACACATGAATATAGAAAGGAGGCATGAGTGCGAGGGGATGTATATGGACATGGGGAGAGAACTTATACCATACAAAATAATAGGATGAGTATCTTAAGATATTCTAATACTTCATAGGTTGGATCAAAGAACTAGGAAACTTATGACTATGCACAATACCTAAAGGATGATAATGACTGAATCTATGCAAAGAAGAAAAGGAAGAGAACTGGTATGTGTGTAACGTTACGTAGCGTTACATTTTACTTTAGTAATTCATAAAAATAAAACTGGAAGGAAAGAAATATCTGGGTCGGCATTTTTCTTTCTTTTAACAAAAACCTTTATTAGCATTACTCTCCCGGCTCGACATCACCTTAAAAGTCCATCATTTTTGCTCCACTACATGCTGGCCGTAGACGACCATTTCTCAGGCGTCCATTTTTTTTCGATCACACTTTTTCTTCTCTGCGCAATGACTACAGCCAACCCATTCTTGCCTTCACTTTACACATTCATCTCCTTCGACTTTTAACTTTATTTCTCCTCGACCACATGGTGTCCTTTTTTTCCTTTTTCTTTTCGCACCAGCTCATACACACTTTCTAATTTGCATACGCGTTCAAACGCTGCTCCTACTGCTAATAAAATCGCTTGCCATCCATCTTTTGGCAGCTGCTGATGTTTTGTCATGTGCTGATATGTGTTCTGTTACATACCTTCCCTTCCAAAAAAAAAATTCTTTACAAGAATTTAATTAAACCTACACACTCTGTTACATGTATAAAAGACTATCTGAATAATATTATAAAAGAATTGAAAAATATGTAATCCAATATACAAGCATGATCGTTATTAACAAGAAATCAATGGTAAATGGCTGTTGTGATAACATAATGTGATTTTCAGCAGCTATTGGAAGAGGTTGAGTGTGTTGAAAATATGGAGAAACGTGCCACTCAGATTCCAGGGTGTAACGCCTTTTGTTGCCTCTGACCAATCACTTGTTTAAAAACTAGTGGCAGACCTGAACGAGAATTACCCCCCCCCCAATTTTATCCGGTATTCTGCAGTTGGTATTTTTTTTTTTTTTTTTTTTTTTTTTTACGATCTAACCCAACATAGTATAAACACCCCATCCTATCCAGGGTAAGAACAGCTTTCGGAATAAACACCCTCAATCTCGAAAACTATACTGCATACTAAAACATACTATAAAAATTAGGGGGGGGGTGATTTTTGTTAAAGTCTGCCAAACTAGCTAGTAAATAATAATAGACCAACATATTAAGAATAATTATAAAGAAATAAAATTATATTACCGAATCGCCTCCTTCAATGCGAGATGATATAAAAAATTCAACTAATATTATAATCTCATCAACAAAACTGTTTTTATTATGCTATAAAGTGTCCATTGTGAATTCTAATTTTCTCTTTTCTATCTCCATTTTTAGTTCTGTCTTTTGCAGATTTTCTATTTAATGTCTAAAGAATCAAATGATTTACAACCTTCTATTTTTGGACAAATCCCAGGGGTCTGAAAGAGGGACAGTTTTTTTTTTTTTTTTTTTTTTAAGTCCCAGACAAACATAAGTTTTGATGGCTTTCTGCCCATTTGAACTGTTGCTGTCTGGAACAGATGGACAATAGATTGTAAAAAATAAAAATAGTTTTAACATTATTAGAAAAACATATTCCAAGATATTACTAGCAGACATTTTACAGAGTATATTATAATTGGTAACCTAGATAAGTAATTTTGTAGGTGGTTCAGTAGCAATGATATTCATATTATAATTCCATATGTAAGTAGTTTTGGCATATAATTAGTGATGGGACGATTCCAGTATTTTTTCCGATAAAATTACTGATTCTGATTCTTCATAAATATATAAATATTCAACTATAGAGTTATTATTCTTTCCTGATTACTATAAAACACATGTTAAAGGTGCAGATGTTTTCTCAAACGTAAAACTACACTTGTGGGAGATGATCTATAGACTTTAGATTTACTGGTCATTTAAAATTAATAAATATTTATTATTTTATCATTATTACCAGCAATGGAAGATTTTGTTTTAAATAAAATCAAATAAAAAAGACAAAAGAATCGTCTTTAGTATTGGAAAATAGACACAAATTTTTCTGATTTCGATACAAATTCTGATGCCCCCACATCTCCAATTTTTAAGATTCCCAACTCCGATTAATCACCCCAACATTACAAACAACTTTTGTGCTTTTATTTGTTTGCACTACTAAAGCTCTAACGATCTTTTATTTTGCATATTTCATATTTACGTGATTGTTTATTTTGCATATTTCATATTTACGTGATTGTTTATTTTGCATATTTCATATTTACGTGATTGTTTATTTTGCATATTTCATATTTACGTGATTGTTTATTTTGCATATTTCATATTTACGTGATTGTTTATTTTGCATATTTCATATTTACATGATTGTTTATTTTGCATATTTCATATTTACGTGATTGTTTATTTTGCATATTTCATATTTACATGATTGTTTATGATGCATATTTCATATTTACATGATTGTTTATGATGCATATTTCATATTTACATGATTGTTTTAAATAGTGTCAGGAAATGAATAGTAAATAAATATAAGGATGGAAAGAGGAAAAGAAAAAAGGGGCTTTATTATGACATCACAATGTATTCTGAATTTGTGAAATGCTTTGATTTTGTAATCTTAAAAATATGATTGTCAATCAATATCTTTAGTTCGGAAATTATATTTAGTAATACTGACTTCCACAGGTTATGGTTCTGCTACCCCTCCTTCCTTTATTGAAACTATTTAGTTTTGTACTAAAATTATGAAATAGAATAAAATCTGTTACAAAATTAGACTAATTTGTAGCATGTATAGGTAAAGAGAATAAAAATCATAAAGCTAGTATCGAATAAAAATCATAAAGCTAGTATTGAATAAAAATCATAAAGCTAGTATTGAATAAAAATCATAAAGCTAGTATCGAATAAAAATCATAAAGCTAGTATCGAATAAAAATCATAAAGCTAGTATCGAATAAAAATCATAAAGCTAGTATCGAATAAAAATCATAAAGCTAGTATCGAATAAAAATCATAAAGCTAGTATCGAATAAAAATCCTAAAGCTAGTATCGAATAAAAATCCTAAAGCTAGTATCGAATAAAAATCCTAAAGCTAGTATCGAATAAAAATCCTAAAGCTAGTATCGAATAAAAATCCTAAAGCTAGTATCGAATAAAAATCCTAAAGCTAGTATCGAATAAAAATCCTAAAGCTAGTATCGAATAAAAATCATAAAGCTAGTATATATATTGAATCGGTTTTACTATTTTAAGTGCTGCAAGTATGTCTCAGAATAAAAAATAACACGAGAAAATTTTTCAGGTCTGCTCTTCGGTGTTCCAATCTAAAAGTGTTAACATCAGTCAGGTTGCATGCAGTTCTATCATTTATTATACACTCAAGACTTTTTCATTAGTTTATAACCCTTCCTAGTGTTATAGACTTCGTGCACATGGTAGTATGCTGTACATGGCTGTGTGTAACCACATGCTGGTTTCTGACGATCGCCTCTGGTTCCTGACGACCCCCGATGTTTATGTGCCATGGTTTTCTTTTGTCTTAATATTCCCATTCTGGTTCTGTGTCGTTATCTCATGTCTTGACGATTGCATTGTTTACAACTATCCAAAAACAACATGGATTCACAAGAAAAACACAAACTGCGATGCATTGTATGTAAGTCAGTTGAGTGTATGTAACATAGTTGCAGAAAAGGACGCCTAAATGCATCTTAGTTAAATTTCAGTATGTTAGCTAAGACATAACTGAGGCTATCATTGCTATTTGGTTGACCAGTTCTTATCATTTGTTGTATACTCCATCTTTGGCCCTCTACTTCAATTTGCTCAGATCTACTCCAATCTACTCGATCCCAAAATGCCTTGAACAACCCCGACTCCTAAATATATTAATTTTCAATCAGAAATCCTAAACGTCTGGTCCTTGTCTCAAAGTGACTGATGAACAGAAATACTCTCTGCCACTCTCAGCTGTCTCATCATACTTTCAATTAGTTTTTTATTTTTTCTGAATCATTTTTTCCATATTCTCTAGCATTTGCGATGGAAGGGGCAGTCCATAGTATCTCAGCTGAACCACCTGAAGTGCAGAGCACTTAAGGTATCCATCATCCCTCACAGATCAAGTTTCTGAGGAAGTATCGTTGAAAAAATTATTTCCTCTAGTTTTCAGCCACGCATTTGCCTGATCATGGCATGACAGTTATATAATATAAAAACGATAAACAACCACAAAATTCGCACATAAGCCTGAGGAGTCCTAGAGTGGATGAAACGCGGAATATTCAGTGTAGCTTAATCGCCATATATATTTTATAAATTACTAACTCGCTCTACCTACGTATTGAGCACTTTTGAAGTAAATACTTAAAGTTTACTCATAAGTCTCTCATATATTAATTTTATGTGAGTAAATTAAGTAGTTTTATATATATATATATATATATATATATATATATAAGACACTGATAGAATTCAGATGAAAATCCTGATAGATATTACTTGAAGTAACAATTTCAGGGTGGTCCTAGCCAAAAAAGAAAAGCTCAATATTTAAGAATAGAGCAATATATAAAATTTTTTGCCTATATTCCGATGGTAAAAACGATTCTTTTGTCTTTTTTTATTTGATTTTATTTAAAACAAAATCTGTCACTGCTGGTAATGAACATTTTGCTAACTGCATTTTATTTCCTCTGATGATCTGAGCCATTATTGAAAATCCATGGATGAAGGAAATTAATATAACCCCTTCTATATATTCCTTTTGTCAAACAATAAATTCTTAATTCGAATATATGTGTCTATATGTTGTTTTTTTCAGAATTTAAAATTTAACCACCAAACTTATATATATTCCTCATTAATTTCTGGGTAAATGTTTCGAGCAGAGAGAGATTTAACTATTAATGTCTTTTAAAACCTCACATTTTTTTTACATTTTTTTTTTTTTAATTCCTTAACAAAACTCTTCCTGTCTTGTTAAACCAGCATGACTATATGATCTTGTGGTGCCTCCTTTCTAGTTTGTCCTTTCCCCCCAAACATCTCATTGTTGTTCTGTGACAGCTCAAAACCGTTTCTGTTATCGGATGCTTTGAATAGGTCAAGTTCAAGCAGCATTTATAATTTACCCATTTTTGCTAGCAGTAATGTTTTAATTTTAACCCCCCTCCCCCTCACGTCCTATATCACACTGACTCTAAATTGTGTAATTATACCCAATACATCTGCAGGCTCTAAATGCTTATTATTTATAGTAGTAGTAAATTATGAAATTAACCTTCCCAGATAAAAACCGGTGTGTGTGAAGCACATTTAAGATCAGTAGTTTCTGCTGATGGGATCATAGCCGTATAGCCGTTCCATCAAGTCATCTGTCAATCCTATTGAAACCATTAATCGTCCCTTAAAACATCTCATCTGCTCCAAACTTCTTCATGAATTAGATAATGCACAATATTGATTAAGGCAAAGGTGCATATTTGTAGTACATCATTGAATAGCAGTAGATTGTTGGGACTTAATGATTTAAGCTTGGCAAACAAGGGTACTTTTACCAAATATGGTTGGATTGATGAAAAAATTGTGAATTTTATCTACAATTTAATTATTTTGAGGAAGTTGGGAGGAATTACCCTTTATTAACATTTGATAATTAGTGATGTTAACATTTTTACTTTTTTACCTCAAAGATGTTTCATGCCAAATTTGGTGCGACCCTATAGAGTAACTGTAGAGCCTCTAATTGATGGACAAACTAGCATAATTTTTTTTTTTTTTTTTACATAGTAGTCACCACTTATCAAGGCCCGGAAGCCACTCGGGGATAAGGGTTATAATTCCCAATAAAAATTTCTCAACTTCTAAAATACCGCCTTTTAAAGGCTAGTCTCTTCTTCCAGTCAATCTAGCTATTGGTACTGATATTATATTTATTACTTTAGAAAATATCAATATTTAAGTTATTTGAAATCTAAAATAGGAAATATCAATTTGAGAAAGTTATTGGATTTATTCAGGTGTAAACGAGTTTCATGCATCATAAATGTTTTTCAATATTACATTGCTGAAATTGTAAATAATATAAAAAAACAAATAATTTTTACATCTGCATTTTTGCTTTTTTAATGGAAATCACTCCAAACATAGCATGAAGCCATTTGAAGAATGAAAGATGGTTAGCGCAAAAATAGATGCTATTAACCATAGTCTTGAGGAAAAAAAAAAAAAAAGGTTGTAGGTACAAAGAAAATGGTGAGCAGGAAGAGAGTTTCACAATCTTGCAGTCCTTGGAATAAGAAACTATTACAATGAGGCATCAAAATAGCGAACTGAAAGCAAAGAATAGACCAAACAATTCTGAAAAACCCTTGCCATAATAGTATTCATAAAAAAAGATTGAGACTAGCAACATCACGTCTATCGGTATTTTGTTTAATTTTTGAGAGATGATCAAGGGTCTTGATGCAGGGCTTATGGCAGTCATTTTTTTCCATTCTGATTTAAGAATGAGCACTACCTTTATTTTGAACCTAAAAAACGTCTCTTGAAAATAAGTTAAAACACACAAATAAACTCAACCAGATAGGTGGAAGAGTAACTTACCTTGCCTTAGGCAGCAATTATTTGTTGCACATTTGTTTTGCACCCATGTTGTTCCATTAGTTCTAGTAAATAATACCTGAGAGAAAACTTAACTGTTGTTTTCTTTGATTTAGAGAAAGCTTATGACAAAATAGGGAAATCTGGCATTATAAGAAATATACATGGTTGGGGGCGCTTCCAAGCTTTCTTGAAGTTTCTATCAGAAATTCATTTCATTGTTCGTATGGATACCTCTCTCTCTCTCTCTTTGTCTCGCTCTCTCTCTTTGTCTCTCTCTCTCTCCCCCTCTCTCTGATATTAAGATTAAGGTGTACTACAAGGGAGTATTTTTTCGCTTCAATATAAATTATAAAATTTATAAATCCTGAAGTAGACTGTGCCATTTATGGGGGATAATTTTTTAAATCTCTACTTATATATAAAAGGCACTGTGCGTGTGGGTTTGTTCATTATGAGTTCTATAACGGCTGAGCCGATTTTTACAAAATTTCACCCAAATGTGCTTTGTGTCCAGGAATGTTTGTAGATAGGTTTTATATTGGAATGCCTCCAATAAGTATTGAAAATTGGTAGTTTAAAAAATGCGATTAAAAAAAGAAACAGTTCGATTTTGATACAAGTTAACACTCTTATACAGCCTAACATCAAAAGTGCATTTGGGAAGATTTATCACTACACAAGCAGAAGGGCCCGGTATATAAAATCAACAGTAGGTTCTTTGATTAGACAGAGGGACATTCGAAATAAATGTTTCTGTTAGTGCACAATTGAACCATGACACTCGAATTTTGCATTTTAAACTTTAATTCAAGCAATTATATAAAAATAATTGAATAAAATCAAGATTCTCTACAGTGCAATGTAGACTACAATGTATTGTGGATTAAGTCATTGTGGGGAAGCATGTGAATCTTCCTCCTGGTGCACCAAAGTGGGTTCCCGAATAGAGTAGCCAATCAATTGATTCGATTGAAAAATGGGCAATTTCACCACTTTTGATAACAATAAAAGTATTGGAAGTGTGAAACATTCGTTGGGTCAGGCAACATTTGGTCTCCTTGCTAGTATGCTATAAACCTAAACACAATGGCACAATAAAACGTCAATTGCAACTA
Source organism: Euprymna scolopes (assembly GCF_053919585.1). NCBI lineage: Eukaryota > Metazoa > Mollusca > Cephalopoda > Sepiida > Sepiolidae > Euprymna > Euprymna scolopes. Next base: position 17,116,666 of record NC_136483.1, on the reverse strand, counting down.
AACTATAATAAAATAAATGGGCAGCAAACGAGGATTTTAAATTCTCTAAATCATAAACCAATTGCGCACATTTCTGTTTCTATAGAAAAATGCACAATGACCCTATAATCGCACTCGATAGAACATGATATCCAGTTGTTAACAAAGATAGGTTCCTGGGAATCCTTTTGATAAGAAACTGACATTCATTTCGCATATAAAATATTTACAGACTGAATTTAACAAAGCTCTACAAATTCCACGTGTTTGCTCACACACATAATGGTGAGCTGATAAAACTATATATGATGACGTCATTAATACGATTAAAGCTGGATTATCAACCTACAAATTCTATTTCCGAGAACTCTCCCACACATAAAACATGAAAAAATAAGACTAGTACTGTTCGTCTTCAGCATATCTTCAATGGAAAGTTTATATGAAATGACCTTATAATTCAGAAGGGAAAAACTTTTAAATTACGATGTAGAAATAAATCTTGTAGAAGATTCTGATATGACACTAAAAGCCATACATGAAACCAGGAGAGAACTTGAATGTGTACTAGACACTGCCCTTGAGTGTCTAAGGTTTCTCTCTACGAGGGTTCGTCAAGATAACTTGGCATGAGGATATTTTTCCCTATCAGTAAAGTCTGATTAAATATTAAAAATCACATACTATTCACGGCCCAAATAAAATCTCCCCAATATGGCTAACCCATAGTGGTTAATATGAGAAATGGCGCACATTAAATAATGTTGCCTATACTTGCAGCACTAAGCTGGATACTTCACCAGACTCGATGAATTCTTGTCTTAGAATCCACTAATACTCAAAGACAACAAGACAGATGAAACATTTAACTGGTGAATTGGGGAGAGGAAAATCAATATTCTTAACTTCTTTACTCACTTAACAATTAAGATGTAAAGGAAATTTAATGGCATATTCATATATTTATGTATCTCATATGGAAAGGAGATTTAATGGAATATTCAAATATTTATGTATCTCATATGGAAAGGAGATTTAATGGAATATTCAAATATTTATGTATCTCATATGGAAAGGAGATTTAATGGAATATTCAAATATTTATGTATCTCATATGGAAAGGAGATTTAATGGAATATTCAAATATTTATGTATCTCATATGGAAAGGAGATTTAATGGAATATTCAAATATTTATGTATCTCATATGGAAAGGAGATTTAATGGAATATTCAAATATTTATGTATCTCATATGGAAAGGAGATTTAATGGAATATTCAAATATTTATGTATCTCATATGGAAAGGAGATTTAATGGAATATTCAAATATTTATGTATCTCATATGGAAAGGAGATTAAATGGAATATTCAAATATTTATGTATCTCATATGGAAAGGAGATTTAATGGAATATTCAAATATTTATGTATCTCATATGGAAAGGAGATTTAATGGAATATTCAAATATTTATGTATCTCATATGGAAAGGAGATTTAATGGAATATTCAAATATTTATGTATCTCATATGGAAAGGAGATTTAATGGAATATTCAAATATTTATGTATCTCATATGGAAAGGAGATTTAATGGAATATTCAAATATTTATGTATCTCATATGGAAATGAGATTTAATGGAATATTCAAATATTTGTGTATCTCATATGGAAAGGAGATTTAATGGAATATTCAAATATTTATGTATCTCATATGGAAAGGAGATTTAATGGAATATTCAAATATTTATGTATCTCATATGGAAAGGAGATTTAATGGAATATTCAAATATTTATGTATCTCATATGGAAAGGAGATTTAATGGAATATTCAAATATTTATGTATCTCATATGGAAAGGAGATTTAATGGAATATTCAAATATTTATGTATCTCATATGGAAAGGAGATTAAATGGAATATTCAAATATTTATGTATCTCATATGGAAAGGAGATTTAATGGAATATTCAAATATTTATGTATCTCATATGGAAAGGAGATTAAATGGAATATTCAAATATTTATGTATCTCATATGGAAAGGAGATTTAATGGAATATTCAAATATTTATGTATCTCATATGGAAAGGAGATTTAATGGAATATTCAAATATTTATGTATCTCATATGGAAAGGAGATTTAATGGAATATTCAAATATTTATGTATCTCATATGGAAAGGAGATTTAATGGAATATTCAAATATTTGTGTATCTCATATGGAAAGGAGATTTAATGGAATATTCAAATATTTATGTATCTCATATGGAAAGGAGATTTAATGGAATATTCAAATATTTATGTATCTCATATGGAAAGGAGATTTAATGGAATATTCAAATATTTATGTATCTCATATGGAAAGGAGATTTAATGGAATATTCAAATATTTATGTATCTCATATGGAAAGGAGATTTAATGGAATATTCAAATATTTATGTATCTCATATGGAAAGGAGATTTAATGGAATATTCAAATATTTATGTATCTCATATGGAAAGGAGATTTAATGGAATATTCAAATATTTATGTATCTCATATGGAAAGGAGATTTAATGGAATATTCAAATATTTATGTATCTCATATGGAAAGGAGATTAAATGGAATATTCAAATATTTATGCATCTCATATGGAAAGGAGATTTAATGGAATATTCAAATATTTATGCATCTCATATGGAAAGGAGATTTAATGGAATATTCAAATATTTATGTATCTCATATGGAAAGGAGATTTAATGGAATATTCAAATATTTATGTATCTCATATGGAAAGGAGATTTAATGGAATATTCAAATATTTATGTATCTCATATGGAAAGGAGATTAAATGGAATATTCAAATATTTATGTATCTCATATGGAAAGGAGATTTAATGGAATATTCAAATATTTATGTATCTCATATGGAAAGGAGATTTAATGGAATATTCAAATATTTATGTATCTCATATGGATAGGAGATTTAATGGAATATTCAAATATTTATGTATCTCATATGGAAAGGAGATTAAATGGAATATTCAAATATTTATGCATCTCATATGGAAAGGAGATTTAATGGAATATTCAAATATTTATGTATCTCATATGGAAAGGAGATTTAATGGAATATTCAAATATTTATGCATCTCATATGGAAAGGAGATTTAATGGAATATTCAAATATTTATGTATCTCATATGGAAAGGAGATTTAATGGAATATTCAAATATTTATGTATCTCATATGGAAAGGAGATTTAATGGAATATTCAAATATTTATGTATCTCATATGGAAAGGAGATTTAATGGAATATTCAAATATTTATGCATCTCATATGGAAAGGAGATTTAATGGAATATTCAAATATTTATGCATCTCATATGGAAAGGAGATTTAATGGAATATTCAAATATTTATGTATCTCATATGGAAAGGAGATTTAATGGAATATTCAAATATTTATGCATCTCATATGGAAAGGAGATTTAATGGAATATTCAAATATTTATGTATCTCATATGGAAAGGAGATTTAATGGAATATTCAAATATTTATGCATCTCATATGGAAAGGAGATTTAATGGAATATTCAAATATTTATGTATCTCATATGGAAAGGAGATTAAATGGAATATTCAAATATTTATGTATCTCATATGGAAAGGAGATTTAATGGAATATTCAAATATTTATGTATCTCATATGGAAAGGAGATTTAATGGAATATTCAAATATTTATGTATCTCATATGGAAAGGAGATTTAATGGAATATTCAAATATTTATGTATCTCATATGGAAAGGAGATTAAATGGAATATTCAAATATTTATGCATCTCATATGGAAAGGAGATTTAATGGAATATTCAAATATTTATGCATCTCATATGGAAAGGAGATTTAATGGAATATTCAAATATTTATGTATCTCATATGGAAAGGAGATTTAATGGAATATTCAAATATTTATGTATCTCATATGGAAAGGAGATTTAATGGAATATTCAAATATTTATGTATCTCATATGGAAAGGAGATTTAATGGAATATTCAAATATTTATGTATCTCATATGGAAAGGAGATTAAATGGAATATTCAAATATTTATGTATCTCATATGGAAAGGAGATTTAATGGAATATTCAAATATTTATGTATCTCATATGGAAAGGAGATTTAATGGAATATTCAAATATTTATGTATCTCATATGGAAAGGAGATTTAATGGAATATTCAAATATTTATGTATCTCATATGGAAAGGAGATTAAATGGAATATTCAAATATTTATGTATCTCATATGGAAAGGAGATTTAATGGAATATTCAAATATTTATGTATCTCATATTGAAAGGAGATTTAATGGAATATTCAAATATTTATGTATCTCATATGGAAAGGAGATTTAATGGAATATTCAAATATTTATGTATCTCATATGGAAAGGAGATTTAATGGAATATTCAAATATTTGTGTATCTCATATGGAAAGGAGATTTAAGTGAATATTCAAATATTTATGTATCTCATATGGAAAGGAGATTTAATGGAATATTCAAATATTTATGTATCTCATATGGAAAGGAGATTTAATGGAATATTCAAATATTTATGTATCTCATATGGAAAGGAGATTAAATGGAATATTCAAATATTTATGTATCTCATATGGAAAGGAGATTAAATGGAATATTCAAATATTTATGTATCTCATATGGAAAGGAGATTTAATGGAATATTCAAATATTTATGTATCTCATATGGAAAGGAGATTTAATGGAATATTCAAATATTTATGTATCTCATATGGAAAGGAGATTAAATGGAATATTCAAATATTTATGTATCTCATATGGAAAGGAGATTTAATGGAATATTCAAATATTTATGTATCTCATATGGAAAGGAGATTTAATGGAATATTCAAATATTTATGTATCTCATATGGAAAGGAGATTTAATGGAATATTCAAATATTTATGTATCTCATATGGAAAGGAGATTAAATGGAATATTCAAATATTTATGTATCTCATATGGAAAGGAGATTTAATGGAATATTCAAATATTTATGTATCTCATATGGAAAGGAGATTAAATGGAATATTCAAATATTTATGCATCTCATATGGAAAGGAGATTTAATGGAATATTCAAATATTTATGTATCTCATATGGAAAGGAGATTAAATGGAATATTCAAATATTTATGCATCTCATATGGAAAGGAGATTTAATGGAATATTCAAATATTTATGTATCTCATATGGAAAGGAGATTAAATGGAATATTCAAATATTTATGTATCTCATATGGAAAGGAGATTTAATGGAATATTCAAATATTTATGTATCTCATATGGAAAGGAGATTAAATGGAATATTCAAATATTTATGCATCTCATATGGAAAGGAGATTTAATGGAATATTCAAATATTTATGTATCTCATATGGAAAGGAGATTAAATGGAATATTCAAATATTTATGTATCTCATATGGAAAGGAGATTTAATGGAATATTCAAATATTTATGTATCTCATATGGAAAGGAGATTAAATGGAATATTCAAATATTTATGCATCTCATATGGAAAGGAGATTTAATGGAATATTCAAATATTTATGCATCTCATATGGAAAGGAGATTTAATGGAATATTCAAATATTTATGTATCTCATATGGAAAGGAGATTTAATGGAATATTCAAATATTTATGTATCTCATATGGAAAGGAGATTTAATGGAATATTCAAATATTTATGTATCTCATATGGAAAGGAGATTTAATGGAATATTCAAATATTTATGTATCTCATATGGAAAGGAGATTAAATGGAATATTCAAATATTTATGTATCTCATATGGAAAGGAGATTTAATGGAATATTCAAATATTTATGTATCTCATATGGAAAGGAGATTTAATGGAATATTCAAATATTTATGTATCTCATATGGAAAGGAGATTTAATGGAATATTCAAATATTTATGTATCTCATATGGAAAGGAGATTAAATGGAATATTCAAATATTTATGTATCTCATATGGAAAGGAGATTTAATGGAATATTCAAATATTTATGTATCTCATATTGAAAGGAGATTTAATGGAATATTCAAATATTTATGTATCTCATATGGAAAGGAGATTTAATGGAATATTCAAATATTTATGTATCTCATATGGAAAGGAGATTTAATGGAATATTCAAATATTTGTGTATCTCATATGGAAAGGAGATTTAATGGAATATTCAAATATTTATGTATCTCATATGGAAAGGAGATTTAATGGAATATTCAAATATTTATGTATCTCATATGGAAAGGAGATTTAATGGAATATTCAAATATTTATGTATCTCATATGGAAAGGAGATTAAATGGAATATTCAAATATTTATGTATCTCATATGGAAAGGAGATTAAATGGAATATTCAAATATTTATGTATCTCATATGGAAAGGAGATTTAATGGAATATTCAAATATTTATGTATCTCATATGGAAAGGAGATTTAATGGAATATTCAAATATTTATGTATCTCATATGGAAAGGAGATTAAATGGAATATTCAAATATTTATGTATCTCATATGGAAAGGAGATTTAATGGAATATTCAAATATTTATGTATCTCATATGGAAAGGAGATTTAATGGAATATTCAAATATTTATGTATCTCATATGGAAAGGAGATTTAATGGAATATTCAAATATTTATGTATCTCATATGGAAAGGAGATTTAATGGAATATTCAAATATTTGTGTATCTCATATGGAAAGGAGATTTAATGGAATATTCAAATATTTATGTATCTCATATGGAAAGGAGATTTAATGGAATATTCAAATATTTATGTATCTCATATGGAAAGGAGATTTAATGGAATATTCAAATATTTATGTATCTCATATGGAAAGGAGATTAAATGGAATATTAAAATATTTATGTATCTCATATGGAAAGGAGATTAAATGGAATATTCAAATATTTATGTATCTCATATGGAAAGGAGATTTAATGGAATATTCAAATATTTATGTATCTCATATGGAAAGGAGATTTAATGGAATATTCAAATATTTATGTATCTCATATGGAAAGGAGATTTAATGGAATATTCAAATATTTATGTATCTCATATGGAAAGGAGATTTAATGGAATATTCAAATATTTGTGTATCTCATATGGAAAGGAGATTTAATGGAATATTCAAATATTTATGTATCTCATATGGAAAGGAGATTTAATGGAATATTCAAATATTTATGTATCTCATATGGAAAGGAGATTTAATGGAATATTCAAATATTTATGCATCTCATATGGAAAGGAGATTTAATGGAATATTCAAATATTTGTGTATCTAATATGGAAAGGAGATTTAATGGAATATTCAAATATTTATGTATCTCATATGGAAAGGAGATTTAATGGCATATTCAAATATTTATGTATCTCATATGGAAAGGAGATTTAATGGCATATTCATATATTTATGTATCTCATATGGAAAGGAGATTTAATGGCATATTCATATATTTATGTATCTCATATGGAAAGGAGATTAAATGGAATATTCAAATATTTATGTATCTCATATGGAAAGGAGATTTAATGGAATATTCAAATATTTATGTATCTCATATGGAAAGGAGATTTAATGGAATATTCATATATTTATGTATCTCATATGGAAAGGAGATTTAATGGAATATTCAAATATTTATGTATCTCATATGGAAAGGAGATTTAATGGAATATTCATATATTTATGTATCTCATATGGAAAGGAGATTTAATGGAATATTCAAATATTTATGTATCTCATATGGAAAGGAGATTTAATGGAATATTCAAATATTTATGTATCTCATATGGAAAGGAGATTTAATGGCATATTCATATATTTATGTATCTCATATGGAAAGGAGATTTAATGGAATATTCAAATATTTATGTATCTCATATGGAAAGGAGATTTAATGGAATATTCAAATATTTATGCATCTCATATGGAAAGGAGATTTAATGGAATATTCAAATATTTATGTATCTCATATGGAAAGGAGATTTAATGGAATATTCAAATATTTATGTATCTCATATGGAAAGGAGATTTAATGGCATATTCATATATTTATGTATCTCATATGGAAAGGAGATTTAATGGAATATTCAAATATTTATGTATCTCATATGGAAAGGAGATTTAATGGAATATTCAAATATTTATGCATCTCATATGGAAAGGAGATTTAATGGAATATTCAAATATTTATGTATCTCATATGGAAAGGAGATTTAATGGAATATTCAAATATTTATGTATCTCATATGGAAAGGAGATTTAATGGCATATTCATATATTTATGTATCTCATATGGAAAGGAGATTTAATGGAATATTCAAATATTTATGTATCTCATATGGAAAGGAGATTTAATGGAATATTCAAATATTTATGCATCTCATATGGAAAGGAGATTTAATGGAATATTCAAATATTTATGTATCTCATATGGAAAGGAGATTTAATGGAATATTCAAATATTTATGTATCTCATATGGAAAGGAGATTTAATGGCATATTCATATATTTATGTATCTCATATGGAAAGGAGATTTAATGGAATATTCAAATATTTATGTATCTCATATGGAAAGGAGATTTAATGGAATATTCAAATATTTATGCATCTCATATGGAAAGGAGATTTAATGGAATATTCAAATATTTATGTATCTCATATGGAAAGGAGATTTAATGGAATATTCAAATATTTATGTATCTCATATGGAAAGGAGATTTAATGGAATATTCAAATATTTGTGTATCTCATATGGAAAGGAGATTTAATGGAATATTCAAATATTTATGTATCTCATATGGAAAGGAGATTTAATGGAATATTCAAATATTTGTGTATGTCATATGGAAAGGAGATTTAATGGAATATTCAAATATTTATGTATCTCATATGGAAAGGAGATTTAATGGAATATTCATATATTTATGTATCTCATATGGAAAGGAGATTTAATGGAATATTAAAATATTTATGTATCTCATATGGAAAGGAGATTTAATGGAATATTCATATATTTATGTATCTCATATGGAAAGGAGATTTAATGGAATATTCAAATATTTATGTATCTCATATGGAAAGGAGATTTAATGGCATATTCATATATTTATGTATCTCATATGGAAAGGAGATTTAATGGAATATTCAAATATTTATGTATCTCATATGGAAAGGAGATTTAATGGAATATTCAAATATTTATGCATCTCATATGGAAAGGAGATTTAATGGAATATTCAAATATTTATGTATCTCATATGGAAAGGAGATTTAATGGAATATTCAAATATTTATGTATCTCATATGGAAAGGAGATTTAATGGAATATTCAAATATTTATGTATCTCATATGGAAAGGAGATTTAATGGAATATTCAAATATTTATGTATCTCATATGGAAAGGAGATTTAATGGCATATTCATATATTTATGTATCTCATATGGAAAGGAGATTTAATGGAATATTCAAATATTTATGTATCTCATATGGAAAGGAGATTTAATGGAATATTCAAATATTTATGCATCTCATATGGAAAGGAGATTTAATGGAATATTCAAATATTTATGTATCTCATATGGAAAGGAGATTTAATGGAATATTCAAATATTTATGTATCTCATATGGAAAGGAGATTTAATGGAATATTCAAATATTTGTGTATCTCATATGGAAAGGAGATTTAATGGAATATTCAAATATTTATGTATCTCATATGGAAAGGAGATTTAATGGAATATTCAAATATTTATTTATCTCATATGGAAAGGAGATTTAATGGAATATTCAAATATTTATGTATCTCATATGAAAAGGAGATTTAATGGAATATTCAAATATTTATGCATCTCATATGGAAAGGAGATTTAATGGAATATTCAAATATTTATGTATCTCATATGGAAAGGAGATTTAATGGAATATTCAAATATTTGTGTATCTCATATGGAAAGGAGATTTAATGGAATATTCAAATGTTTATGTATCTCATATGGAAAGGAGATTTAATGGAATATTCATATATTTATGTATCTCATATGGAAAGGAGATTTAATGGAATATTCAAATATTTATGTATCTCATATGGAAAGGAGATTTAATGGAATATTCATATATTTATGTATCTCATATGGAAAGGAGATTTAATGGAATATTCAAATATTTATGTATCTCATATGGAAAGGCGATTTAATGGAATATTCAAATATTTATGTATCTCATATGGAAAGGAGATTTAATGGAATATTCATATATTTATGTATCTCATATGGAAAGGAGATTTAATGGAATATTCAAATATTTATGTATCTCATATGGAAAGGAGATTTAATGGAATATTCATATATTTATGTATCTCATATGGAAAGGAGATTTAATGGAATATTCAAATATTTATGTATCTCATATGGAAAGGAGATTTAATGGAATATTCAAATATTTATGTATCTCATATGGAAAGGAGATTTAATGGAATATTCAAATATTTATGTATCTCATATGGAAAGGAGATTTAATGGAATATTCAAATATTTATGTATCTCATATGGAAAGGAGATTTAATGGAATATTCAAATATTTATGTATCTCATATGGAAAGGCGATTTAATGGAAAATTCAAATATTTATGTATCTCATATGGAAAGGAGATTTAATGGAATATTCAAATATTTATGTATCTCATATGGAAAGGAGATTTAATGGAATATTCAAATATTTATGTATCTCATATGGAAAGGAGATTTAATGGAATATTCAAATATTTATGTATCTCATATGGAAAGGAGATTTAATGGAATATTCAAATATTTATGTATCTCATATGGAAAGGAGATTTAATGGAATATTCAAATATTTATGTATCTCATATGGAAAGGAGATTTAATGGAATATTCAAATATTTATGTATCTCATATGGAAAGGAGATTTAATGGAATATTCATATATTTATGTATCTCATATGGAAAGGAGATTTAATTGAATATTCAAATATTTATGTATCTCATATGGAAAGGCGATTTAATGGAAAATTCAAATATTTATGCATCTCATATGGAAAGGAGATTTAATGGAATATTCAAATATTTATGTATCTCATATGGAAAGGCGATTTAATGGAATATTCAAATATTTATGTATCTCATATGGAAAGGAGATTTAATGGAATATTCATATATTTATGTATCTCATATGGAAAGGAGATTTAATGGAATATTCAAATATTTATGTATCTCATATGGAAAGGAGATTTAATGGAATATTCAAATATTTATGTATCTCATATGGAAAGGAGATTTAATGGAATATTCAAATATTTATGTATCTCATATGGAAAGGAGATTTAATGGAATATTCAAATATTTATGTATCTCATATGGAAAGGAGATTAAATGGAATATTAAAATATTTATGTATCTCATATGGAAAGGAGATTAAATGGAATATTCAAATATTTATGTATCTCATATGGAAAGGAGATTTAATGGAATATTCAAATATTTATGTATCTCATATGGAAAGGAGATTTAATGGAATATTCAAATATTTATGTATCTCATATGGAAAGGAGATTTAATGGAATATTCAAATATTTATGTATCTCATATGGAAAGGAGATTTAATGGAATATTCAAATATTTGTGTATCTCATATGGAAAGGAGATTTAATGGAATATTCAAATATTTATGTATCTCATATGGAAAGGAGATTTAATGGAATATTCAAATATTTATGTATCTCATATGGAAAGGAGATTTAATGGAATATTCAAATATTTATGCATCTCATATGGAAAGGAGATTTAATGGAATATTCAAATATTTATGTATCTCATATGGAAAGGAGATTTAATGGAATATTCAAATATTTGTGTATCTCATATGGAAAGGAGATTTAATGGAATATTCAAATATTTATGTATCTCATATGGAAAGGAGATTTAATGGAATATTCATATATTTATGTATCTCATATGGAAAGGAGATTTAATGGAATATTCAAATATTTATGTATCTCATATGGAAAGGAGATTTAATGGAATATTCATATATTTATGTATCTCATATGGAAAGGAGATTTAATGGAATATTCAAATATTTATGTATCTCATATGGAAAGGAGATTTAATGGCATATTCATATATTTATGTATCTCATATGGAAAGGAGATTTAATGGAATATTCAAATATTTATGTATCTCATATGGAAAGGAGATTTAATGGAATATTCAAATATTTATGTATCTCATATGGAAAGGAGATTTAATGGAATATTCATATATTTATGTATCTCATATGGAAAGGAGATTTAATGGAATATTCAAATATTTATGTATCTCATATGGAAAGGCGATTTAATGGAATATTCAAATATTTATGTATCTCATATGGAAAGGAGATTTAATGGAATATTCATATATTTATGTATCTCATATGGAAAGGAGATTTAATGGAATATTCAAATATTTATGTATCTCATATGGAAAGGAGATTTAATGGAATATTCATATATTTATGTATCTCATATGGAAAGGAGATTTAATGGAATATTCAAATATTTATGTATCTCATATGGAAAGGAGATTTAATGGAATATTCAAATATTTATGTATCTCATATGGAAAGGAGATTTAATGGAATATTCAAATATTTATGTATCTCATATGGAAAGGAGATTTAATGGAATATTCAAATATTTATGTATCTCATATGGAAAGGAGATTTAATGGAATATTCAAATATTTATGTATCTCATATGGAAAGGCGATTTAATGGAAAATTCAAATATTTATGTATCTCATATGGAAAGGAGATTTAATGGAATATTCAAATATTTATGTATCTCATATGGAAAGGAGATTTAATGGAATATTCAAATATTTATGTATCTCATATGGAAAGGAGATTTAATGGAATATTCAAATATTTATGTATCTCATATGGAAAGGAGATTTAATGGAATATTCAAATATTTATGTATCTCATATGGAAAGGAGATTTAATGGAATATTCAAATATTTATGTATCTCATATGGAAAGGAGATTTAATGGAATATTCAAATATTTATGTATCTCATATGGAAAGGAGATTTAATGGAATATTCATATATTTATGTATCTCATATGGAAAGGAGATTTAATTGAATATTCAAATATTTATGTATCTCATATGGAAAGGCGATTTAATGGAAAATTCAAATATTTATGCATCTCATATGGAAAGGAGATTTAATGGAATATTCAAATATTTATGTATCTCATATGGAAAGGCGATTTAATGGAATATTCAAATATTTATGTATCTCATATGGAAAGGAGATTTAATGGAATATTCATATATTTATGTATCTCATATGGAAAGGAGATTTAATGGAATATTCAAATATTTATGTATCTCATATGGAAAGGAGATTTAATGGAATATTCAAATATTTATGTATCTCATATGGAAAGGAGATTTAATGGAATATTCAAATATTTATGTATCTCATATGGAAAGGAGATTTAATGGAATATTCAAATATTTATGTATCTCATATGGAAAGGAGATTAAATGGAATATTAAAATATTTATGTATCTCATATGGAAAGGAGATTAAATGGAATATTCAAATATTTATGTATCTCATATGGAAAGGAGATTTAATGGAATATTCAAATATTTATGTATCTCATATGGAAAGGAGATTTAATGGAATATTCAAATATTTATGTATCTCATATGGAAAGGAGATTTAATGGAATATTCAAATATTTATGTATCTCATATGGAAAGGAGATTTAATGGAATATTCAAATATTTGTGTATCTCATATGGAAAGGAGATTTAATGGAATATTCAAATATTTATGTATCTCATATGGAAAGGAGATTTAATGGAATATTCAAATATTTATGTATCTCATATGGAAAGGAGATTTAATGGAATATTCAAATATTTATGCATCTCATATGGAAAGGAGATTTAATGGAATATTCAAATATTTATGTATCTCATATGGAAAGGAGATTTAATGGAATATTCAAATATTTGTGTATCTCATATGGAAAGGAGATTTAATGGAATATTCAAATATTTATGTATCTCATATGGAAAGGAGATTTAATGGAATATTCATATATTTATGTATCTCATATGGAAAGGAGATTTAATGGAATATTCAAATATTTATGTATCTCATATGGAAAGGAGATTTAATGGAATATTCATATATTTATGTATCTCATATGGAAAGGAGATTTAATGGAATATTCAAATATTTATGTATCTCATATGGAAAGGAGATTTAATGGCATATTCATATATTTATGTATCTCATATGGAAAGGAGATTTAATGGAATATTCAAATATTTATGTATCTCATATGGAAAGGAGATTTAATGGAATATTCAAATATTTATGTATCTCATATGGAAAGGAGATTTAATGGAATATTCATATATTTATGTATCTCATATGGAAAGGAGATTTAATGGAATATTCAAATATTTATGTATCTCATATGGAAAGGAGATTTAATGGAATATTCATATATTTATGTATCTCATATGGAAAGGAGATTTAATGGAATATTCAAATATTTATGTATCTCATATGGAAAGGCGATTTAATGGAATATTCAAATATTTATGTATCTCATATGGAAAGGAGATTTAATGGAATATTCATATATTTATGTATCTCATATGGAAAGGAGATTTAATGGAATATTCAAATATTTATGTATCTCATATGGAAAGGAGATTTAATGGAATATTCATATATTTATGTATCTCATATGGAAAGGAGATTTAATGGAATATTCAAATATTTATGTATCTCATATGGAAAGGAGATTTAATGGAATATTCAAATATTTATGTATCTCATATGGAAAGGAGATTTAATGGAATATTCAAATATTTATGTATCTCATATGGAAAGGAGATTTAATGGAATATTCAAATATTTATGTATCTCATATGGAAAGGAGATTTAATGGAATATTCAAATATTTATGTATCTCATATGGAAAGGCGATTTAATGGAAAATTCAAATATTTATGTATCTCATATGGAAAGGAGATTTAATGGAATATTCAAATATTTATGTATCTCATATGGAAAGGAGATTTAATGGAATATTCAAATATTTATGTATCTCATATGGAAAGGAGATTTAATGGAATATTCAAATATTTATGTATCTCATATGGAAAGGAGATTTAATGGAATATTCAAATATTTATGTATCTCATATGGAAAGGAGATTTAATGGAATATTCAAATATTTATGTATCTCATATGGAAAGGAGATTTAATGGAATATTCAAATATTTATGTATCTCATATGGAAAGGAGATTTAATGGAATATTCATATATTTATGTATCTCATATGGAAAGGAGATTTAATTGAATATTCAAATATTTATGTATCTCATATGGAAAGGCGATTTAATGGAAAATTCAAATATTTATGCATCTCATATGGAAAGGAGATTTAATGGAATATTCAAATATTTATGTATCTCATATGGAAAGGCGATTTAATGGAATATTCAAATATTTATGTATCTCATATGGAAAGGAGATTTAATGGAATATTCATATATTTATGTATCTCATATGGAAAGGAGATTTAATGGAATATTCAAATATTTATGTATCTCATATGGAAAGGAGATTTAATGGAATATTCAAATATTTATGTATCTCATATGGAAAGGAGATTTAATGGAATATTCAAATATTTATGTATCTCATATGGAAAGGAGATTTAATGGAATATTCAAATATTTATGTATCTCATATGGAAAGGAGATTAAATGGAATATTCAAATATTTATGTATCTCATATGGAAAGGAGATTTAATGGAATATTCAAATATTTATGTATCTCATATGGAAAGGAGATTTAATGGAATATTCAAATATTTATGTATCTCATATGGAAAGGAGATTTAATGGAATATTCAAATATTTGTGTATCTCATATGGAAAGGAGATTTAATGGAATATTCAAATATTTATGTATCTCATATGGAAAGGAGATTTAATGGAATATTCAAATATTTATGTATCTCATATGGAAAGGAGATTTAATGGAATATTCAAATATTTATGTATCTCATATGGAAAGGAGATTAAATGGAATATTCAAATATTTATGTATCTCATATGGAAAGGAGATTAAATGGAATATTCAAATATTTATGTATCTCATATGGAAAGGAGATTTAATGGAATATTCAAATATTTATGTATCTCATATGGAAAGGAGATTTAATGGAATATTCAAATATTTATGTATCTCATATGGAAAGGAGATTTAATGGAATATTCAAATATTTATGTATCTCATATGGAAAGGAGATTTAATGGAATATTCAAATATTTGTGTATCTCATATGGAAAGGAGATTTAATGGAATATTCAAATATTTATGTATCTCATATGGAAAGGAGATTTAATGGAATATTCAAATATTTATGTATCTCATATGGAAAGGAGATTTAATGGAATATTCAAATATTTATGCATCTCATATGGAAAGGAGATTTAATGGAATATTCAAATATTTATGTATCTCATATGGAAAGGAGATTTAATGGAATATTCAAATATTTGTGTATCTCATATGGAAAGGAGATTTAATGGAATATTCAAATATTTATGTATCTCATATGGAAAGGAGATTTAATGGAATATTCATATATTTATGTATCTCATATGGAAAGGAGATTTAATGGAATATTCAAATATTTATGTATCTCATATGGAAAGGAGATTTAATGGAATATTCATATATTTATGTATCTCATATGGAAAGGAGATTTAATGGAATATTCAAATATTTATGTATCTCATATGGAAAGGAGATTTAATGGCATATTCATATATTTATGTATCTCATATGGAAAGGAGATTTAATGGAATATTCAAATATTTATGTATCTCATATGGAAAGGAGATTTAATGGAATATTCAAATATTTATGTATCTCATATGGAAAGGAGATTTAATGGAATATTAAACTATTTATGTATCTCATATGGAAAGGAGATTTAATGGAATATTCAAATATTTATGTATCTCATATGGAAAGGAGATTTAATGGAATATTCAAATATTTATGTATCTCATATGGAAAGGAGATTTAATGGAATATTCAAATATTTATGTATCTCATATGGAAAGGAGATTTAATGGAATATTCAAATATTTGTGTATCTCATATGGAAAGGAGATTTAATGGAATATTCAAATATTTATGTATCTCATATGGAAAGGAGATTTAATGGAATATTCAAATATTTGTGTATCTCATATGGAAAGGAGATTTAATGGAATATTCATATATTTATGTATCTCATATGGAAAGGAGATTTAATGGAATATTCATATATTTATGTATCTCATATGGAAAGGAGATTTAATGGAATATTCAAATATTTATGTATCTCATATGGAAAGGAGATTTAATGGAATATTCAAATATTTATGTATCTCATATGGAAAGGAGATTTAATGGAATATTCAAATATTTGTGTATGTCATATGGAAAGGAGATTTAATGGAATATTCAAATATTTATGTATCTCATATGGAAAGGAGATTTAATGGAATATTCATATATTTATGTATCTCATATGGAAAGGAGATTTAATGGAATATTCAAATATTTATGTATCTCATATGGAAAGGAGATTTAATGGAATATTCATATATTTATGTATCTCATATGGAAAGGAGATTTAATGGAATATTCAAATATTTATGTATCTCATATGGAAAGGAGATTTAATGGCATATTCATATATTTATGTATCTCATATGGAAAGGAGATTTAATGGAATATTCAAATATTTATGCATCTCATATGGAAAGGAGATTTAATGGAATATTCAAATATTTATGTATCTCATATGGAAAGGAGATTTAATGGAATATTCAAATATTTATGTATCTCATATGGAAAGGAGATTTAATGGAATATTCAAATATTTATGTATCTCATATGGAAAGGAGATTTAATGGAATATTCAAATATTTATGTATCTCATATGGAAAGGAGATTTAATGGCATATTCATATATTTATGTATCTCATATGGAAAGGAGATTTAATGGAATATTCAAATATTTATGTATCTCATATGGAAAGGAGATTTAATGGAATATTCAAATATTTATGCATCTCATATGGAAAGGAGATTTAATGGAATATTCAAATATTTATGTATCTCATATGGAAAGGAGATTTAATGGAATATTCAAATATTTATGTATCTCATATGGAAAGGAGATTTAATGGAATATTCAAATATTTGTGTATCTCATATGGAAAGGAGATTTAATGGAATATTCAAATATTTATGTATCTCATATGGAAAGGAGATTTAATGGAATATTCAAATATTTATGTATCTCATATGGAAAGGAGATTTAATGGAATATTCAAATATTTATGTATCTCATATGAAAAGGAGATTTAATGGAATATTCAAATATTTATGCATCTCATATGGAAAGGAGATTTAATGGAATATTCAAATATTTATGTATCTCATATGGAAAGGAGATTTAATGGAATATTCAAATATTTGTGTATCTCATATGGAAAGGAGATTTAATGGAATATTCAAATCTTTATGTATCTCATATGGAAAGGAGATTTAATGGAATATTCAAATATTTATGTATCTCATATGGAAAGGAGATTTAATGGAATATTCAAATGTTTATGTATCTCATATGGAAAGGAGATTTAATGGAATATTCATATATTTATGTATCTCATATGGAAAGGAGATTTAATGGAATATTCAAATATTTATGTATCTCATATGGAAAGGAGATTTAATGGAATATTCATATATTTATGTATCTCATATGGAAAGGAGATTTAATGGAATATTCAAATATTTATGTATCTCATATGGAAAGGAGATTTAATGGCATATTCATATATTTATGTATCTCATATGGAAAGGAGATTTAATGGAATATTCAAATATTTATGTATCTCACATGGAAAGGAGATTTAATGGAATATTCAAATATTTATGCATCTCATATGGAAAGGAGATTTAATGGAATATTCAAATATTTATGTATCTCATATGGAAAGGAGATTTAATGGAATATTCAAATATTTATGTATCTCATATGGAAAGGAGATTTAATGGAATATTCAAATATTTGTGTATCTCATATGGAAAGGAGATTTAATGGAATATTCAAATATTTATGTATCTCATATGGAAAGGAGATTTAATGGAATATTCAAATATTTGTGTATGTCATATGGAAAGGAGATTTAATGGAATATTCAAATATTTATGTATCTCATATGGAAAGGAGATTTAATGGAATATTCATATATTTATGTATCTCATATGGAAAGGAGATTTAATGGAATATTCAAATATTTATGTATCTCATATGGAAAGGAGATTTAATGGAATATTCATATATTTATGTATCTCATATGGAAAGGAGATTTAATGGAATATTCAAATATTTATGTATCTCATATGGAAAGGAGATTTAATGGCATATTCATATATTTATGTATCTCATATGGAAAGGAGATTTAATGGAATATTCAAATATTTATGTATCTCATATGGAAAGGAGATTTAATGGAATATTCAAATATTTATGCATCTCATATGGAAAGGAGATTTAATGGAATATTCAAATATTTATGTATCTCATATGGAAAGGAGATTTAATGGAATATTC
This sequence comes from Euprymna scolopes, assembly GCF_053919585.1. Lineage (NCBI taxonomy): Eukaryota > Metazoa > Mollusca > Cephalopoda > Sepiida > Sepiolidae > Euprymna > Euprymna scolopes. Next base: position 17,096,870 of record NC_136483.1, on the reverse strand, counting down.
AAATATTTATGTATCTCATATGGAAAGGAGATTTAATGGAATATTCAAATATTTATGTATCTCATATGGAAAGGAGATTTAATGGCATATTCATATATTTATGTATCTCATATGGAAAGGAGATTTAATGGAATATTCAAATATTTATGTATCTCATATGGAAAGGAGATTTAATGGAATATTCATATATTTATGTATCTCATATGGAAAGGAGATTTAATGGAATATTCAAATATTTATGTATCTCATATGGAAAGGAGATTTAATGGAATATTCAAATATTTATGTATCTCATATGGAAAGGAGATTAAATGGAATATTCAAATATTTATGTATCTCATATGGAAAGGAGATTTAATGGAATATTCAAATATTTATGTATCTCATATGGAAAGGAGATTTAATGGAATATTTATATATTTATGTATCTCATATGGAAAGGAGATTTAATGGAATATTCATATATTTATGTATCTCATATGGAAAGGAGATTTAATGGAATATTCAAATATTTATGTATCTCATATGGAAAGGAGATTTAATGGAATATTCATATATTTATGTATCTCATATGGAAAGGAGATTTAATGGAATATTCAAATATTTATGTATCTCATATGGAAAGGAGATTTAATGGAATATTCAAATATTTATGTATCTCATATGGAAAGGAGATTTAATGGAATATTCATATATTTATGTATCTCATATGGAAAGGAGATTTAATGGAATATTCAAATATTTATGCATCTCATATGGAAAGGAGATTTAATGGAATATGCATATATTTATGTATCTCATATGGAAAGGAGATTTAATGGAATATTCAAATATTTATGTATCTCATATGGAAAGGAGATTTAATGGAATATTCATATATTTATGTATCTCATATGGAAAGGAGATTTAATGGAATATTCAAATATTTATGTATCTCATATGGAAAGGAGATTTAATGGAATATTCAAATATTTATGTATCTCATATGGAAAGGAGATTTAATGGAATATTCAAATATTTATGTATCTCATATGGAAAGGAGATTTAATGGAATATTCAAATATTTGTGTATCTCATATGGAAAGGAGATTTAATGGAATATTCAAATATTTGTGTATCTCATATGGAAAGGAGATTTAATGGAATATTCATATATTTATGTATCTCATATGGAAAGGAGATTTAATGGAATATTCAAATATTTATGTATCTCATATGGAAAGGAGATTTAATGGAATATTCATATATTTATGTATCTCATATGGAAAGGAGATTTAATGGAATATTCAAATATTTATGTATCTCATATGGAAAGGAGATTTAATGGAATATTCAAATATTTATGTATCTCATATGGAAAGGAGATTTAATGGAATATTCATATATTTATGTATCTCATATGGAAAGGAGATTTAATGGAATATTCAAATATTTATGCATCTCATATGGAAAGGAGATTTAATGGAATATTCATATATTTATGCATCTCATATGGAAAGGAGATTTAATGGAATATTCAAATATTTATGTATCTCATATGGAAAGGAGATTTAATGGAATATTCAAATATTTATGCATCTCATATGGAAAGGAGATTTAATGGAATATTCATACATTTATGTATCTCATATGGAAAGGAGATTTAATGGAATATTCAAATATTTATGTATCTCATATGGAAAGGAGATTTAATGGAATATTCATATATTTATGTATCTCATATGGAAAGGAGATTTAATGGAATATTCATATATTTATGTATCTCATATGGAAAGGAGATTTAATGGAATATTCATATATTTATGTATCTCATATGGAAAGGAGATTTAATGGAATATTCATATATTTATGCATCTCATATGGAAAGGAGATTTAATGGAATATTCATATATTTATGTATCTCATATGGAAAGGAGATTTAATGGAATATTCAAATATTTATGTATCTCATATGGAAAGGAGATTTAATGGAATATTCATATATTTGTGTATCTCATATGGAAAGGAGATTTAATGGAATATTCAAATATTTATGTATCTCATATGGAAAGGAGATTTAATGGAATATTCAAATATTTATGCATCTCATATGGAAAGGAGATTTAATGGAATATTCATATATTTATGTATCTCATATGGAAAGGAGATTTAATGGAATATTCAAATATTTATGTATCTCATATGGAAAGGAGATTTAATGGAATATTCAAATATTTATGTATCTCATATGGAAAGGAGATTTAATGGAATATTCATATATTTATGTATCTCATATGGAAAGGAGATTTAATGGAATATTCAAATATTTATGCATCTCATATGGAAAGGAGATTTAATGGAATATTCAAATATTTATGTATCTCATATGGAAAGGAGATTTAATGGAATATTCATATATTTGTGTATCTCATATGGAAAGGAGATTTAATGGAATATTCAAATATTTATGTATCTCATATGGAAAGGAGATTTAATGGAATATTCAAATATTTGTGTATCTCATATGGAAAGGAGATTTAATGGAATATTCAAATATTTATGTATCTCATATGGAAAGGAGATTTAATGGAATATTCAAATATTTATGTATCTCATATGGAAAGGAGATTTAATGGAATATTCATATATTTATATATCTCATATGGAAAGGAGATTTAATGGAATATTCAAACATTTATGCATCTCATATGGAGATCAAGTGTTAACTGCAGGAAGTGATCCATTAATTTTTTGAGAACTTCGACTAAAGTGAAATCAAACAAAAAAGAAAAACTACCCTATCTGCAACACCCTCTTTGATTATATCATAACCTGAGGTAATCCTGGACTTAAATGCACACCCTAAAAGAAATACTCACCCTTCCATAAACTTCAAGATATCCTAACCTCTTCAGCATCTTTACATGGCAGATGACAACAATAAAGCTGCATGCACAACTATATACAAAGAAAATTACAAAGAAAATGTTACCAAAAAAGGAAATCCAGTTTTAGAGCTGAGGTTTGTGCTATAGATATGGCACTTAATGTAATCTAAAAGAGCAAAAAAATCAAGTTCAGTATACTCTCAGACTTCTTGTCCATATTATCCTTAAATATAAGAAACTTGAAAACTCTCTGTTTATCAAGTTATTAAACAAACGTCATATCTACATTCTCTTAGCCACATGTTATTAAGAGGTAAAAACGAAGATGGCTTTGCAACCAGATGATTTTAAAATACCTTACACAGATGTGAAGGTTAACGTGTATAATTTAACTCAGATAAGATGGCAAAAACTGTGGAATCAACATAAAAGGCAAGTAGTTCTAGAAAACAGCAGGTAATAACACATTTATCCTAAAACAAGAACAACATCCAAATTTTGTATAATGTGTCACAGGGCATACATGATAAAGCACTTCATGATGGGATGGGATGATTTAGGCTCATTTTTCGTTTTGATAGCATCAAAGGTATATTTGAAAAAGTCAATATGGAGACAATTTTATTATTTTTAAGGACCATAATTAGCTGTAAAATAAAAAAGGAATGTCCTGGACATTAAACTGCACCGAGTGGTAAAGCCCCAATTTGGGAGTGTGGACTCATCTCTTAGTTATCACTGTAAGCAGGACCACTCTTGGCCAGAGTAGTAGTATCTTTCCATGGATTAAATAGAATCTGCTTCGAGAATGAAACTGAGATAAGCAATGTAAATCTTTAATGAATAATTAATACAAATTTGGATGAATATAAAAAAGTTTTCAAATGAGTTCAGCATTGAATAGGTTTATAAGCTGACGAAGCATCACTAATCTGAGAAAAATTTCACTTAAAGAAATAAAACTCTTTTATAAAATTTAACATAAACTATCTTAGAAAAATATATATAAAAAAAAATAATCATCTCACCTATAGGATCTTATCTGACAATTTGATTTGGCATTGATGGTTGATATGTCATACTCACCCACCCTTGAAAAATATTTTAAAAATTTAAAGGAGGAATGTTTTCCAATGAAGTAACGTAGTGAATACTTCGTGTATAACTGCTTATTTTTCTTACAAGGGAATCATCACTTATCAAGGTCTGAAGTTCTGAAGAAGGATAAGAATTAATGAATGTATGGTGGTCACCGGGACAACAGCGTAGTAAGAGTGATGGGAATATGGTAGAAATGGATTATTTAGGGAGACAGCTCATCAAGAACTTGTTTACATTGGAGTTGAAGACGACCATATTGTAGTCAACTGGAAAGCAGGCCAGTGGAACAAGTTCCACAAGCAGACAGTTCTAAGAAAAAAGCCTTGTTCATGGAATTTGCGTTTAGATTATTTTTTATTCAGATATTAAGATAGTTTAAGTTAAATTTTATAGAAGAGCCTTATTTCTTTAGTGAAGTTTTTCCCAAGTTGATATTTTATCGGCTTATCAACCCATTTAGAGCTTTTTAATGTTGAACCCCATTTTTTTAAGAAAATATTGACTTTAAAAAATTATCTTTCCAATATTATATCCTTTTAGACATAAATGTTTTTAGTTTATTTTCTAAATATCCGACTAATAAAAAGAAAAATCTTCATCCAAAAACAAAATAACTTTACGGTTTTCTAAATTCAGTGGTGCTCGTTCGTGATTTAAGAAAAAAAGCAGCAGCAGCTTAACTTTCAAAGTCAAGGTTGAATGTCAATTTAAAGACAGAGACAAGTGGGACCAACAAATGGGTGTGGCCAATAATAAAGCTGCAATATGTGTGCATGCAAAAATATAATCGTGTAATAGATTTAGGTTTTACAAATTTTTTGTATCGAAAACGATCCAAATAATGGATTTTAAATCTGATTTGTCAGAATGAAATGTTCTATTTTAGTTTTATAAGCTATTTATGTGCGAAATGTGACTGGAAACAGTTATCAAGCTAGGTTAGATGTCATGACATCGGCAGGGCAGACTTGAAAGATTAATGTATGTGGTTGTTGTTCTAAATACCTTGTTAACTGGAGCATGGCCAATGTCAGAATTACAAACCCAAACTAATATGGTTCGTATCAGTTGATGTGGCTGATCATATGACAGATAAGTGTATAAAGAGATAAATGCTTACAAGGCGAGTGAATGACTCTTCTCTCAAAAGACAATTTTCATTCTTTAGACAGTAATTAAAAGCCATTTTGGAGACTAAATGGCAACATAATATTACCCTAATTGAGTTGTTTTCTTTTAAGGATAGTGCCCTCCACCACACCTCTCAAAAAGTAGCCCTCCCCCTCAAATACTGTATAATATGTTAACACACTCATATATAAGAGCAAATAGTTCATAAAACATGTTAAAAAACACTTTGAAAAAGAGTTAAAAACATATTTAATTTGAAAAGGAAACACTAAATAAGTAGATAGTCCTTAATCCGCGGAGTTTCAAAGAAATACTCTCCTTCTCATCAGAGAGTAGGAATTAGCAAAATGCGGGATCGGATTTTGCTTGCAAAAGTATTTGATGAAACTGCAAGTAAGTCAAAGATCTTACTTGATAACAAAAAGTGAAGCAGAGCGAATAGGGTGAAGAAAAAGGTGATTTCACGTGAATGGATAATTTGGTGAAAGGTAAAGTATCCAATGACGGTAAAATCCAAAAATGTAAATCCAAGAAAGTTAGTTAAATTTCCATTCGCACAAGTAAAATCCAAGGAAATCGCGTAATTGGAAGATGGTCCAAAATAATCTAAAAAGCCAAATGCGTGGAATAATTCACAAATAGGTACAAGGCAAAGAGGAAAGAATTCCAATAATATTATTAAAAGAAAAATAAGATATGCGTTAAACTCGGCTGCCGAGACAAGGTGTAATTAAGAAAAAATGAGTGAAGAAGAGAGAAAAAAAATGAGTGAAGAAGAAAAAAGATTGAATGGTGATTGAATAAAATAGAAAATAGAAAATAGAAAAGCCAATGTCAAAATGACCCAAACAAGATGACGTTAAAAGGCGCCAAAAATATAGGGCAAAAAAGAGGTCAACTGAAATCTACAGGTTATTACTTAAGAAAATATCAGCAGGAGTTATTAAAAGACACTAAAAAAAAAAATTTTTTTTAAGAGGAAAGGATGGCCGGTATCTGCAAATTCCGGATAAAGCAAATATGTAAGTAAATGCATATAGTAAAATATAAGTAAATATACATACAGGGTATGAATGTGTAGGTAGATTGATATATTTGATAGATAGAAATACTTAAACACTAAAACGGAAATTGCAGATAAAAAAAACCCGGCCAAACAAAGAAGAAATAAAGAAATAAAATAAAGGATTATTAAGTTTATAAAGTATTAAGAAAGTATGTAGAAAAAACGATAATGTTAAAGAAAAATTATACATCTATCTGAAAGGTTAAAGTAATAACTATGTAATTTCAAAATTACCATAATTAAATTTGGACTCATGTTTACAGAAAGGGATCAGTTCGTTTTTAGAATTTATTATATTGTTACTTTGAGGGGAAGTAATTATAGTTATAACTTCGGTTGTGCAGAGGCGACATGACTTAGAGCCTGGAGTATAAGACTTAACTTTTTTATGATAGTCGATTTGATTGAGAAGGGGGAGCATTATTAGAATTAAGTTTTTTAATGAAAGTGGTTAGAGAAGTTCCTTCGTTATTATTAGAATTATTAGAAATGTGGTTTGATATTCTTTTCTTAATTAATGTTGAAGTAGCGCCGATATATGTATGTACTTTATTAAAAGCTCGAGGTCTGAAATTAATATTAATTTACCGATTTGTCATTAAAGTTGAGCAACAGTTATTCTGGCTAGTTCCAGGTGGGTGACCATTTAGCAATACTAGGTGTTGTATGTATTGTTCCAGGATGTAGAAATTTCCAAGTTAGTCTCTGGCATGCGTCTAAAAACGACTGAGATGCACCCTTTGGCTTTGTCAAGACTTACATCTAGGAGAAGGAAAACATGTAAAACCCAAGGTCTACTGTCTACTCTATCCATGGTAAATGTTTCTCGAATTACTAGATTTTGGAATTCCTCTCGGGGCCCCTGCTTCCCTGACTGTACTGACATGCAGAAGTTCAACTGTAATGTGAACAGATATCTTACTGCCCAACTCCCTACATAGTATTCCTGCAAATAGTAGCTCTTATGACTTAATAGCATTTTGTCTTGTTTGGGGTGAATAAACAGTTTAAAAAAAAAAAGTAGTTTCAAAAAGTGTGAACAGATCTACCTCAAACCTTCACCATTATGTAGATTTTGGATAACTTAGTTGTATGAAGCTTATACATCGAAATTGACGGGAAAGTCCATTTATTTTCATATATATATATATATATATATATATATATATATATATATATATATATATATATATATATATATATATATATATATATATATATCTCGTACTTTGCGGTAATTGCGCCAAGTTTGAGTAATTGTGCCAACTAGCTAAAAGTTCTCTTTTAGCACCCACGCATATAAAGAGCACTTTTTTTTTAGTTGGCGCAATTGCCTCAAAGTACGGTATATATAATGAGTGCATAGGTGAAATACCTAATAGATTCATGATTTGCTTAATTGTGTTACAGCAATTTCATAAAATAGTAATAATCATATAGAACTCAGTTTATTTTAACTTGTGATTATTTTTTATTTACTTTTTTATTTTAATTTGAGTGTAAACATTTTTTTTTTCTCTTTGTAAATGTGTCTTTAATGTTTTTTTTTTTTTTTGCATGTTAAATAAGATGACTATTTTTTGTGAGGATCGATTTGTTTTTTAATTTGAGTTTTTCAGCTTAATGTGCCTGATATTGTGTACCTCTATGCATTTATAAAAAAACAGTCCCATCTTGAAAAAAAAACAAAACAAATACTCATTAATATGGTGAAATTAATTAATATTGAGTTCGCAAAAAAAAAAAAGTCCAACTTGAAAACTAGTGAATGAAATGTTTTCCCTATCATGTATCCATCTGTTTTTATTTGTTCCAAAACTTAAGCGTTTTTTTTTTTTTGATTTACTAAGAAAAGAAAAAAAATCTAGCTTGATTGCTGCTTTACTATGAATCATATTACAAGGATTCAATGTGTTAGCTGTTGAAATGAATCTTCTATGATTAGTCAACGTTGCACTTGTGTATCATTTTCGTACAATTTGTTGAGGTAGAGATAATAGGATTTCATCTAATGTTTAAACTGGCTCACTGCAATAATTATTGCTTCTATTATTAGTTTTCATTTACCACAAAATGATATTAAATTTGTTAGCTTTTTAAAATTTTATTTTCTCTGATGGAAGGAATTCTATTATAAATGTATAAAGCAAAAGGATAGTCCCCATTTTTACAGATGATTCATAAGATAAGCCTATGTACCTTAGACACAAATACTGATGATCCATTTGCAAAAACAATCTTTCTTCCTGAAAAAAAAAATAAAAAACAACAATTTATACATTTTTTTTTGATTGGCAATATTATACCAAATTTTTTATTTGACTAATTTTTTCTACTGGCAATAACATTTTTTATGTGCACGGTACTAGACCAGCCCCAAGTCATATCATCCAATTCTTTTACTGTTTGCTACCAGAGCGACTCTTTTAAGAGAAAAAAAAAAAATTGCATTGTTTTGTTTTAAAAAAATCTCTGGTTCATGGAGTCACTATGACAATTCAATTTCCTCATGAAGAAGAGATTGTGTTGTGTATAAAAATATATAAACATTTTATTTCATGAATCAGGTTGCAATAATAAAATTCAAATATATATATATATATATATATATATATATATATATAAGAAACAGAAGTTGTTTTCTGTTTAATTTAAAAACATTATCGTATTATGTTTCTGAATTTTTGTAGTAGCAGATAAAGTACAGTAAGTAAAATTCTGTTCAAAGTCAAACTATTCTGGAGGTTAAAGGATCAATCAGACGATACTAGTAATACAATTCTGAATTACTTCTACCCAGTAATGGCTAATGGAACAAGAGCATGCTATTCCTGTGGATTTGAAATTCCATACAGATTCCCAAGTTCAACAAGATACACCTGAAAAAGATCAGAGAATATATTGGCCAAATTATAAGAATAACACTCAAGATGAGATCAGTAGTTTCCTCAATCCAAATAATAATGAAAACAAGAATAATTCAATGTATTCACGATCAGAATAATAGATTTAATTTTTTCTTAAAATTAATTTTGAGCCTTGGACATGAGGAGAGGGAGAATATATATAAAAGAGAGCGAATAGCTCTCCTACTCTGTTTATTAATGAAAAAAAGAAAACCTTAAGCTGGACTAAATTTTGAAATGACCTGACTTTTTTGACATTGGCGGAATTTCCCTCAAGATGGGTAGAGCCGGCTCCTTCAGTAGAACACCTAGCATTCTAGATTGCAGACAATCAAAGGTAGGCTCAACATCGGCTTTTTAAAATTGAAGAAGGCAATCAAAATTAAATTTTTTTTTTCTTACAACATGGGTCAATATGTGTCAGAAATCACTAACTGAACAGATTCATGTATGAGGCTTCTTTTATGATAGCTATCGAGCACACCAATGTAGTAGGGGTAAACCTACTCAGCTTTATATATATGAATATAACAATGCTGTATAGTATACTTAATGAATGTTATTGTTAGCCTGGAATCGTATGCCATTTATTTCAAACACTACCTGGCTTGTATCTGAGGATATAACGGCTGTTTAAACTCCATGAAGCCCAAGAAAGGTGTCACATAATTTCTTGCTTGTTTCTATTTTTTTTTACTTGTATTATAATTCCATTTTATAACTGTTGCTGCACAACATTCTGAGAATGCCTGTTGTGTCAAAGATGCATTTTGGTGCATCTCGTTTATAAAAATCAGTTGTGAAAAGAAACACATCCAATATTTTCTTGTATTCTTCATAGAATGAGAAGTGCATGCTGTCATTGATTCCAATACAAATTCCAAATATTTTTGTTCATTTAGATGCTCATTGGTAAGCATCGGCTTCCTGGCAGATAGTCTGACTGGATTTCGTGTATGATAAGATGGCTATTAGCTTTTAAGAAACTGAATTTGTAAATAAGAAAATTAATTTATAAGGACATTTTTGGGGTTTATTTTAGGAAAATTAAACCTGTATAATCATGTTATATATTCAATAAGATATTTTTATGAGGTTCATATGAGATTATTCATTAAAACAGGAAACGTGAAGGAGGCATAATCAGTAAATAAATCAAAATCACAAAATATCCAAATTGGTCAATATTATTTAAAACAACTAATTGTACTTGCTCCATCAATATCTCATCTGAAAGTTCACAATAGTATCTCTAAAACCCACTTTTCATGTTATAAATCAAACTTGGATAATATTATTTAATTGTACTAATTGCATTCTTGACTTTTCCCAACAAATTGTTCGAGTAATTAATTCTCTCTGTAAATAAATTCCATTTTTTTTTATTATGGTGAGTGATCAAGTTGTTTGAAATATATTCCTTTTCAATAGTTTTTTATATTATTTTACAATTTCAAAAGAAAAAAAGGTTCAATTCGATTACCCTGCATTCTAACAATGTTTGATAGCCAATTCTTCAAATTTCTTTTTATTTCCAGGAGATGAGATCCAAAGTGTGGATTTAAAATGTTTCTGAGGTGCAAACTAGATACGAGCCAATCTCTTTTATACCTTAAAATTCCCAGACTATTGTTATAACTAGCTGTTCTCCAGAAATTACTGATTAAACAACTAGTTAATAATTCTCAAGAGGTCTGTGTAGGCTGAACAGGACTGTCATTTGATGTGTGGGTGTATGTATAATATATATATATATATTAAAACGCTTCATAATTGTGAATTAAAAATCAGTTTCAAAAGGAAAAAACAAACAAAATCAACTCGATGATACGATTTCAGAAACTGATTTTTAATTCACAATTATGAATCGTTTTACTCAATATTAATGTATCTCTAGGATATTTATACCTATTGAGCTTATTATATATCCACATTGCAATGGGCACTGTTTTCTTTTAAAAGTATTAATACATTTACTAATACATTAAAATAAACTCTGCTCTTTAGACTCCAGGTCTAATTCCCTACAAAATATAGGGCTCATTAGCTGTGGTCAAGATAAGAAGAGAAGGAAAACTAACAAAAAAATGTCGAGCTCTCTCTGATAATGATCTCCTTAACCATCATCAGTTAACGGATTAATAAGTTAAAGAGCTAACGGAGCAGATAAGGCTTGTGGACTGTATGAGAGTAACCTATCTAAAAGAAGGTAAATTTTTACTAAAAACTTGAGAATCTAGTATGAATTTATCATCTACTTCAATGTCTATATCTCATTTAAAAAGTGGATCGTGTGTTGCACAAGGACAATCCCACTGCAAAGAAAAGCATGTGCACGTACCTTTCTCAGTTTCCATTTTTTTTTTTTTTGTATGATATACAAGAATACAAAACCTGTAAAATCTCTGAAGGGTGGTCAGACTTGAAAGCAAGTAGACAGCCACCATTCTGGCTTGAGGTAGTTGCTTATCTAGCCGGACTAATGAGCTGTTAAACAGCGAAACAGCACTATATATATATATATATATATATATATATATATATATATATATATATATATATTCGTAGCCTCATAGGAGACGTCCTTTTCTCCTCCTTGCAACCTCTATCTCACAGAAGAGATGTTGCGAGTTTGTCTCTGATGTATCGTTATTTTCATGAAAAGTGTCCGACTGAGCTTCAATCTATGGTCCCCCCTCGCCAAACTTTCACAAGAAACACTCGTCTAGCTGTAAACACTATCAATAATTCTCCCCACTCTTTATCTGTGCCTAAACCTAAACGTAGATTCCATGAACAAAGCTTCTTTCTTAGAACTGCACGCCTGTGGAATTGTCTTCCGTTTTCCTGCTTTCCGGCTGACTATAATATGGTTGTGTTCAAGTCTAACGTAAATAAGTTCTTGATGAGCCGTTCCATATAAGTTATCAAATTTACCAAATTTTCATTACTAATAATTACTATATTGTCCAATTTCTACTGTACACTCTTTAACCCTTATCCTTGAGTGGCCTCTGGGCCTTGATAATGTGGTGATGCCTATGTAAAAAAAAAAAAAAAAAAATATAGATATATTCTAAGCAAAACATAAAAACAAAGGACTTGCCATTTGAGCCAGCTGGAAAGTCTGTAGGCTTGTTGGGAGAATTTTTTCTTGTTTTGCCCGGGCAAACAGTATGACCGGGTACAGTCATGATTTGTTTTGTGTTCAATTGGAAATGACTATCATTCTGATTGCACATCTTTTATTTGACTGTAAATGCAAACAAACACAAATTCACAAAGCAATACTTACCTTGTCTTTAAGGAATACACACTACTACTGTGTGTGTGTGTGTGCATGCGTGTGTATATATAAAGTGTGTTTGCATGTGTTTCTGCACACACTATATGTGTATATGTGTGTATAAACATGTCTAATTCGACTATTTATTGTGTAAAAATAAAATAAACAAAGTCACTTTGTGAGATATTGATATGCATTTTGTTGGTTACGTCATTTGCTTCAATCTCAAATTCACTGATTACATCCGCTTTCTGTTGAAATGGCAGACGGCAAAATATCTTCTGACCCATCTCTGGCAAAACCTTCTCTACCCGCCACTTACACTCCTAGTTCTTTCCCTCAGCTTCTTTTTCTGAGAATGTTTTATGAGCACATTGGCCAGACATGTTTTCTCCATCTTTGAACGTTTCACATATTCTCTCTTTATTGCTATCTTCTTTTGTTCTTTTTTAATCCCTCTTTCTTCTCCTCCATTCCTCTCTGGTTCCCCCTTTCACTTTTCTTGCACCCTCTTTCTCCTTTCTTACGCCCTCTATCTCCCCCTTCCTCTCTTTGCTTTCTCGTTTTTCTTTCCTTTCTTTTAGTTTTTCTTCCTTCCTTACTTTCTGTTTCTTAATCTCCTTTATTTTCTCCTTTCTGCCCAAACATTTCCTCTTTAGACACAAATCATCTATTTTTTTGATCAAATGTCTTGCCAAGAAACTGATCCACAATTGCTGTCATCTAATCTCCTTCCATTCATCTTCCACCTTCTCTCTATCATTCTCTGACCTTTCCATTTCCTTTGCGTTTTCGTCTTCTCTCTTTCTTTTATTTTCTCACCCTCTTTTTCCATTTTTGTTCTCTTATTTTTGTATCCTGATTCTCTTTTTCATTTTTCCCTTTTTATATATTTTTTTTGTATTTTTAATTCTATTTTCTCTCATCCTTACCAATTTCTTCTCTACTTTGTATAAAAGTGATCTTCCAATTGGAATGGAAAAAATTAGTCAGATTTTAGAATAAAGCTACCGAAAAATTTATGGCCTATTGGGAACGTTATCGTTAAAGGAACAGATACATTTAAAACAAATATAATAGTATATTACAATCCAATTGCAATTATACAAGTCAAAACAAAAACATAGGCCAATTTAATTAAAACAAAGTTTTTATTAATAATCAAGTCTTATAACATATAATAATGATCTTTTATGAAACTCAACAATAGTGAATAAATCCAGATAATAAAAAAAAAAAAAATGGGTAGGTATATGAAAAAAAAAAAAAGTCAAATTTAATTTTACCTCTTAACTATCTCTCTTAACAATCTAAATATTAATTTAATTTTTCAACGTCCGGTGTCACAAAAAAAACACCATCGCAAACATTAGTTAATGAGAAACGAATTACCTACCTTTATAGTCGCTCTTTATCAGTTAAAAATCATTAAAACCTTATCCTCTCCAAAAAGTTTCCAAACAAAAAGCAAAAAGAAAAAAAACATGGCTGTCTGTTTACTGTTTCAAATTAGTTATTTTATTTTATGATTTAAAAAAAAAAGTCATGTTGAGGGGAGACTTAGTTTTTGTTTTTTATTTCAATAGATGCTTTTAAAAAAATTTTAATGTGCAATTGAATTGAAATCTGTTTCTTTCTAATTTATATTAAAAAATTATTCAGAAAAAAAAAAACCCAATATGTTGTGTGTTGAATTTTCAATTAAAAAATGTAAATTTTTTTAATTAATTCTTTTTAGCTTTAAAAGGTTAAAAAAGAATTCTTTTAAATTCGTGGTTATTCTATTTATTTATTTGCGGACTATTATCCTCATCTTTTATAGTTGTTATTTAACGTTTCGGCCAACTATTTCTCTGGCCTTCGTCAGGTTCTTAACCGTGATGGGATAGGAATGCTAAATCTTCAACTGTATCTTTAATACTTACCGCCTTCCATAGTTGTCGTCTCAGCACGTTTTTGGCCAACTAATCCTCTGGCCGGTTTGGAGTAGGATTTAAACCGCTGTCTTCAGACAATGCCAATGTTCCAATAATTAAATAATATCGTTGTTATTTGTTTTTATTTTTTATTCATTTTATTTATCATATGTTTACAAATTTTTCAACCACCATGGAATTTTCACGGGTTCTGATAGTAAAAATTAATCTCTTAAGGCAGTAATTTCTAATAAATCAGCAAATTTCATAGTTTAAAAGGTAGAATTTTGGAAGCACTTTTGAAAGAAATACATCATCATTATATTACTCTTTCTCTACATCTTTCTGGTATTCTCTCTCTCTCTCTTTCCCTCTCTCTCTCCTTTTTTATTCTTGTTTATCTTTTTATATACATATTTTTCTCCCTCCATCAATATTGCTATCTATTTTTGTTTTCATCTATCTATATAAATAAAACAGTAGATGTGTGTGTATAAACTTCTAAACTACTGGTCACATAACACTGAAATTAACAGGAAATGGTAATTATACACCAAGGATGGTTTATAACGAGTAAAATCTTTGGGTTAATGAATAATGCATTCAGACATATATCGGCATGTTGAAATGCGAAATGTTCATTTTAACTGGCCGACATGTTTGTACTTTTTTCTGCGCATGCTCACATAAATTAATTTCTTCAAGCGTGTTAATATTTAGTCTTTATTATCTTTGTCTTGATATCAAAATCTGTAGAGAACGCAGCTGAAACGTGAAATGTTTTGGTTTCGATTTTATCTGGTGGCACTAAGTCTTTTTTTTTTTTTTAACTTTAGCCATCATGTCTTTGTATTGATAAATGCAAATATCTGCATGATTTTAAATATATTTAAACGTATCAAAATATTTATTTACAGGAAAATAAAACTTAAAAAAAAATTTTCTTACAGATTTTTTACTGTGTTAAAACGATAAATATTTTTGACAATTATTTTTTTGCCGCAAATCCTTCAGGAACCAAGACAAAATTCAATGAAAAAATTTATACTTTTCTTAAGGAAATCTTCCACGACAGGGTACAAATACTAAGTACATTTAAAAGAAAAAAAAAACGCTTACTTAAACACTTAAACTAATGTCACATTCCTGTGTTTTTCTTCTTTGTTTCCAAGTGATACGTAAATATTGCTCGAGATTCTGAAATTGGAAATATTTATAGTCTAGCCTAACTTTAATAATGTTATTTTTCTTTAAATTAAATAATTAGTCTTGTTCCCTTTAGAAATTTTTCTTTTCTCTAAATAGCTTTTACTTTACTTTAAATAACTTCCCTGTTTTTCTATAAATAATTATTCCTTTTCTTTTTTGTAAAGAAACAAGGCGAAGACATCCTTATATATATATATTTTTTTTTTTTATTCATTCATCGATTAGATAAACAAATATTAATTTCCAACCAAACTTCTAAAGTTTTCGAATGCGGAAATTGTGTTTTTTTTTTTAGTACGCTTAAATATGTTTGGATAGATTATTATCGAATCAATTCGATCCATATATATAATAAAGTTGTGATTTCAAAAATAAAAAAAATATATCTATATGACTAAGATGCATCAGCTTAAATCGAAACCAAAACTTATGAAGAAATCTATAATATAAATTTCACCTGTATGTATGTCCCAAACTTTCGACAGAGGCGACCGATTTTCATGATCAGTATCGTTTTGAAGCTCGACTTTTTCTACACCCTAAACTGGACACTTTTCTTCAAGGAGAGGTCGCTTTTTTCTCGTCGATATTTTCAGATGTCACTTTTTTTTCTTTTTTTTTTTTAACGTTCTTTTTCTCCTTCGTGGTACAGATTCAAGCCTGTCTGCCTACTACCATTTTTTTTTTTGCTGAACACACACCTCCAAACACCCCGACAACGCCGGGCACCCAGACTAGTATATATATATATATATATATATATATATATATATATATATATATATATATATATATTGACTTCCTTCAGCTATATTCGAAACTGAAACTAAAACTTATAAAGAACTTTTGGTTAAATTATTTATAAGAAATAGATGACTTGAATGCCATCAGCTATAATCGAAACCAAAACTTATAAAGAATTCTTGGTAAAATTATTTATTACAAGTAATGGGAAGGTCATAATAATTAAATGATAGTCACTCGAAAATAAAGAACGATGTAAGAATTACACACAAAATAACACACTCGCTATCGTATTAATATATAGATTCTTATATCATATTTTGAAAGAACTAAAAGATAAAAGATTAAACTACATAATAAAACGCATCTACTGCTCCTACCTCATGGAGGATGTGGAAAAAGAAGCCATTATGAATTAATGTTTCGTTTAATCAATAAGATGATTATCTATCTCAACTATCATCAATGGACCTGAGGTCATCTCGTCAGCATTTGCCAAGAACTTTGCAGCTAATTCTGCCCTATGCGACAATGGCCATCAACTCCCCGTATTTCCTCCTATAACAGACAACATGCTATGCAACATACAAATATCTGTGCGTGAGGTCGCCAAGCTAATCAAGAATCTTGATTCCAGTAAAGCAACTGGCCCTGACGGCATTCAAGTTATAGTGCTGAAAAAGCTCCAACCAGAACTTCCCCCAATACTTAAAAAACTGTTTAAGCGTTGCCTTAAGGAGAAGTGCTTTCTAACACCCTGGAAAACCTCATCAGTATGCCCTATATTTAAGAATTCAGGTGAAAAGTCATCTCCCTCTCAGTACATACTAATAAGTCTCCTGTGTGTCATGAAGGAGTTGTTGGAATCCATATTAAATAAAGAAGTAGTCAACCACCTCAGCAGAAACAACCTTTAGAACACGGTTATAAAATTTCTAGAAAAAAGTCCTTACTTTAGTGACAACTATGTTTTGCAAGCAATGTCACTCCGAAGAGATATAATCATAAAGAAGCTACAGAACCAAGAAATTGTAGATTTTCATGATCGCTTACAGAATACAATGGCAGCGCCCGAGAGCTCAGTTGATGAAAATAGAAATTGCAATGAAACTCATTCAATGAATAATAAAAAAAAACTGTATTTTACATAAATGTATGATTTCTGTAGATAACTTAGGTAATAAATACCTAACAAGTAAGAGTAGATTTAATTTATTTTCAATGTTTTTGTTCCTGGTAATCTATATAATTATAAAAATCAAATGACCTTGTAACGATGTATGTAACCCACTTTCCGGTTTACGCCATCCGGTTGTGCATGCGCGCATGATCTGTGCACTGAAATATTAACGTTATTATTTCGAAATTATTATTTAACATGGAAAGAGTGGGGTTTAAAATAGCTTAAACGTAATACAGAAATGAACGATGTAAAAAAAAAAAGCAGACAGTATTAACAATTGTTTATTTGGATAATTTAAACGTGAGAAAAAAACAAAACAAAAGAACAATTGGGACGCTGAAATATTAACGTTATTATTTCGAAATTATTATTTAACATGGGAAGTGTCGGGTTTAAAATAACTTAAACGTAATACAGAAATGAACGATGTAAAAAAAAAAAAAGCAGATATATCAAAATTTGAATTTAACTATAATAAGTATTATGGTATCTGTTCAGTGCACACTTACCTATAAGTATGGCCAACCACTTATAATTCAGTAACTGTATTTTTTTTTTAAATAATCAATTATAATAAACAGAACGACTCATAGAAATCTATCTATATTCTTTTTTCATTTTAATATACTTTCATAGAAATGTTTGTCACGCTCATACATGAATTCCATAGCTAATATAACATACTGACCCAACGGATCACGGGTAGTCTAGTAATATTTAACAATTCTTACTTGCAATATATCGTAAACTCAACTTAATATATACTTAAAGTATCATATAGAATGAATTTCATTTACTATTTCTTAATTCTTAGAAAAATTAAAGTTAACTGCAGCACATTTTTTTATCACGAAACTTGAACAGCATCCTCTAATTTGAACGAAGCAGGTGTTCAAATTATAGGAGTTATACTGTATATTCATATGCAAAATGTTTTCTTTGTGAGATGTGTTTCCATCGGACAATCCACATAATTTTATTGTTTGGCCAATTGCTGCTTTTGTCATTCTCTTTTATCAGAATTATGAAACTACCAATAAAAATAGTTAACATAAACACTACCAAGTTCTATTACTTAGAAAACAACAAGCTCCCTTCAGAACGAATCATTAAATTAACACTTATTCTG
This sequence comes from Euprymna scolopes, assembly GCF_053919585.1. NCBI lineage: Eukaryota > Metazoa > Mollusca > Cephalopoda > Sepiida > Sepiolidae > Euprymna > Euprymna scolopes. The sequence continues at coordinate 17,078,332 of NC_136483.1, read as the reverse complement.
TTACATCTTAAATTGCAAAATTATTTCATAACTACATGTAATCTAATTAGAAAAAAAATATAATTGCCAACATATGCAGGACTTTTTACCTTGTCTTGTATTCTTCGCTGCTAACAACTCGACCCGTATCCTCTCACTTTTGGTCTTTTTATAGCTGTTTTTTTTTATAGCTGTTAATTCATTGATATGCAAATTAATGCATACAAAACTGCATTACAATTCAAATATTTTATCTTCAACTAAAAATTATTAGTTCATACAATCATCTGACTCATGTTTGTTATTCTCGATTACTGGTCATTTCATTATTTGATTGCTTCACCAAAATCAACTTGTCCCATTTCTTTAAAAACAGCATTAAAATATCTTATTTATATTAACCCTCATTTAATATTCTATGCCATATTTTTTTGTTTTTCTAGTGATATAAAGTGGATAGCTGATATTCATTAGATATTTCATAATATATTGTTTCTATTGATTTGCTTGCTTCATGACATAGGTCCAATGGAAATATTTACACGTGACTAATTTTATAATGTCAGTTTTTATTATTTTCTTCTTCCATGTTGCTAATAAAACACGAAGAGATTTACGTAGAATATACTATTTTTAGCATATTTGCTAGAATACATTCAGAATTTATATTTTAATATCATGGATAAATATTGTTTCTTTCATATATAGTATAACCAAAAGAAGGAAGAAAGTTAATACTTCAAGGTAGAGACAAGCAAGTATGGCACATTCAAGAGAGGAACAAGCTTTGTTTCAAAAGAAAAGGGGAGAGCAGAATAATAGTATGCTAAAAGAGAGAAAAAAAGCAACTTTTCTCTCCCTTCCTTCATTCCTCCGCTTTCTTTAACATTTAAAAGTACCCATCTGCTTCCAAACAAAAAATAGACGGACGACCAAACGTGATAATCTGGTAGATGACCCAAGATAATTGTAATTTTGGCACAATAAACGTTGCCATCTTTAAATAGAAAACTTTTAGGAACATCACGTTCTCTTTAAGATTGGATTTCAAGATTGAAAATTACAAGATGGAATGGTGATACCTCCTCTGCAATCTCTATTCATTTGTCAATCTACGTCTTTCTTAGCTTTCATTACATAGAGACACACGAACATAGAAATATCTATCAAAAATAATAGCAGGTGGAGGATGAAGACGCGTTGGTGGTTACTGACATAGACTATGGAAGCATATACATATCGTGCCTTATCCCTTAATGTTTCCATCTTTCTCTTTCGTTTAATTATCTTTCTCTCTCTCTTTCTCTTTCTTTACTCTTTCTCTTTCTCTTTCTTTACTCTTTCTCTTTCTTTACTCCTTCTCTCTTTCTCTTTCGTTATTCTTTCTGGTTACTCTTTCTCTCTGGTTACTCTTTCTCTCTGGTTACTCTTTCTCTCTGGTTACTCTTTCTCTCTGGTTACTCTTTCTCTCTGGTTACTCTTTCTCTCTGGTTACTCTTTCTCTCTGGTTACTCTTTCTCTCTGGTTACTCTTTCTCTCTGGTTACTCTTTCTCTCTGGTTACTCTTTCTCTCTGGTTACTCTTTCTCTCTGGTTACTCTTTCTCTCTGGTTACTCTTTCCCTCTGGTTACTCTCTCTCTCTCTCGTCACTCTCTCTCTCTCTCGTCACTCTCTCTCTCTCTCGTCACTCTCTCTCTCTCTCGTCACTCTCTCTCTCTCTCGTCACTCTCTCTCTCTCTCTCGTCACTCTCTCTCTCTCTCTCGTCACTCTCTCTCTCTCTCTCGTCACTCTCTCTCTCTCGTCACTCTCTCTCTCTCGTCACTCTCTCTCTCTCGTCACTCTCTCTCTCTCGTCACTCTCTCTCTCTCGTCACTCTCTCTCTCTCGTCACTCTCTCTCTCTCTCGTCACTCTCTCTCTCTCTCGTCACTCTCTCTCTCTCTCTCTCGTCACTCTCTCTCCCTCTCTCTCGTCACTCTCTCTCTCTCTCTCTCTCGTCACTCTCTCTCTCTCTCTCGTCACTCTCTCTCTCTCTCTCGTCACTCTCTCTCTCTCTCTCGTCACTCTCTCTCTCTCGTCACTCTCTCTCTCTCTCGTCACTCTCTCTCTCTCTCGTCACTCTCTCTCTCTCTCGTCACTCTCTCTCTCTCTCTCTCGTCACTCTCTCTCTCTCTCTCGTCACTCTCTCTCTCTCTCGTCACTCTCTCTCTCTCTCTCGTCACTCTCTCTCTCTCTCGTCACTCTCTCTCTCTCGTCACTCTCTCTCTCTCGTCACTCTCTCTCTCTCTCGTCACTCTCTCTCTCTCTCTCGTCACTCTCTCTCTCTCTCTCGTCACTCTCTCTCTCTCTCTCGTCACTCTCTCTCTCTCTCGTCACTCTCTCTCTCTCTCTCGTCACTCTCTCTCTCTCTCGTCACTCTCTCTCTCTCTCGTCACTCTCTCTCTCTCTCTCGTCACTCTCTCTCTCTCTCGTCACTCTCTCTCTCTCTCTCGTCACTCTCTCTCTCTCTCTCGTCACTCTCTCTCTCTCTCTCGTCACTCTCTCTCTCTCTCTCGTCACTCTCTCTCTCTCGTCACTCTCTCTCTCTCTCGTCACTCTCTCTCTCTCTCGTCACTCTCTCTCTCTCTCTCGTCACTCTCTCTCTCTCTCTCTCGTCACTCTCTCTCTCTCGTCACTCTCTCTCTCTCGTCACTCTCTCTCTCTCTCTCGTCACTCTCTCTCTCTCGTCACTCTCTCTCTCTCTCGTCACTCTCTCTCTCTCGTTACTCTCTCTCTCGTTACTCTCTCTCTCGTTACTCTCTCTCTCTCGTTACTCTCTCTCTCTCGTTACTCTCTCTCTCTCGTTACTCTCTCTCTCTCGTTACTCTCTCTCTCTCGTTACTCTCTCTCTCTCTCGTTACTCTCTCTCTCTCTCGTTACTCTCTCTCTCTCGTTACTCTCTCTCTCTCGTTACTCTCTCTCTCTCGTTACTCTCTCTCTCTCGTTACTCTCTCTCTCTCTCTCGTTACTCTCTCTCTCTCTCTCGTTACTCTCTCTCTCGTTACTCTCTCTCTCTCTCTCGGTACTCTCTCTCTCTCTCTCGTTACTCTCTCTCTCTCTCTCTCTCGTTACTCTCTCTCGTTACTCTCTCTCTCTCTCTCTCGTTACTCTCTCTCTCTCTCTCGTTACTCTCTCTCTCTCTCTCTCGTTACTCTCTCTCTCTCTCTCGTTACTCTCTCTCTCTCTCTCTCGTTACTCTCTCTCTCTCTCTCTCGTTACTCTCTCTCTCTCTCTTTCGTTACTCTCTCTCTCGTTACTCTCTCTCTCGTTACTCTCTCTCCCGCTACCCTCTCTTTCTCTCTCTCCCGTTACCCTCTCTTTCTCTCTCTCCCGCTACCCTCTCTTTCTCTCTCTCTCCCGCTACCCTCTCTTTCTCTCTCTCCCGTTACCCTCTCTTTCTCTCTCTCCCGTTACTCTTTCTCTCTCTCCCGTTACTCTCTCTCTCTCGTTATCTTTCTATCTTTTGTTTCCTTTTCTTTTTCTCAGCTTTCCCCTATTATTTCGTCAATTTCCCCCTCTTATAGCTTCATTTCCCGCGTTTTCTTCCTTTTTCCTTCCTTTTCTTCCTTTTCCCCCTCTTCCTCCCCCTTCCTCACTCTCTTCTCCAATTCTCACAACTTGCCCAGAGCTATGTTTGTCTTCCGTTCTGTCTCCACTGGAATCTTCCAACCACTCGGTTGTTTCCATCAAGATAAAAGCAAAATGTGATAAGTCCTCTGACATTCCTCTCCATCGTACAGTATATCGATACTCTTTAGCTAACTGGGATAGTTTTCGTACATTTATATCAGATCTACTTCGTCGTTCCATGTTTAAAAAGAATGTGTCCTCTATAATATTAGACCTGATGAAATGGTTAATTGTATATATAGATCGCTTCATACCCTCCAAAAAATTCCAGCAAAAACCTAACAGCCAGCCGTGGTTCTCTCCAGAATGAGTTGCTGCCATCGCATACAGAAATCACTTTTTCCATTGCTTCCAACATAATAGATATTCTGAGATTAAAGCCCCTTTCAGGACTGCCAGTAACCACTGTAAAGGAGTAATAAAGAATGCGAGAGAGTTGTATGCTCAGTCTGCCAAGTCCAAAGTAACTGAGCAGTGACTTGATTCCCACCAATTTTGGCAAATAATAAACAGGGCTCTGAATAGAAGTGTGTGCTCTATTCCAACCATCATCAATAGACCTGAGGTAATCCAGTCAGCATTAGACAAAGCCAAACCCTTTGCCAAAAACTTTGCAGCTAATTTCTACCCTATGCGACCCCCCATATTTCCTCCAGTGTCAGAAAAGACACAATGCGACATACAAATATCTGTGCATGATGTTGCCAAGTTAATCAAAAACCTCGATTCCAGTAAAACAACTGGCCCTGGCAGCATTCCAATTATAGTGCTCAAAAAGCTTCAACCAGAACTAGCTCCCATACTTACAAAGTTGTTTAAGCATTGTCTTAAGGAGAATTGCTTCCCAACACCCTGGAAAACATCGTCAGTATGTCCCGTATTTAAGAATTCAGGTGATCGCTCATCTTCCTTTCAATACAAACCAATCAGTCTCCTGTGTATCATGAGTAAGTTGCTAGAATCTGTATTAAATAGAATAGCAGTCAACCACCGCAGCAAAAATAACCTGCTCAGTGACATGCAATATGGTTTCTGTTCTGCTTGATCTACATCAGATATGCTAATGGTTATATCTCATAGGATTAGCAAATCTCTTGACGGATACTTCCTTTCTAACATAATTGCCCTTGACATATCAAAGGCCTTTGATAGGGTATGGCATAAAGGTTTACTTCACAAGATCTCCAGCTACAGTATAGCTGAAAATGTCTTTTCAATTATTAAATCATTTCTCTCTGATAGGTTCATAAGAATAGTGGTTGATGGGCAGAAATCAGAAGCTCACAGTATTAATGCTGGAGTTTATCAGGGATCCATCCTGGGCCCAACTCTCTTCCTGATCTATATTAATAACCTCCCAAATCACACCCTAAGATCATTTGTAGACATTTATGCTGACGACATGGCAACACTTCAAAGGCCGTAAACGACCAAGTTCTCTGCGATTCTCTCTCCTCTGATCTTGAGCATGTGGTGCGATGAGGAAAGAGCTAGCTGGTTAATTTTAATGCATCTAAAACCAAGCTTCTATCTTTACATCATCAATGCTCTGATCCCCGTTTGGCATCAAATACAATGAATGACTCTCGTCTTTGGGAGGCTCCATGTTTTGACAAACTTCTAAGTCTAACCTTTACTCTTGATCTGAGATGGAATGTGTATATCAAATCCATTGCCAAAGTTGCTGGAAAAATGGTGGGATCGTTCTACTGCTCCAGTAGATATCTCACTGCTGATGCTCTACCTGTATAAGAGCCAAGTACATCCAAGGATGGAGTACTGTTGCCACATCTGGGCAGGAACTGATAGAAACAGCTTATTCTGCCTTGCAGAGTTCAAAATAGACTTCATAGCCTAGTGAGAAAGGCCCCTTTCTCTTCCCTGCAACCTCTTTCCCACAGAAGAGACATTGCGAGCCTTTCTCTGCTTTATCATTATTTTCATGGCAAGTGCTCGTCTCAGTTCCAATCTATGGTTCTGACTTTCACAAAAAACACTTGAAACCACTATCAATAATTTCTCACACTCTTTATCTGTGCCTAAACCTAAACGTATATTCTATGAACAAAGATTTTTTTTTTAGATCTGCACACCTGTAGAACTCTGTTCCATTTTCCTGCTTTCCAACTGACTACAACATGGTTGTCTTCAAGTCCAACATGAACAAATTCTTGATGCGCCATCCCCTTAAGTAATCCACTTTACCAAATTTCCACTACTAATTATGACTGTGATATGTTCCCTTTGACCACTGTACACTCTTTAACCCTTATCCTCGAGTGGCTTTGGGGGCCTTCATAAGTATTGGCTCCTTTGTTAAAAAAATCCCCTTTTACTCCTATTTCCCTTTTATTCCTTTTCCCTATTACTCCTTTTGTCTTTACTCCCTTTTTCTTTTCTTTTTTCTCGCTATCCTTTTTCTCTTTTCTCTAATTTTTACTTCTTTTCACCTCCTTCGCTTTTTTCCCTTTCCTCGTATTTTTCCCCCATTTCTTTCCCTTTTTTTTCTTCTCTTTCCTTCTTTCTTACACTCTTATCAGTATTGTAATAAAATTTAAATACATTGAATAATTTAATTTAATATAATTTATTCCACTCCTAACTTGAGCTATATTGATGAATCGTCTACGGCTAAATGGCTCTTTTTGGGAGACTAGTTACATTGATCCGATCTTACTGGGGTGACCAGCTTAAATGAAAATGTAATCCTGTATACATTTTTTTGGTATTATTTTTATCCTGCATCTTTTGTACACACCTTCCTCCAAAAAACAAAAGATGATGACTCAGTTTTGAACGAAATATTTTTTTAACAGCCAATTACATTATTGTTTAAATTTCAGCCATTTTCTTCTATTTGTTGGAGATCAATGTTAGTTATGTTTTGTTTGTTGTTGTTGTTGTTGTTGAGGTATTAGGAACATTAACCGCAACGCTTAAAATATTGCAGGCAGCTTCAATACTTTCTTTTGTTCTCTGTTAAAAGATTGCACATAGAGGCAAAATAATCCTTGCCCATAACAGAAGGCGTAAGTTGGTAGAGCAGTAATGTACACATGTTAGCAATTCATGAAATATCACATATACTGGATGTATATGTGATTTCGCAGGGCACATCAAGTTGTAGACACCAGATACTTCCGGTTTGCCTTGCTTGCCTAATAAAATATTTGGAGTGGCCAAAGTATTACTCTTCAAGCAATATGTTTATTTGTTATCGTTTATACATACTTACAAAGCTTACATAATTATGTAAAATATTTATTTTTAGTTGAATTTGTTATGATGCAAAGTAAGTATGCACATATAAAATGAATATACGGTAGGGATTTGAAATGAGACCATATTGTGTTATGCTTGAAATTGTGTATAAACGTATTCGCATATGAGTGTACCAAAAAAAAAGTATAATTTAAATCTTTGTGTGTTGAAAAAAAAAAAATTAATTGTTGTGGCTCTAGGAAAGCGTCATAAAGAAAGACTCCAACAGCGGATTTAGGAAGGAAAAAGGTATATTGTACAAGAGGGTGAATACAAAGAAAGTTTGTCAGTATTTTTCGCGTTGGGTCATGATGATTCTCTCTGAGAGTATTAAACTCGTGGGATGGGGTGTTATAATGATTAGAAGAGTCAATTACGAATGAATAGGTAGGTCCCTATAGCATTATTATTATTATTAGGTGGAAATAGCTAGAAGCTAATTTGTTGCTGTGTTAATAGAAAGGGAGTGATTAAAATAAATGTAAAAAAAATGTATTTGCCTTTGTGTAAAAGTTTTTCTTTCATGCACCAAAATATGACCTGTTTAATTATAACAGTAGCTTAGCATTTTTGAAGTATGAAGTAAAACGAAATAGTTATTTGAGTAAAAGTAACGAGTACTTACGCATACAATCAAATTATTTAGCCATCAAAAAAAAATTTTGGCAAGTAAGGTAATGGGGATCAGTATTTTTATTGGGACACCATCTCTTAAATTATTGCGCATCAAGGCTTAAGAGCGATTCACTTTCCTTGTTTTTGTTTTTTAATTTGTTTCCCTAAAATAATAATAGAAAAAATATTGGTTCTGTAGTCCACCATTCACTGAGTACAGTTTTGAGTCGTTGTTAGTTTCCGATTTAGTACCTAATATTTATTAATATGAAGCAGTGAACAAGGTTTCATTTCCTTGGCACAATAGACTCTCCATCATTGCAAAGTTACAGAACCAAACTTAAAGTTAGTGACAAAGTTAATAAAGAGCAAATGTTTCCTTTTCATTCATAATAAATATTTTCTTCCTTCCAGTGTTTGTATATAACATCTCTAACAACTATTTAAAGCGTTGTGTTAATCTATTGCTGTCAGCTACCATGATTACAAGTGATGGTGCCATGCCCAGTAAGTAATTTAATTTTACTTTGCTGTATAAAAAATGTAAAGTTCTGAGCACTCATTCAGATAAATGACATTTCCTAGAAGAGACATTAATTTACGATCGAACTTCACCAATTAAATGATCTTGATATTAATAATACAAAAAAGTATTTTTTGTTTTTAGTTTATTTTTTTACAATGAATGAAAAGATATTTAACCACAATATCGTAATTTAAAACATGTTCCATATAAAAAAATGCTTGTGCATAAGTTAATTTTTCATATTTATTTTCAACTCTACAAAATTTCAGGTTAATTTCTTTTTCAGTCACTCAAATTACTTAGAATGAAATGTGTTTTAGCTTAGTTCATTCGATGCCTCCATTCAATATCAAGACAATGGATACTCCCTATAAGGGTAGCTGTACATGTAATTGTGAGGCAAGGGTTGCACAATCCCTAACCACACTTCTCCTGAATCAATACTGCTTGTGTTCAGTGACAAGAAGTGCTAGATGACCGGAAACAATGCCGAGATAAGCAGAGAGCACATACAGCATCTGGTATTTCCAAATGGTCACATATTTTAGTACTGACCAGACTCAATGTTGCTTAACTTTGGTGTTCTAACGGGAACAGGTATGTTAATGTGAATTATACCGTATATATTATTTCATTAATAAAACTTATTTGCTTTCATTCCTTTTAAAAAGATTTTAAGAGTTAAGATTACAGTATTTATCAGTCAAGGTAGTACAATAAGTAGAATGTAATAGAAAAAATAAAATTAAAACATTCCCTGGCAACACCGGGTATGTACAGGTAATTTGAAGTAAAATGTATAGAGAAAGATGTAAAATCGTTTATAAACTCTTCTTCGTATTTGCAAACAATTTTACATTTTTCTCTATACATTTTACTTCAAATTACCTGTACATACCCGGTGTTGCCAGTGCTCTCTGCTTATCTCGGCATTGTTTACAATTACATCAGTTTGATGGCTCGATTATAGCAATTATTATACGGTATTATTGTGGTATTAAAAAACAAAAGACGTGATAGATCCAGATCTCCAAGGGAAAGGAGAAAAGGATAAAAAAAGATATCACACTTGCAATCTCACATAGTTATTGTATGCTAAGTAAGCGTCCAACAATCAACTTTTTCTAGTTGGTGTCAGTTTATAAATATGAGCTATCTGCTCATATGCAAATTATGCTTAATTTGCATATCACTGCATCTCACTATAATGGAGGGGCTTTATGTTGCAAGTACTTCTTGTACTTCTTCTTGTGCCCTCCTGAACATCTTTTTTTTATCCTTTTCTCCTTTCCCTTGGAGATCTGGATCTATCACGTCTTTTGTTTTTTAATACCACAATAATACCGTATAATAATTGCTATAATCGAGCCATCAAACTGATGTAATTGTACGTTTCTTTTTTTTTTTTTTTTTTTAAATGGTTTTCGCATTTTTTCCCAGAAGTTTCTGGGTATTATAGTCACTTCACTGCCAGTGTCTGTTTGCATTTCAACAGCACAATTGTTGATTTTCATTTTTATTTTTGTATCTCCATTCTTAGATCCAGTATTTTGTATATTATCCTTCTATACATTAAAAGTTTGTCTATTTTCTTTGAAGTGATTTTTTTAAAACTCTTTGAACATGTTTTTTCAAACACTAGGCATTTTTCTTTTTTCATTTCATGAATTTTTCCACACTATGTACAATTTTTTTCTTTTCGTTTTTACCGTATATGTTTCAGCCATTATTTCTTCGTAGAAGTGATTTTTATTTTGGTTATAGGTATGTATTAATTCCTGCTGTTGTATAAATTCTGGACATATATTCAAGGGCATGTTTGTAAGTTGTAACTGTTCCATTATCTATGTGCCGAATTATGCATACCTTCAATTAATCTTAGTTGGATTAATTCTTCTTCTGTTGTCTGTTTTTCTGTTCCTAGTTTTCGAATTCACGGTATTTACTCGCACTTCTTAACCCGTGTAAATATTTTACTATCGGTTCATCCACTTCCTGCTTCATTGTAATAAACTTGGTCCTTTCTGCAATCAACAGTCTTTTCTTTGGCCTCCTGTTTCCCTTGATAATCTGACTTATTTCTTCGAAAGTCATTTCTTCTAGTTCTCGAGGGTAAACTATTGTAGCAACCTTCATAATTGCTTCCCAACCAGCGCTAGCTATGAACAAGTTGGTGATTTCATTTTCCTCTCCGCTGTTTTTGTTGTCCTTCAACTTTTTGCATCTCACATTAGCAGTGAAGCATCGAACCCACGTATCTACGTATTCTGGATCTTCAAGGACCAGAGAGTATCCTATCGACGACGCCATTGATATGTCGTGTATAACGCTAAGTAAGCGTTCAACAACCAACCTGTTCTAATTGGTGTCAGTTTATAAATATGAGCTATCTGCTCATATGCAAATTATGCTTCATTTTCATGTCACTACAACTAGTGTACTAAAAAATATAGTAATAGTACACTAGTGTACTATAAAAAATAATTATTTAATCTATATAATTATAAAACTCAAATGACCTTGTAACAAGTGGTGTAACCCACTTTCCGGTTTGCGACATCCGGTTACGCATACATGCATAAACATTGACCCATAACAACGTAAACAAATAAACACAAATCGCTTCTTTTGCAGATTTTGACCTGCGCACTGAAATATTAACATTATTATTTCGAAATTATTATTTAACATGGGAAGAGTGGGGGTGTTTTGCAACTATTCTTTGTTATAACTATACTGTCGCTATTTTCTTACAACTAAACAACTTTAACCCATTGACAAGCATAAGAACAATTGTAGTAAAACCAATACTACTACTATATCTCTATCCGTCCCTTTTCCTTCCTTCCTTTTTTTATTTTTTATTTACATTTATAGATACAAAATAGTTCTGTGAGAGCGGTGAATTTGTTGACACATTTACTAATCTGTTTCAATATTAGTTTTATTTTGTTTTAATTATTTAGATTTTATATTTTTGCTTCAGGTTTCATTATTTTTTTTTTTTTAGATTTTAAGTTTCTATAACTTGGTTGAAGGATTCCAATATGGGTTTTTCCTTCTTATTTCGCATTGGTAGGTTCATGTGCGTTTTTGGTGCTAAATAACTTTCGTCAGCATTCGATTCATAGGAAAATCATATTTAATTTTCGATTTTTGAGCGATTATTTGGAAAAGTAGGTAACTTTACACGAATAGGGAGGATTTTCTTTTTTCATGTTTGGGTGATCTGTCCGTGATTTTTCATTTTAATATACTTTCATAGAAATGTTTCTGTTATGTAAAAAAAAAAAGCCTATTTTCTTTACGTCACAAGTGTCATGCTCATATATGAATTCCATAGCTAATATAACATACTGACCCAACGGGTCACGGGTAGTCTAGTTATATATATTGTTGCAATATTTTTTCTATTTAATGGGGGTATGCTTCCTTAAAGTTGGGAAATTCTATTTATAAACGCTGCTAATAGAAACAAACAAATCAAATTAATTCACGTTCTGCTATCAGCCAATCAGAAACCAGAACTGCTCGATAAAAATTAAATCTTATCAGCATTCCAGCACATAACTTTTTCGTGTCAACACGAGAAAGATCTTTTGCTCTTTGGCTGCAAAATTATAAATTGTGCAGAACAGCTGCCCACTGAGAATTCTTCATCTCCAGGACTTGTATAGAATAACTACCCATCGGAAACTTTTCTGAAATTAAACATGGCTTCCAATTCAAGATATATATTATCAGCAGCAAACTGTAGTATTTTGACAATGACATAGTGGAGTATACTTAATATCTGTGTTATAAATGTGAAGCCAACCTAATTGCTTCCTTAAAAGTCCTACTAAAACTGACACATATGTTGGCCGCCTCAGCAGGTGGAGGTATTAGCTTCAGCTTGCGCAATCTCTTGTCTGTCCACCACTGCCCATGTCTTTTCCTAACAGCATCTGCTGTGCCAGCCACCACATGGTTTTCAACCTTTTTCTCTAGTTATCATATGGATACTCTTTAGATGCCTATTGAATACGTCTTTCCTTGAGCTTTCTTTTAGCTCTCCATAGAAAACAGCTTTTGGTAGAGTGCTGCTCTCCATACATATGATATGTCCTGTCCACCTTAGCTGACGCAGGGTGATCATTTATTCAACACTAAGTATTGCTGTTCTTTCCAAGACTTGAAAATTTGATACATGGTCTTTCCACGAGATGTTCATTAGTTGGTGAAGATGTCTCTATTATACCTTTTCAAGTCTCTTTATGTGATGTTTGTAGAGGATCCATGTTTCCGAGCTGTGAAGAAGTGTGGTAATTACAATCGCTCTGTAAACTTTTATCTTGGTTTTCAGATAACTTCCTGTCTATTCTTTCATTATCTCTCTCTCTCATATATATATATATATATATATATATAGGAAGAATAAAACGTATAAATAAAATAAACCACTCAGATTATATATATATATATATATATATATATATATATATATATATATATAAATCAAAAAAACACACAACACAAACTTACTCCAATCTCATAAATTAATTCCAGCTCTCTGTGGGTCTTTTCAAATGAGGAGACCTAATCAGGTTATCATTTAACTTAAAAAAATGTATATATATTTATGAATATACAACAGAAATATCTTAATAATTACATAGTTATTTATTATAATCATTGTAAGAATCAACCAAACTAAGAGTTATTGAAATTACTCAAATAATGAGAATATTCTGTAGAAATATTTAAACTTAATAAGATGAGAAATTAAATAAATTAATTGATCTTTTCTGTTTTCTAAACGTTTTTTCTTGAGTGTCAAATTCATAATACTCAAATGGCGATTTGTGAGAAATATGAAGGATATGTTGAAACAACTCGAATCGTGATGGTAATTTGAAAAGTAAACAAGTTTCATGTGGAATCCATTGTTTATTTTTATCTACCCAACCTGTTACTTTGAAACAATGCAAAATAATCATAGTTGTGACATATTGTCTATTGCTTCAATAATTCATCATTAAGAAAAAGGTGGAAGCTTTCCCCGAGGTCCATTACTGATGTCCATATTGACAGATTGTAGTGCTTTCTCCAAAAGATTTGATGATATTATTGGCAAATCGAGTTGAATTATAGCCAAGTTTCAATTCATATTTGAAAATAGCTTTTCGTTTTTAGGCGTCAAACATTTGTTATTTAAGATTTCTATTTGATTAATACATTCTATCATATGTACACGTGAATACAAAGACATTATAGTGAAACTATTATTTTCAACGTTTTTCATTTACACACTAACAATACACCATTCCATGTGTAACAGCTTAATATCTCTACAAAAACTTTTAAGAGAATTTACTAAGTTTTGCAAATGGAAAATACTAGTCTTTTAACAATCGAAATCGTAAAAATCAGAACATTTTTGGGTTATCAGAATCGGAAAAATTTTAGACTAATTTCTGATTCCAAAAATGTTTGTTTTTAATTTCGTTTTGAAGTTAATTTTCCATTGCTAGTACTAATGATAAATATTGTTTTATCCATACGTCATAATAACATCAAAATCTGATGTAAATTCATTTTACTGTTGTAGGAAAAAAAACAAAAAAACTTTGCATAACTTTTGAAAGAATCCAGTTCATTTACAAGGTTCCGAAAAATGTTTAAAAATTAAAACCTTTTTTCACAAAGAAATATTGATAAATATTGTTGATAATTAAATTAAAAGTCAAATCTAAAAATATTTTCAGTGTTTATTTTTATATTTATTTATTTATATGTAGAATTCTTTTGGCAAACCTTGCAAGAGATGGCCAAAATGTGAAAAAAATTGTACATTTTGAAAAATATTATATAGATTTGAATTAGGTATAACGGAATCGATGAATATATAGATGTTTACTATTCTGGCATCAGTTTTTTGATTTTGAGTTTCCCTGTCTATGAAATGGTTGTAAAACAATATTTCTAAAAATATAAAAGGTAGATTGGTATGGCAATGGCAGGCAAAAAAATCAAAAACTAATAAAAATTCTTTTTAATTATTAATATTCTTGAAACTCTTTCACAATTGTTACATTTTTCTTCCACTAAAAATTTGATGAATTTAGAATGAAGATCATTTTACCTTAAATTTATATATGAAACTGATCCCCACTTTAAATTCCAGAATAATATTTTTTCTTGCTAAGCTTTTCAGAGTGTTCACATTTAATCACCTAAAATAAGTAGAATCTCATTTTAAAGGGGTGTGATTAAGTTGAAGTTGTTATCATGTGTGATCCTATTTGTCTTTTCACTAGGTTTATACTGTGGAGAATCCAGCTCTCCAAAATAAATTACTCTGGATTTGGGCATAAAAAAATGCCTCAGTCTAAGAGGATCTCATACAGACTGATAATAAAAATAAAAAATAGTATCAGAACAGACAACATACTTTAAATTATTTGCTAAAATAATGACATATTTTGGCAAAGATATTTTTGTTGTTGTTAAAATTTTGTTTACAAAGGGAATTTACAGTAATAAGAGAAACGAAAGGAAATTTTCTGTTATTTAATTGATGCCAACAAAAATATCTGGTAAGAAAAAATAATCAGGATCAGGAAAAAAAATATTAGATAGGTCAAATTCTTTAATTGAATTATTCTCTGGCAGCAGTTTTGTCATGAAGATTATCATACAATCACTACAAATCCATAAAATCCTATCATGCACAAGGAAACTGATTCATCTAAAAATTTAGCAATGTTTATTGCTTTTTTTTGTTTGTTTTCTAACTTATTGCTGAGCTACAAAAAATGAACACATCTTTTTTTTTTTTTTTTTTGTAGCTTTTCTTCCAGCATAATATTATAGTTCGAAAAACAAAACTGTAAGCACATTGTTAGTTGATTATTTCTTAAATACAACTTTGATATATTCAATTTTAACCTTGTGCATTAGCGTTGTTCTTTTTAAGAAAAACGTTTGCAATAAGAAAAGCTTCAAATATTTCAAGATTTTCTACATAAACGACCTTAAATCAACGCCATTTAATGAACTCTTTCGATACTTGAGTATAGTTGCATACATGATTACTTCTGCTTTTTGTGCTGTGGCTGCGTTCTTTCATGTGCTGCTATTCTCATTGAAATCGAAATCAGAAATTTAGAACAGAATCGGTCCTTGTATCGAAATCTGTTAAAAAATATTGGAATTGTTCCATTACTAGAAAACTTCTGTGTTGATTTCATGTTCTAAGCATGCCTTTATCACCCTCCTTCCAGTATTGTGGGTGATTGCCACTTATCCTCCCCCCCCACCACACCCAATAACCCATATTCACTAAAAATAAATGAACTGATAAATGAAGGTTAAAATGAGTCCAGGAATGAAGAGTTTTCTAAGATGTAAATTTCTTTTTTTTTTTTAAGAATAGCTAGACTAAAAGCCAGAAGAAATGAAAGGTGTCCATGAGTGAACGTGGGTGGCAAGAAAAGCGTGCAAGGTATATGGAATAAATAAAAGTAGAAATAGAATCTGCAATGGCACAAAGTAGAATGGCAAAAAAAAAAAAAAAAAAAAAGGTTATAAAAATAAGAAGGCAATGTGAAAGGAAAAAAACAAGATTGAAATGATGAAGGTGATGGGGATTTGTTGTAGGCACCAAATTATCATTGCTAATCTGTGATTTTTTTTATTTATTTATTATGGCACACACTCAAAATAAGGCACATTGCACTGTGACATAAAAAAATTCTTGTGAATTAAGGGCAAGATTAATAGTGGTGAGATGTTTGTTCGCTTTACATTTACATTTCTGCATATTAGTATAGTTGGGGAGCAGAAAGGGAATTTCAAAGGCAAGCCGTATGAAGAAAGAAGTGATTAAAGTAGAACGCTTTCCGGCATCTGAGGAATTTACAGTGAAGGGGTGAAGTTTTGTTGATTTTCTGATATTCATGTTCAGAGGACACAAATGCAACAATTTTGTCAAAGCACATTCTATTGAAAGGCTTGTAAAACCAAGCATAAAGAACAGAACATTACAGGGATGGGATAGGGGCTGCAGCTTGGTAGAGAGTGCATGGCCAATTAGATTAGAGGTTCTTTCTTTGGGAGGGGGGGGCTCTCCAAGAGGCAGATAGAAGTGGTTGACATACCAGCCCAGATATGTCAACAATGTCTCAATATTCCATAAGAAACTTTCACTTAGTGATACAAGCACTAAGCAAAAGATAGTTTCAGCAATCTGCCCCACTAGTAGAGATATAGAATATTGTCAGATGTGATAATTGTTTTAGCTTTATAGCAGATATTCAATTTTATTGTACTGCTAAGATTTGATTGTTCTAAATGTTCATGATTGTCTGAGATCCTAAGTTTGGGTCTACATGTCGTTTTTTCTATTATTCTGCAATGGCGATGTTGAAATTCGATTTGGTGAACGTGCTGTGCTTTTATTTCATTTGAGAGGATAAAAATGGCCGAACTAAACCGATGCAGGTGGGGGAGGGGCAGATGTTGATTGATAAAAACATTTGTGATTACCAATTTTGTAGAGGTAAACCTGATTTATTAATATCAGGGATACGTCTTCAACAATCAATCCATTTTTGAGTTATGACCTTATGTTTGATTGAGGTATGGTTCTGTGCTGTTCTATATGGTCCATGCTCTCAGGCTTTATCTTCTTCCATTGAGGTGGTACTCTATTGTTAATTGCCTGAGTCATCCCTACTAGGCAACTGAGCCTGCTCAAAAAGTTTTATGCGTCAAAGTACGCATGCCTCTTGTCAACTGTTTTTTAGTTCCCGCATTCTGACCTTATGTCACATCCTTGCAAACAAGAATAGCACGTATCACTCCTTTCCATTTTGTGAATGTTACTTTAGAAGGGAAAACGGAAAAAAGCAGAAAAACAGAATTAGAAAAAGAAAAGATTTCTTAGTACACTTATGATAACATGATCGACAGAGCTTATCATCATCATCATCATCATCAGCTTAAAGTCTGTTTCACATGCTGACATATACATATGGATGGATTTTAAAAATTGACTTCAAAACTAACCTATCTCTGAACAAGTCTTTATTAAGTTGGCGCAAAAACAATATCGTTTTCTCACATATGTTACTGTTATACATGATTTCTGCATTTATTCGTTGATATATGTAGCCATGTTATATATCATTTAGAAGCGTGTTTTTTGTTACTGTTCTCAATCTCTTCATTCAGTTTTTTGCAAGCTTTTCGACAACATGGACAAAATTCAAATCTGCACAATTTTCTTGTTTCAGTTCAAACTAGACCGAAAAGCTGCTGAGACATCTTGTGTTATCAATGATGCGTTTGGCCTAGGAACCACTAATGAATGTGTGGCACAATGGTGGTTCAAGAAATTTCGCAATGGTGATGAGAGCCTCGAAGATGAAGACAGTTACGGTCTGCTGACTGCGTTTGATAATGAACATTTGAAAGCCTTAATTGAAGCCGATTCTTGCAAAACCACACAAAGTTACTGTTGAACTTTAAGTCGACTACTCAATGGTCGTTCGCCATTTAAAGCAAATAAGGAAGTCAAAAAAGTTGAATAAATGGGTGCCACATGAATTGAACGATAATAAAAAAGAATCGTCATTTTGAGGTGTCTTCACGGTCCTTCTGTGCAACAAAAACGACCTATTTCTCGAGCAGATTGTGACGTGTGATAAGAAGTGAATCCTCTATGACAACCAGCGATGTTCAGCACAGTGGTTGGATGCCAGAGAAGCTTCACAACACTTCCCGAAGCCGAAATTGCACTAAAAAAAGGTTATGGTGACTGTTTGGTGTTCTGCGGTCGATCTCCTCCATCACAGCTTCTTGAATCCAGGCGAAACGATTATAACGAAGAAGTACTGCTGACAAATTGACAAAATGCAGCAGAAGCTCCTGTGTATGTGCCTCAGATTGTTCAATATGAAGGCACCAATTCTCCTCCATGTTGCTCAACTGACTCTGCAGAAGCTGAACGAATTGGGCTACAAGGCTCATCCATCCACCATATTCACTGGACCTCTTGCCTACCGATTATCACTTTTTCAAGCATCTTGACAACTTCCTGCGTGAAAAATGCTTCAAAAGCCGAGATGATGCCAAATCGGCCTTAAATGATTTCATCGCTTCCAGAACCCAAGATTTCTAAGCTAATGGGATAGATAAACTTGTTTCTCGTTGGCAAAAATGTGTCGATTCTAATGGTTCTTATGTCGATTAGTAAAGTTTATCATAAGAGGAGTTATGATCTTTTGAAGTTGAATGTCAAAAAACGACATATATACATACACACATATATATCCTTTCTTTCAAATCCGTTCTTGTCACTTTCGACTTATTTTCTTTGGCTTTCCTCTGAGAACTGAACCTGCAACCTCAAATGTTCTACATCTGCTAACCCAAGAATTATCATCTCTTTCAAATATTTTGTTCTTGGCATATTTCCCTATAATGTCCAGATTTAATCTTCCTTTGTGTCGTCATATCTAAGATTTATTTAAGACTCTCATTACAATCCATCGTATTTTTCTCGTATCATTTTTCTTCATGCAATGATTTTCCTCGACACTCACTGGCCAGGTTTGACTTCCACAAATCATCATACTGCATATACATTCCTGATAAAATCTTCTTTTAGTCGACAGTGGTAATGCTCTGCTGTTTCATAATCATAGAATTTCACGGAATTCACTCTTAACTATTGCAATCACATTAACACTTGCTCTACTCTGTTAAGAAAAACGATATATAAAGAGGCCCACAGTATTAATGCTGGAGTCCCTCAGGGGTCCATACTGGGCCCAACTCTCTTCCTGATCTACATCATTGATCTCCCAAAACACATACTAAAATCTTTCGTTGACATCTATGCTGATGACACGACCATCTATGGCAACACATCAAAGGCCGTAAATGATGATGTTCTCTCTGATTCTCTCTCCTCTGATCTTGAGCGCATGGTACAGTGGGGAAAGAGGTGGCTGGTTACCTTTAATGCATCTAAGACCAAGCTCCTATCTCTACATCATAAACGCTCTGATCCCCATCTGGCATTAATTGAAATGGATGGCTCTCGTCTAAGGGAGGCCCCAGGATTTGTTAAGCTCCTGGGTTTGACCTTTACACCTGATCTTAAATGGAACACATACATCAAGTCTGTGGCCAAGGTTGCTAGGAAAATGGTGGGATCCTTCTACCGCTCCAGAAGATATCTCACTAATGATGCAATTCTCTATCTTTATAAGAACCAAGTACGTCCAAAGATGGAGTACTGCTGCCACATCTGGGCGGGGGCTGCAAAAAACAGCCTATCCTGCCTTGATGGAGTACAAAATAGACTCCGTGGCTTGGTGGGGGATGCCCTTTTCTCTACCCTGCAACCTCTTTCCCACAGAAGAGACGTAGCAAGCCTGTCATTGTTCTATCGTTATTTCCATGGCAGGTGCTCGTCTGAGCTCCATTCTCTTGTCTCCCCTCGCCAATCTTTCTCAAAAATCACCCGACTAGCTGAAACCACCGTCAATAATTTTCCCCACTCCCTATCTGTGCCTAAATCAAAACGTAGATACCATGAACAAAGCTTCTTTCTTAGAACTGCACGCCTGTGGAACTCTATTCCACTTGCCTGTTTCCCTCCTGACTTCAACCTGGATGTCTTCAAGTCCAACACAAACAAATTCCTAATGAACCGCCTCCCCCCTAAGTAATGACACATTACCAATTCTCCAATACTATTGCTACACTTTCCCTTGTATTACTGTACACACAATAACCCTTATCCCTGAGTGGCCATTGGGCCGTGATAAGTGGTGAACTCCATGTAAAAAAAAAAAAAAAAGTTCAGCAAAAATGAATAAAAATTATTTGCAACAATTATGCAAGATAAAAAATGAAAACATTTAGAAAAATAGGGATACAAAATTGTAAATTTTAATCAAAATAAAGAAAAATTACTTATGAAAAGTGAGATTGAAAAAATAGGCAAAAATCGATAGGTTGAACAATTTATTTTAAATTATGGAATATTGAAAAAAAGTGACGAAAAATGAAAGTTACACATTTTTTAAATAATATGGAAGACTGAAAAAAGAAATGAAAGTAGAAAGAAAAAATGGTTTCTATCACAAAAGACGAACAATATTGTGTCGTAACAAGTGATATGCTGATATCTTCAGAAAAAAATAAATCGATATTTTAGGTTAAAAAATATTTACTTTATTTGTAAGTAACTCAAGATATACTATTCTTTCGAGAATCAAATGCAAACAAAATGGCTACATAGTTTTAGATCAAAATATCGTGCAATTTTTTGTGATTTGTGATGATTTTTTAAACATAGAAATAACAATTCATGGCTTATCTATATAATAGTTCTATAGTATAGAATGCATACAACCATGAAACTGCAGTGTAAAAAAACAAAGGAATGATACCAACAACTTATCTCTCTCAGTTGTCTGCTTCCAGTTCATTTTTTGTCTTTTTTTTTTCATCATAGATCTATTGGAGTATTTGGTTGGCAATTCTCTCTGGGGCGAATCTTAGGGTGTGCCCGAGCCAAACTAGGCGTTGGTTACAGATGATTGATGCTGGTTAGTGCAATCTATGATTTTGGGTTGATAGTTTGATTGCAACATACCTGGATATAATAAAAATAAAACAATAGTGATGATACTGAAAATATAAATAAAACAAATAATGATACTGACAGGATAGAAATATATACTTTTTAATATTATTACTATTTTTATACCGTTTCACTGAGAACTGACACTCATTTATGTTCATCCCCCAAATGTTCAATTTATTTACTTTACGCATACAATTGTTTTGGCCCTCTGCAAATATTTATATATTAGGTTGAGGAGAAAGTTCTTGCAGAAATTTTAATTTTGATTTCAAATAATGTTTCATTATAATACCTTTACTTTATATATCATTTTAAAGAGCGTTTTAAAACAGTTCTTTTCAGAACGTTGAATACAAGATGGAAAAAAAAAACAAATTCGCACAATGTTCTTATTTCAATTCAAGCTAGGCTGAAAATTTGTTGAAACAGCTCACGATATCAACAAAGTGTTTGGTCCAAGAACCACTACTGAACATACAGTACAATGGTGGTTTAAGAAATTTTGTGGTGACAAAAAAGTCTTGAAGATGATGAGCGTAGTGATCGGCTATTGGATGTTGACAATGATCAATTTAGTTGAAGCCAATCCACGCGCAACTGTTTGAGAACTTGTTTCTGAATTAAAGGTAACATATATAACGATTTCCAACCACTTGAGAGAGATTAGAAAGACAAAAAAAAAACTTCATGAATATGTGCCTCATGAATTGAACGGTAACCAAAAGAAACGCCATTATAAAGTGGCATCTTCACTTCTTTTACGTTACAAGAATGATCTGTTTCTCGACCAGGTTGTGACTCGCACTGAAAAGTGGTTGCTTTACGATGAGTGGTAATGAAGCTCCACGACTCTTCCCAAAGCCAGAGTTGCACCAAAAGAAGGTCTTGGTGGTCTGGTGATCTGTGATTTGTCTCATCCATTAGTTTTTTAATGCAGATGAAACAATTATGCCGAAAAAGTACTGTCAACAAATGGATGAAATACATCAGAAACTTCAACAACAATACTCAGCATTAGTCCTCCACGACAATGCCTGACCGCACGTTACAAAATCGACCTTGCAAAAGTTGAATGAATTGGGCTTCCTCATCCGCCATACTCTCCAAACCTCTCGCCTACCGACTACCACTTTTTCAACCATCTTGACAACTTTCTGTGTGTGAGAAATGCTTCCAAAACATAAGCAGTATCAAAAACACCTTCAGCAACTTCATCGCCACCAGAACACAAGATTTTTACATCACTAGCATAAATACACTTGTTTTGCGTTGACAAAAATGTATTGATTTTGATGATGCTTATTTCGATCAATAAATTTTTGTTTGAACCGATATATATATATATATCTGCATTTAAAAGTTAAAAACTTGCAAGAACTTTTTTGTCAACCTGATATTTTGAAAATATATAAATACACTTTCATCTTTTAAAGAATAAATATAGATTTAAAAGTATGGAAAAATCTGTGAAGAAAAAGATGAAAAAAGATATATATAATAAACAAAAACGAAAGAGAGAAAATGAATATAAAGAAAATTTGACCGACTGATAGAAAAAAATGAAACTGGGAAAAAACGATAAAAAAAATGATAGATTCATACATGAGTTGCTGCCCTTGTCCTGGTAGCAGAACAAATAAAATAGAGAAATAAATCATGTTACACAGCAGACAAAGTATTTACATTAAAATAAATAGAACTATTAAAACATAAATAGATAAATGAATAAAATTAAAACCTATTTTCTTTAATTAATTATAGGGAATTTAATAGGCTCTGTTATTTGTAGATATTTTAAGCACAGTCTCACAAGAAAACTACGAATCTGATAAACATATGGACTGATAAAAATATCGGCCTCATAAACCAAAAACAAATAGATGTGTCAAACAGCCAAAATAAGAATATCAAATAGTTCACATAATATCTGGCAAGTTTATTCTTGGCATAAATTCAAGAAGTCGTACAAATTGTCACCTTGTTGTTTTGTACTAATAGCTGGTACTGTGGCTTGGCTCAGTAAACTGGGTTGTCAACTTTCTAGTCAAGTTTCTAGAACAGTGGTTAAAATTGTATTTAAAAGGACAGATTATCATATGTAGTAAATTGAGAGTAAGTTTTGTGCTGAAAAGGGCAGATTATCTTTTGTAGCAATTTAGGTTTTCTTATTAACCAGTTGAGCGCCAAATATTTTTTTAGAAAACTTTTTTTTTTTTTTTTTTTTTTACATCTATTTTTAAATTGACATTGTAAAATTAATCTTTCATTTTACACCCAAACAATTTGTAGCATATAAGTAGCACTAAATAAATTTGCTTATTGTGATGTGTCGCCAGCTTGAATTTATAAGGTTTGGCATCCGCTTATGGAAAATTGTCATTTTCTCATACATATATTAGTTGATTGCTGAATTAATGGCATATATTTGGCCTGTTGTCTTCTATTACAAGTAAAAACCAATTTGCATAATTAAAGGTGCTAAATATGTTGCAATTTTGTAACCTCCCTGCTAAGGAAATTAAAAGTTAAGTCTCACATGTGGCAGTTGATATTGCTCCATGTGAGTATTTTTACCCCAAGCTCAAAGGATCATCAACGGAAACCTGTTTTTAGGTACAGATGCCACTAAGAGGTTTCGTAACGATGCAGCTGAAAGTCACCCAAAAAGAATCCTTGCAAGAGTGCATACATATTTTGCTGAGAAAGATGAGAAAGTATTTGTTGTTTGGAATTGAAAAAATTCTTTGGTGACATCAATCTTATTACTTTTCAGAGACACCTTTCATGTGGCAATAGCAGAGATCCTAGAAAACAACCTGTAGTCTGTCGTGGAACGGGGTTGTAAGTCAACGTTTATTGGAACAAATACATTGAAGACATTTCCAAAGCTAACATTCAATGCTGCCAAGACTAAGCTCATTTCCTTTAATAATTGCGAGAAAATTTCTCAACCACTAATAGCTATGGCTAATTATACATTTTCTGAAAGTACTTCGTTTAAACTTCTCAGCTTAACGTTCACAGGGAACATGAACTGGAACAGATACATCGAGGGCATTGCCACGTCTGCTGCAAGGAAGGTGGACTCTCTCTACCATGCTCTACAAGGCTACAATTCGCCCATGTATGGAGTTTTGTTGTCATATTTTGGGCTGGTACATCTGCTACTAGTCTCCTTTCTGGATAGGGTTCAAAAGTGTCGCCAACCTAATTGGTCCTGAACTGTCAGCTAGGCTTCAGCCACTGTCCCATCGACAAGATGTTGCACCCTTCTGCCTGTTTTACAAGTATTTTAATGGTATATGCTTCGAACTACAAGCCCTTGTACCCTCTCGATGTGAATAACCCCGACACACCCGACAAGCAGCAAAATCTCACCCCTTCACAGATCCCTAGATGCAGGAAGAAGTTTCTTCTCCAGAACAGCTAGACTTTGGAATTCCCTTCCAGCTTCCTGCTTCCCCAACTGTACTAACATGCAGAAGTTCAAGTGTAATGTAAACAGACATCTTGTTGCTCAACTCCCTACATAGTATCCCTGCAATCATGCCTCCTACATCAAAGTGGCACTGTGCCTTGTTTGGGATGAAAATACAATAAGATTAAAAAAAAATGTATCTGTTTTGTCCTTTGTCAGTAAATTAGAAATCTTTTTATACTGAGGCCCATTTTGGGGAAACTGAATTATAATCACATTAAAAATCATGAGAAGACAATTAGATAAGGACTCTCAGGTTCGCACAGCTAATTAAATATAAAATATGTCTGAAGAGTGGACTGGCCTAATATATGCTGCTATAGACTATTGAATTGGTCAATCCGAAATTGTTTTGTGATCTAAATTAATACTATTGGAAAAAAGTATGAAACTAGTTTTTAAATAGCAACTTGTCTTCAGTTAATTGTATTCAATGAATGATCTACATTAGGTATTGTATTTTTTTGCATTGGATAACTTCTAAGAGAGATTTGATTTGTTATCAAACTCGTTTGGTTTGTTTGTTTTATTGCATATCAACATTTTTTGGATTATTTAATGTTGAAATACAATACCTATTGTATATACATGATTATGACCTGTTTGACCTTCAACCAAAAATAATATGAAAGATAGTTATCTATCTTTAATCCATGAAAGGAAGAATTATTTGCTTTTGGCGATGGCATGTCAGTAATGTTGGTCAGATGTAGACAAATGTGCCTTGTAGGACAAACCAAGCACTGTCTGATTCTTTTTCTTCTGAATTTAAGATGATTGGTCACTTTAATGCATCCCAAACCAAGCTTCTATCGTTTTAACATCAGGGCTCTGATCCCCACTTAGCCCTAATTGAAATGAACAACTCTCCTCTTGAGGAAGCATCCTGTCTTGACAAGCTTCTGGATCTGACCTTCACTCCTGACCTGAAATGGAAAATTTACATCAGATCCGTTGCTAATGTCGCTGGTAAAATGATTGGATCATTTCTATTTCACTCTTGACACAGTCCTCTACCTGTATAAGAACCAAATGTATTCCAAAATGGAATAATGTTGCCATATTTGTGGAAAACCGATTTCGAAATTTAGTGGGCAAAGCCCTCTCCTCTACCCTATTTCCTCTTTCTCACAGAAGAGTTATAGCAATGTTATCACTATTCTATCATTAGTTTCATGGCAGGTGCTTGACTGAACTTCTTTCTATAATTTCCCTAGTTCCATCATTACCAATAATCACTGTGTCGCCTCAGTGGCCACACAAGATTCATTATCTTATCCTCGAGTGGCCTTTGGACCTTGCTAAACAGTGATCCCACCGCTAGTAAAAAAAATCGAACACTAAAATGATCATTTCACATTCAATGGGTTCTAAGTTATTATTCAACCCATAAATTTGTTGAATAAATATATCAAGTTTCATACTTCGTCTATTGATTTTGTTTTGTCTGATATTATCCTGATGACTGCAGTTATTATCAGAAATAATATGAACACAAGTTACTATTTTACTAAGTGGCAAATTGTTGGCTCGTCTCTTTTCTAACGCCATTGATCAAATAGGATTTGAACTTTCCGTCCTCAGTTCCATCATTCATGACGGTATCCATTAAGGCTCTTTCTCATAAAACAAACCAAACGGATCATCTGCATGAAGATACTGTAATGTTTCTCGACCATGTCTTTCGGCCATTAAATCCATTGTATGTACTTATGAAATATTGAATTCTCTTGGTAATCTCCAATCTCGTTTGCATGCTGGCTTAAAAGGCACCAACCGATGTGCATCCATTATCAGAGACTGCTCAAACCATCGTTTACCCCATCCACCTTCCCATTTTCATTGATTGAAAAAGCTTGCAGTTGCAGTTTCCTGAAAGACAAATGTCATTTCACTTTATGATTTTATTGCTGTAAGCCGAAACATTCTCAATCCTTCGTTTATCTTTCTAGTCTTAATGACATATATAAGAATAATAGGACGCTGGGGGGGGGGGGCTAAACAATCCATATTTAGGATATTAATAAATTTACTTTTCACTGACACAGAAGCCTCTTCAGATTGTTTAGTACTACGTTATGAGTACTTACCCAGTTTACAACCCAATCTCTAATAATCTTTCAGCAGGTTGCGTCAGCATCTTTTGTAAGCAGCTGAAAGATGCCAAAGCGATTATTCAATCAGCTGTCAGAAGACACGTTTAAATGAAAGCGTGAAATTAAGAAAATTTTTAAAACAGAAAATAACTTTTAACACACTATATCAACAGGAACTCCCTTCATTTCCACATGTTAAGAACGGCTTTCTATTTAGAAAGTCGTTCTTAACATAAGGGGGGGGAGAGTAATGCTATTTTTTTAATTAATTGTTTAAAAGTTCGTGTTAGCTTTTTCTGGTTGCTTATGTAACCTGCCGGAAGATGCTGACATTGGATCATAAACTGGATAAGGACTACATTAAGCAGAATGACTGAAATGTTGGCAGATGTTTATAAAACACTCCCACTCCCACTGTTTACCCGTCCACCAAGTTTTCCTTTTTTTTCCATCTGACACTTCCCGCCTGTTCCTCCTATGACTATGTTAATTATTTTGTCCTTGACTCGTCGGTGGCTCGAGATTTCATTTAATTTTTATCATAATCGTGAGTGTGGAAACCATTTTTTAACTGGACACGATATTAGATCAGGCTGTCTGAAGATATTGGCTTTCTGACTTAATAGCACCAAATATTGATGTTATTGTTTTTTCCATTCCCTTTGCAAAACTCAGTCATGTTCTGCAAAGCCAAAAACATTTTTTTCTTAACAAAAACAAACTAAACACCAATGATTAAATATTTGGAAATATAAAGAATTTGAATCATAAAAACGTTTTTTCCCAAATTACTGGATTCAGCATTAAAAAACCCTAAAAAGGAGTTGATATGCCATAAAGCATGAATGAATGTCGTCAAAAACTATTTGTATTCATCCAGTATAAAATGAAGAATGTATAGAATTTCAATCTAAAAGGAATATTTCCAAACATGCATTTGCCAAAAGGTGATCTTGTCTTGTCCGACGCACACATGGTGGCTTCAACCGGTTTCCTTCAAAGAATAAGGAATATAAAATTCACAAGCATCCTCACTTGCATTTGTATCCTGCTCTGTTGAAATGATTTTAACATTAGTTTCTGTGGTGTCTTTTACTTACTTACTCTTACTTGTACTTGAAACGACATTCACCCTGGAGGAGTTGAGTCGGCTTCATGAAGATGCACATCTCGTACCGCTGTGGCCCAAGCCCGGCGATCGGAGGCAAGATCCCGAGTGAGCAATAGCCAGTCACGTCTCCAACGAGACAGGCCATAGATGAGTGGGCCCGAAATAAGCTCAGCGTCGGCTTTGATAGTCCCGAGCCACGTTCTTAGCTGGCCACCGACACGTTTTTTCCAGCCGGGTAGAGGACGTGGGGAGATAGCCTCGTGGATAAAGACCCCTGCATCACAGCGAGAGGCATGGCCGAACCATCGAAGGCGTCGGGCCCGCAGTAGGTCAGTAATTGCCTGGAGATTGCAGCGACGCCGGACTTCTTTGTTGGCGACGAAATCCAAGGGACGGACATGGAGAATGCGGCGGAGATTGTAGTGGTCGAAAACTTCTATGCGTCGCAGATCCGCTTTCCGTATGGGCCAGGTCTATGTGGTGTCTTTTGTAGTGAAGTGATTCGTCTTCCAACTTATGCATCTGACATTTCTAAACGGTCACCCATCTGGTACTGATCTGGCTCAATGTGGCTTAACTTAGGTAATCAAATGTGCTGTATCCATTTAAAAGTGATATAAAAAGTGTAAGTGAAAATAATAGAAATTTTCATCTCCACTGTAAAATTACATTTGCTAATACTCTTGAGAAACTTGTATGAATAACAATGTTCCCGTTAATTATTTCAAAATAATAGTGTGGACTTCAGTCACAATCCTTCCCAAAGTAGGAGAAATAAAACTACCTTATGTAATACAAGAAAAATCATAACTTTTTTAAAAGTAAATTGGTCATTTAAGAAGATGCTCGTTAGTTATGGGAAGTCAAGTATTCCAGGAAGAAAGAGCTCAAAATAAAAATTAGAGCTCGTAAGTATTGTTGGGTTCTCCATGGCAAATGAAATATCCATAATGATTACATCCCTAGTGTTGACGGTCATTAGATACTTGTCTGTTGTTTTTTTTTTTTTTTTTGTTTAACGGTCTCATAAACCACTAGGGTTATTTTAAGGCTAAACACAGTTCAGTTTTATGCCAGGACTAAGGATCACTCGTGCTATATTTATTCTGAACAAATACAAGATGAGAAGATTGTACATGCGTTCCTGGTTTCTGAAACCCCTTTTGTCTTGTAGAATAGGAGTGGTTATTATTCTATTTTTCGATTTCCTAGTTTTTATGAAAATTTAATATATATTTTATTTGTACAGTGCTGAAAAGTTTTTCTAGGTTGTTTACTCGGAAGAAATGGGATCTTATTGTTTTGAAGTCTTTACATTCAATTAGTATCAGTTCAATAGATATAAGATTTTGACATGGTATACATAAAAGGGGATCTTTTTTAGGAGGTGTGTAATGAAGTAGATGAGTTTCCTCTATCAGGCTAGAAAACTTTTCTCACATTCCCGTATCTTATATTTCTACATATAAATTGGCCATTTGTCTAAGCACAGAGTACTGTTGCAACATCTGAGTTGTTGCATTAACAACAAGTCTCTCCATTCTAAACAGGATCCAAATGACCTCTAATCTTTAGGGTTCACATTGTATACAAAGCAGCAACATTGTTGTATTGCTGTACTTGTTTTACAGGTACTTCAATTGAATATGCACCGAGGAACTTTCTGCATTTACAACGTAAATACCCCCAACAAAGTCAACACTCAGCAAAACTTCACTGTATAATTTCACAGATGCTATCCAACAATAAATGTTGATAAATAAATATTTGAAGATATAAAGAACTTGAAGCATAAAATTTTTTTTTCAAAATTACTGGGTTCGGCATTAAAGAACCCAAAAAGGATTGATATGCCATAAAAGAAAACAATTAAACTGGAAATCAAACTTTGCTTACACTCATCAAGAAAAAAAACATCAGCAATAAATGAAATCAAGAAATGAAGGTAGAATATTATTGGAACACATTCTTTGCAGACGATAATCACGAAATCAAAACTTCTATTAGCATAGACTCTTCTAATCTGACGTATCTCTTTCTTTTGAGGATATTTTGCACATTTGATTGAGAGTGGATCAGTCCATTACAACATCTTCTGTAAGATTATTTCTTTCACAACCAGTTTAATGATTGTTAGGAATTTTAGACTCAATGACTCTAATGATAGTTTTATGATTTCTATGTCTCTTATAAAAACCTTCACTAGTCTGTCGCTCCTATATAAGGCTAAAAAAAAGAGTTATCAACCCAATAGGTCCACGCTGTCAGCCAAACTCCAACCCTTGCCTCATTGCCAAAATGTGGCATTCCTATGTCTGTTTTACAAGTACTTTAATGGAAGGTGCTTAGACGAACTCAAAGCACTGTTGCCCCCTCAATACATATGCCCCAACAAACCCAACTAGCAAAAAAATCCCACCACCATACTGTAGAGATACCTACATGCCAAAAAGCTTTCTACTCAATTAGCTTCTTCCCTGGAACTGCTAGACTTTGGAATTCCTTCCCGGGTCCCTGCTTCTCTGACTGTACTGACATGCAGAAGTTCAAGTGTAATGTGAACAGATATCTCGATGCCCATTTCCCTACATGGTATCCCCGCAAATCTGGTCCTAAATAGTAGCCCCTTACGAGTTTGTGGCACTGTGCCTTGTTTGGGTTG
Source organism: Euprymna scolopes (assembly GCF_053919585.1). Lineage (NCBI taxonomy): Eukaryota > Metazoa > Mollusca > Cephalopoda > Sepiida > Sepiolidae > Euprymna > Euprymna scolopes. The sequence continues at coordinate 17,048,290 of NC_136483.1, read as the reverse complement.
AAAAAACAGATAAAAAAATTCTCAAATAAAAATAAACTTTGCGTTTCTTTCAAACAATCCTAAAGAACATCAGTTCGTTCTTTCAAAACACGTGTAATTTTTTTGTTCGGTTCGTTGTTTTTGTTTTATGGCATATCAACCCTTTTCGGGTTATTTAATGCCGAATCCAAAGATTTGGAAAAAAACATTTTTAATAGAATATATTTGTTGTTTTCAAGTCTGTTTCTATTTAACCCATAGTTGGAACCCTAACAGGTACTACCACTCCGGGTCAGAGTGGACCTGGGAGCAATGGCAATTAAAGGGTGGCTCCACACTCCCCAAAGCCCGCAAGCTGGGGCCTCACCACTGGATATAGTTTAAGGTTATATCCAGGACCTGTTCGGTTGGTAAGATTTTATCAAGAGCAGTTATTTTGCAGCCAAATATTTATTCCACAGGTGGCGGACTGTCAGTAATATTTGTATTAGGTATCTGTCTATAAGTAGCCAAGAATTCTTGGAGTCCTACTGTTTCTATCACCTCTTACACTCTTAATTTTTTCCAAACTCTTATATGTATAAAGTCGTTTGACTTTGGATATATTAATGGCTACAACTCTAGTTTTCCCCGTTTTATCTAGTGCATGGTATGTGTTCAAAAGATTATGGTTAAAATATCTGCAGTGGAATAGGCTTTCCTTAATTCATAGTTGTGGTCAGAAAGAAGCTGAAAATTTACAAGATGGTGGACTAGTGCTTGATTGATTAAAGACTCAAAGATTTTAACGAAGAGGGGAAGGAGATTGATAGAGCGATAATTGAGCAGGTCAGTTCGTTTGCCAGAATTCATGAACACTGGTACAATGGAGACAATTTTCCAGCTATCGGGGAAACAAGACTTGGTTAGACATTTGTTGAAAAGTTTGGAGAGGACAGGAACTAGCTCAGTGGATCATTTCTTAATTAATATGGTAGAGATGAAATCAGGCCCATGTGCCTTGGAGGTGTCTAGGTTTTATATGATACTATGGACACGAGAAGAGATGATTTTCAAATCTGTGTGTGGCTTCTGTCCACAAAGGGAAATTTGGGAAGGAATGGTTTGTAGAGTTTAAGATGGAATTGGAGGCTAATCGTTAAACAAGCATGTCAACTTTCTCAGTCGTCATGCAAGCGATCTCATGATTGTTGATGTAATAGATTTTAAGTAATTTTCATGTTGGAGATGGACATAGTCAATTATTAGTATTAACTAGATTGGACATTATTTTTATTTCCAAAATTATTATTTATCTTTATGAATAAATGAAAGACTTTTTTTTTTGTTTTCATCAAGTTATGAATAAAATGTTTTAAATTAATGTTTCACGTATTCATAGTAAAAAATGATAAAACATTTTTTTTTTTTTTTTTTTCAAACAAATCAAGTAATCATTGAATAAATCTGCAAGCTTTTGATGAAAGATAATGTTTTTACATTCAAACAATCAACTCCTTTGCATCACCGGTTTCTTCTTGGATGCTTTTTTAATTAACATTTATTTTTGTGTTTAAAGAACAAATGGAAATATCCTGCCCTGTACAGGAATTTAACTTTGACTTCAGATTGAGATTTCTGTGTTTAATGTGTACCCTCTCCCTATTCCCACTTCTCTCACTGCTTCTCACCCAATTTGCCTTTCATGGTCACTTGTTACATAATTTTCAGCAATAATCACATGAAACTGAAATATAAACATATGATTATGGTTATTGATAAGATAATTTTCTTTTTACAGAAATCACTCGAGACAAAGCATAAAACCACTTGATGTAAGGAGTTCAAAAAACACTACATCAAGGCAAAAAACAAAAACAAAAAAAAACTATCCAACAATAAACGTTAGATTGATATTGATCCAGAAAACAGTAATTTTCCCCCCTTTGTCAGAAATATCGCTTATGTAAGAACTAAAGAAGAAAATAAAGGGAGCGAAAGTTACAAGGCTGCCATGCATAATAGCAAACGAATCTTTTGCAGCTCTGACCATTAGGATCATTAAAAACTGTAATAACAAGCATTCATGAGAGGCTCCTGGATTCGCCCCTAAATCTTAATTGCTTTTGTCTTCTTGTGGTCGACTTCAAGAAAAAAAAAATGAAAAATGATTAATTTGATCTAGCCTTAAATGGTTACTTTCTAAATCGTTACACAATGATGTTGGCTTGTGTGATGTAGTGACAAATGGGAAACAAAAACAAAATTAATTGTATTGTAAACCAATCAAACGAGCAGCTACGTTAACTATGCTCTTCTTTCTGTTGTGATTAGTTTTCGCTCAAGTTGCAAATACTGCACAAAATAATAGCAATTTTTTTCTCCCCTAAATAGGCATCTAGGGAAAAGAACATTTCTATATGATATCCTCAGCGATTGTTGATTTAGACTTGCTCTTTTTGAGTTAAGATGACACTAAAAGGGTGAACTTGTTTCTGGTCATATGGTCCCTGCTGTAAACAAATTGAAATTTCTTGAACGCATTTATTGATTAAACAATCGTAATGTTTGGTTATGAGTTTGCAGCCATCATGTAATATAACTTGTATATAACAAGTCTAGAAGTGTAAGCCATGTTTAGTTTCAGAACAGTTTCCGATGGTTCGTTCTTCTAAACAAGTCTTGAGAGGTGACTGGTTTGCAGTAGACAGAACAGTTTCCGATGGTTCGTTGTTACACACAAGTCCTGAGAGGTGACTGGCTTGGAGTAGACAGTTCCACAGAGCAAAATATTCTTACCGTGTCGAGACGGAAAAAAACATGCGAAATTGCTACAGAAAAGGTTTAATATTTATGGAGTAATTCTGGTTTCTGATTGGTTGGTAGCATAATGTGAATTAATTCGATTCGTCAATTCCTAGCAGCATCGTTTATAAACAGAATCGTCTGTGTGGGTTCATACCCCATTACACATCCAAAATATTGCAACAACAAGAAAGGAAATGAAAGTATAAAAACAATATATTCATATATGCACATTTATTCAGGAGTGCTGGGTAAATGGGGACTCTTTATGCCATGGCATTTTGAATTCTAATGCTTCTCATCAGAAGAGTAGAGAAGATGCTAGAGATGTGACATCTAGCGGTAGTGTCAATAGGAGCGAAATAGATTATTAAGGCTGTTTGGTGGAGCTACAAATTGGTTCTGTGATCTAGGAGTGTAGTTTGCATTATGTAATGGATGGATGTATATAGCATTTTTGTCATAGTAGGTTTAATTTATATGCGATATACATCCATTACATGATGCCAACTACAATCCTCCTATATCACAGAAACCACTTGTAGCTCCACCAAACAGCCTTAATAATCTATTTCGCTCCTAATGACACTACTGCTAGCCGTCACATCCCTATCATGTTACCTAGCACTTTCTCCACTCTTCTGATGAGAAGCATTAGGCTTCGAAATGCCATGGCATAAAAAGTCCCCACTTACCTAGCACCCCTAAATAAATCTATACACTTGTTGAATGAATGAACAAATCTATATATTAATATATAGTTTTTATATCTTTATTTTGCTTTCGTGTTTACTTCTAAATAAGCTCCAATACAATTTTGTTGAACTTTGTATTATTCCAATAAGCCTACCTTTGAAGAATTAATTTTATTCTCTTCCTTTAATTTGCACATTTATTATATATATATATATATATATATATATATATATATATATATATATAAATATATACACGCACACACACACACACAGAGTTGAACCCCGGAATACGGCATTAAAAAATTAGTAACCAAGTATAGTACAATGTATAATACACATGTGTATAATCAAATAACAATATAAATAACACCGTAAGGCAGGACAAATACTGTAACCAGGGGCAAGAAAAACATCGTATTCCACATTGTAATATGAAAAAAAACGTATCCCATGGCCACCGTATACTAAAGTTTGGTATTTTTAAATATGTATAAGATTCATGCCTAAACTTTGGAACACAACTGCTGAGTGTAAAGAGTCCATATCTCTATCTTTTCTCTTCTATTATATTAAAATATTAAAAGGAACTTTGTGTGAGTTCGTTTCCTATGGACTCGAAAACAGCTGGTCTGATTTTTATGAAATTTCACACGAAAGTACTTTATGTGCTTGGTAGTGTTCTTGGATAGGTTTTGTATTGGAATGTCTTCGATAAGTATCAATAATCGAAATAATCTGAGAAAGAAGGAACAGGCGATTTGGTTAACACTTTTATACAGTTTAACATCACAAGGGAATTTGAGAAGTTTTATTACCACACAAGCTAAAAGGCCCAATATATTAAATCAACAGTAGATTTTTTGATATGACAGGGGCAGGTTCGAAATGAATGTTTCTGTGTAAAACACAATTGAACCACGATACTTGACTTCTGCATTTTGGTACCCCGATTTATCGAAGAAGGACCTATGTTTTTCCGGACTATTGCCAGATAACCGACATTAATTTTTCCTGAAATTTTGCCACAAATTGTATTTCATTAAATAGATGTGCACAATAAAAAAAAATTTTTGCAAAAATTCCCGTTGCATCTCCAGGGGCTCAAAAGAGATTAAAAAAAAAATACCCCATGATGACCAAAATGACAGATTTTGCCTCATAATTTTTGATCCATCCATTAGATTGTTTTGAAACTTAGCTAAAATATGGAACCATTGTTCTTAATATAAAACCAGTATAGGTGACCCTGACAAAATTCTGGTTCGCGTCCCCAGGGACTTTTAGTGCTAAAAACGCCTCTTTTTGTGGCTCTTTTTTTATATTTCTCAACAAAAACTTGATATGTCTGACTATATACTGTTTTTTTATGGTGGTCAACTCAAATATGCATGTGTTGAGGCCAGAATCTCCACCGTTTTCCATTTACACTGAAATTCGGCTTATCCAGGGGCTCAAAAGAGGTAAAAAAAAAATGCCCCCAAATGGCCAAAAATGACACTTTGCCCCATAACGTTTGTTCCATTCATTAGATTTTCCTGAAACTTGGCCAAAATCTGGAGGCCATTGTTCTTAATATAAATTCAGTATTGGTGACCCTGACAAAATTCTGGTTCGCATCCCACTGGGGCTTTTAAGGGTAAAGAAAACATGCCTTTTTTTAACTCTTTTTTCATATTACTCAAAAACTTTATATTTATATCTATATAGTGGTTTTCCATGGTGCTGAATTCAAATATACATATCTTAAGGTATGAAACTGCACTGTTTGTCCATTTTTCACTGGGATTCGGCGTGCTCAAAAGGGGTCACAAATGCCCTAAAATTGCAAAAAGTGAGACTTTTACCCCATAACTTTTGCTCCATCCATTAGATTTTTCTGAAATTTGGCAAAAAAACGTGAAGGCAATGTTGGCCCTTCACACTTCTCACATTCATCATTTCTTCACTATTTTTTTATGGCGTCATCTCACATGCAGCACCAGAAGGGGACCACGCATGTGCTGCATTTTGAACTTTAATTCAAGCTATTATAAAAAAAATTTTTATAGAATCAACAGTAAATTCTTTACAGTGCAATGTAGACTACAATGTATTGTGGACTCAGTCACTGTGAGGAGGCATGTGAAGCTTCCTCCCAGTGCACCATGATGGGTCCCCAACTAGAACTGGAAATCAATCGATTTGATTGAAAACTGGGCAATTTTATTGATTTCGATGACAATAAAAATATGAGTGTGAAACATTCGTTGACCCTCCTTCAATCCCTGCTATATTTAAGGTATTTACTACTTTTGACTGTGAATTTTTTTAGATGAGGATTGATTATATGTATTCTATGGACTATTGTTCTCTTTTTGAGTGTTATTTTCACAACGTTTCGATCGATTTAACCTTCAATCATCTTCAGGTGTATCTTGTCAAAAAATTTCCGAATTCAGCAATATACACCTGAAGAAGGTCGAAAGTTACATCAACGAAACCATTTTGAAAATAACACTGAAGATGAGAACAGTAGTCTGAAGAATCCAAATAATACGAATACTCTTGACTGGTTTAATAGATCTATAAAAATATGCATAATGTTCATTTATCGTTCAAACAAAAACCCCATTAAACCATCAAATCTGACATATCCGCGTACATGATAAATTTCGATTTTTTTTTTTTTTTTTTAAATGTTTCAGTTTTGTCTTATGTGTTTCAATGAATAAATATCTGCCAAAAATGCATAAGTAATACATCCTGATCTTTGTATTTTAAAGTGTTTGTATTATTTTTTCCACAATTCTTTTTTAGAATCAAATACTCACAGGAAAGACAATGTGAAGGTTACCAATATACAAGGATTAAAGAAAGTAGAAAATGGACTTTCGACAGTTTCATAACTCTTGCTTCCCTTATTCTCTCCTTTACTTTTCACATTCTGAGAAAGATGTTTCTGACAAAGGGGGAAGAATTGCTGTTTTCTAGGCCACACTTATTGTTGACTGGTTTTTTGATCTTGAAGTAGTATAATTTTTGTTTCCTTTTAGCTTCTTACATCAAGTGGCTTCATGCCTTGTCTGAGACAATTTTATAATAGTAAAAAAAAAATATCCAGTGAAACTGGCGCTATTTAACAAAATTCAAACACTGCATTCTAAGTTAAGTCTGAGCGGGTATCTACTGCATCACCATCGACTCCCATTGTTAAATTGTGGTCTTTTATAAATGCTGATTTCGTTTGCTCATGTTATTCCCATGTAAAATAAAAAGGGGATTAAAATGCCATGTCACATTTTTCACATGACGAAGCTTTTGCTGTTTTCCTTCAAGTTCTTTCTCTTTTTTTCTCGTTCGATTGGACTAATTGCAATTCAGAAATGCTCAGATTAAACATTTCCTCAACCAGAAAACTGCTGCAAGTCGTTCAGTACACGTTTAACACAAAAACCTTCATTGAAATGACTCTCTTTTATTATGATAAAGTAGCATTGTTGAATGTCGGCATGAAATTCCTTTTTTCTATTTTCTTTTTTTCTATTTTCTTTTTTTCTATTTTCCTTTTTGTTTTTCTTTTTTCTGTTTTCTTTTTTCTATTTTTTCTTTTTTCTTTCTTATTTCTATTTTTTTCTTTTTTTCTATTTTCTTTTTTTCTATTTTCTTTTTCTTTTTTCTTTTTCTTTTTTTCTATTTTCTTTTTCTTTTTTCTATTTTCTTTTCCTTTTTTCTATTTTTTTTATTTTCTTTTTTCTATTTTTTTTCTATTTTCTTTTCCGTTTTTTATTTTCTTTTTTCTATTTTTTCTATCTTCCTTTCTTCTATTTCTTCCTTTCTTCTATTTCTTCCTTTCTTCTATCTTCCTTTCTTCTATTTCTTCTATCTTCCTTTCTTCTATTTCTTTCTTTCTTCTATCTTCCTTTCTTCTATTTCTTTCTTTCTTCTATCTTCCTTTTTTCTATTTCTTTCTTTCTTCTATCTTCCTTTTTTCTATTTCTTTCTTTCTTCTATCTTCCTTTTTTCTATTTCTTTCTTTCTTCTATCTTCCTTTTTTCTATTTCTTTCTTTCTTCTATCTTCCTTTCTTCTATTTCTTCCTTTCTTCTATCTTCCTTTTTTCTATTTCTTCTATCTTCCTTTTTTCTATTTCTTTCTTCTATCTTCCTTTCTTCTATCTTCCTTTTTTCTATTTCTTCTATCTTCCTTTTTTCTATTTCTTCTATCTTCCTTTTTTCTATTTCTTCTATCTTCCTTTTTTCTATTTCTTTCTTCTATCTTCCTTTCTTCTATCTTCCTTTCTTCTATTTCTTCTATCTTCCTTTCTTCTATTTCTTTCTTTCTTCTATCTTCCTTTCTTCTGTTTCTTTCTTTCTTCTATCTTCCTTTCTTCTATTTCTTTCTTTCTTCTATCTTCCTTTTTTCTATTTCTTTCTTTCTTCTATCTTCCTTTTTTCTATTTCTTTCTTTCTTCTATCTTCCTTTTTTCTATTTCTTTCTTTCTTCTATCTTCCTTTCTTCTATTTCTTCCTTTCTTCTATCTTCCTTTTTTCTATTTCTTTCTTCTATCTTCCTTTCTTCTATTTCTTCCTTTCTTCTATCTTCCTTTCTTCTATTTCTTCTATCTTCTTTTCTTCTATTTCTTTCTTTCTTCTATCTTCCTTTTTTCTATTTCTTTCTTTCTTCTATCTTCCTTTTTTTCTATTTCTTTCTTTCTTCTATCTTCCTTTTTTCTATTTCTTTCTTTCTTCTATCTTCCTTTTTTCTATTTCTTTCTTTCTTCTATCTTCCTTTCTTCTATTTCTTCCTTTCTTCTATCTTCCTTTTTTCTATTTCTTCTATCTTCCTTTTTTCTATTTCTTTCTTCTATCTTCCTTTCTTCTATTTCTTCCTTTCTTCTATCTTCCTTTCTTCTATTTCTTCCTTTCTTCTATCTTCCTTTCTTCTATTTCTTCCTTTCTTCTATCTTCCTTTCTTCTATTTCTTCTTTCTTCCTTTCTTCTATTTCTTTCTTTCTTCTATCTTCCTTTCTTCTATTTCTTTCTTTCTTCTATCTTCCTTTCTTCTATTTCTTTCTTTCTTCTATCTTCCTTTTTTCTATTTCTTTCTTTCTTCTATCTTCCTTTTTTCTATTTCTTTCTTTCTTCTATCTTCCTTTTTTCTATTTCTTTCTTTCTTCTATCTTCCTTTTTTCTATTTCTTTCTTTCTTCTATCTTCCTTTCTTCTATTTCTTCCTTTCTTCTATCTTCCTTTTTTCTATTTCTTCTATCTTCCTTTTTTCTATTTCTTTCTTCTATCTTCCTTTCTTCTATCTTCCTTTTTTCTATTTCTTCTATCTTCCTTTTTTCTATTTCTTCTATCTTCCTTTTTTCTATTTCTTTCTTCTATCTTCCTTTCTTCTATCTTCCTTTCTTCTATTTCTTCTATCTTCCTTTCTTCTATTTCTTTCTTTCTTCTATCTTCCTTTCTTCTGTTTCTTTCTTTCTTCTATCTTCCTTTCTTCTATTTCTTTCTTTCTTCTATCTTCCTTTTTTCTATTTCTTTCTTTCTTCTATCTTCCTTTTTTCTATTTCTTTCTTTCTTCTATCTTCCTTTTTTCTATTTCTTTCTTTCTTCTATCTTCCTTTCTTCTATTTCTTCCTTTCTTCTATCTTCCTTTTTTCTATTTCTTTCTTCTATCTTCCTTTCTTCTATTTCTTCCTTTCTTCTATCTTCCTTTCTTCTATTTCTTCTATCTTCTTTTCTTCTATTTCTTTCTTTCTTCTATCTTTCTTTTTTCTATTTCTTTCTTTCTTCTATCTTCCTTTTTTTCTATTTCTTTCTTTCTTCTATCTTCCTTTTTTCTATTTCTTTCTTTCTTCTATCTTCCTTTTTTCTATTTCTTTCTTTCTTCTATCTTCCTTTCTTCTATTTCTTCCTTTCTTCTATCTTCCTTTTTTCTATTTCTTCTATCTTCCTTTTTTCTATTTCTTTCTTCTATCTTCCTTTCTTCTATTTCTTCCTTTCTTCTATCTTCCTTTCTTCTATTTCTTCCTTTCTTCTATCTTCCTTTCTTCTATTTCTTCCTTTCTTCTATCTTCCTTTCTTCTATTTCTTCTTTCTTCCTTTCTTCTATTTCTTTCTTTCTTCTATTTCTTCCTTTCTTCTATTTCTTTCTTTCTTCTATCTTCCTTTCTTCTATTTCTTTCTTTCTTCTATCTTCCTCTTTTCTATTTCTTTCTTTCTTCTATCTTCCTTTTTTCTATTTCTTTCTTTCTTCTATCTTCCTTTTTTCTATTTCTTTCTTTCTTCTATCTTCCTTTTTTCTATTTCTTTCTTTCTTCTATCTTCCTTTCTTCTATTTCTTCCTTTCTTCTATCTTCCTTTTTTCTATTTCTTTCTTCTATCTTCCTTTCTTCTATTTCTTCCTTTCTTCTATTTCTTCTATCTTCTTTTCTTCTATTTCTTTCTTTCTTCTATCTTCCTTTTTTCTATTTCTTTCTTTCTTCTATCTTCCTTTTTTCTATTTCTTTCTTTCTTCTATCTTCCTTTTTTCTATTTCTTTCTTTCTTCTATCTTCCTTTCTTCTATTTCTTCCTTTCTTCTATCTTCCTTTTTTCTATTTCTTCTATCTTCCTTTTTTCTATTTCTTTCTTCTATCTTCCTTTCTTCTATTTCTTCCTTTCTTCTATCTTCCTTTCTTCTATTTCTTCTATCTTCTTTTCTTCTATTTCTTTCTTTCTTCTATCTTCCTTTTTTCTATTTCTTTCTTTCTTCTATCTTCCTTTTTTCTATTTCTTTCTTTCTTCTATCTTCCTTTTTTCTATTTCTTTCTTTCTTCTATCTTCCTTTCTTCTATTTCTTCCTTTCTTCTATCTTCCTTTCTTCTATTTCTTCTATCTTCCTTTCTTCTATTTCTTTCTTTCTTCTATCTTCCTTTCTTCTATTTCTTTCTTTCTTCTATCTTCCTTTCTTCTATTTCTTTCTTTCTTCTACCTTCCTTTCTTCTATTTCTATCTTTCTTCTATCTTCCTTTCTTCTATTTCTTTCTTTCTTCTATCTTCCTTTCTTCTATTTCTTTCTTTCTTCTATCTTCCTTTCTTCTATTTCTTTCTTTCTTCTATCTTCCTTTCTTCTATTTCTTTCTTTCTTCTATCTTCCTTTCTTCTATTTCTTTCTTTCTTCTATCTTCCTCTTTTCTATTTCTTTCTTTCTTCTATCTTCCTCTTTTCTATTTCTTTCTTTCTTCTATCTTCCTTTTTTCTATTTCTTTCTTTCTTCTATCTTCCTTTTTTCTATTTCTTTCTTTCTTCTATCTTCCTTTCTTCTATTTCTTCCTTTCTTCTATCTTCCTTTCTTCTATTTCTTCTATCTTCCTTTCTTCTATTTCTTCTATCTTCCTTTTTTCTATTTCTTTCTTCTATCTTCCTTTCTTCTATCTTCCTTTCTTCTATCTTCCTTTTTTCTATTTCTTTCTTTCTTCTATCTTCCTTTTTTCTATTTCTTTCTTTCTTCTATCTTCCTTTCTTCTATTTCTTCCTTTCTTCTATCTTCCTTTTTTCTATTTCTTCTATCTTCCTTTTTTCTATTTCTTTCTTCTATCTTCCTTTCTTCTATTTCTTCCTTTCTTCTATCTTCCTTTTTTCTATTTCTTCTATCTTCCTTTTTTCTATTTCTTTCTTCTATCTTCCTTTCTTCTATCTTCCTTTCTTCTATCTTCCTTTCTTCTATTTCTTCTATCTTCCTTTCTTCTATTTCTTTCTTTCTTCTATCTTCCTTTTTTCTATTTCTTTCTTTCTTCTATCTTCCTTTTTTCTATTTCTTTCTTTCTTCTATCTTCCTTTTTTCTATTTCTTTCTTTCTTCTATCTTCCTTTTTTCTATTTCTTTCTTTCTTCTATCTTCCTTTCTTCTATTTCTTTCTTCTATCTTCCTTTTTTCTATTTCTTTCTTCTATCTTCCTTTCTTCTATTTCTTCCTTTCTTCTATCTTCCTTTCTTCTATTTCTTCTATCTTCTTTTCTTCTATTTCTTTCTTTCTTCTATCTTCCTTTCTTCTATTTCTTTCTTTCTTCTATCTTCCTTTTTTCTATTTCTTTCTTTCTTCTATCTTCCTTTTTTCTATTTCTTTCTTTCTTCTATCTTCCTTTTTTCTATTTCTTTCTTTCTTCTATCTTCCTTTCTTCTATTTCTTCATTTCTTCTATCTTCCTTTTTTCTATTTCTTCTATCTTCCTTTTTTCTATTTTCTTCTATCTTCCTTTCTTCTATTTCTTCCTTTCTTCTATCTTCTTTTCTTCTATTTCTTCCTTTCTTCTATCTTCCTTTCTTCTATTTCTTTCTTTCTTCTATCTTCCTTTCTTCTATTTCTTTCTTTCTTCTATCTTCCTTTCTTCTATTTCTTTCTTTCTTCTATCTTCCTTTTTTCTATTTCTTCTATCTTCCTTTTTTCTATTTCTTTCTTCTATCTTCCTTTCTTCTATTTCTTTCTTTCTATTTCTTTTGTCTTTTTTCTTTTTCGTTTTTTTTTTCTAATTTTTTTTCTAATTTCTTTCTGAGTGCTTTTCATATATTAATTTTTTGCTATATTAGCATGTCTCCCAGCATTAGATTGGATTAACATGAAATTAGTGTTAAAAAATTGTCTTTCACAAACTTGATTAAAAAAACATTTTTTAATTCGAATGAATAAAATTCTTTTCAAATCAAATCACTGGAAAATTTTTAAGTTTCGGTCGATGTAACCTCCGACCTTCTTCAGGTGTATTTTGTTAAACTCGTGGAAATAATAAACAATGCTCCTATTCATTCCAACCAGATGGTGAGTCTTTTTTTTTTTTTTTTTTTTTTTTACATGGAGGTCACCACTTATCAAGGCTCGGAAGCCATTTGGGGATAAGGGTTATTGTGTGTACAGTAATCAATGGGATATTATCGTAGTGATCATTAGTATTGGAGATTTGATAGTGTCTTACTTAAGGGGGCGGTTTGTCAGAAATTTGTTTATGTTGGACTTGAAGACACCCAAGTTGTAGTCAGGTGGGAAACAGGCAAACGGAAGAGAGTTCCACAGTCCTGCACTTCTAAGAAAGAAGCTTTGTTCATGGAATCTACGTTTGGATTTAGGCACAGATAAAGAGTGGGGAAAATTAATGACAGTAGTTTCAGCTAGGCAGGTGTTTTTCATGAAAGATTGGCGAGGGGAGCTAGAGATTGGAGCTCAGACGAGCACTTGCCATGCAAATAACGATAAAACAAAGACAGGCTCACAACGTCTCTTCTGTGGGAGAGAGGTTGCAGGGAAGAGAAAAGAGCATCCCACACTAAACCACAAAGTCTATTTTGTAGTCTGTCAAGGCAGGATAGACTGTTTTTAGCAGCTCCTACCCAGATGTGGCAGCAGTACTCCATCCTTGGACGTACTTTGCTTTTATACAGAAAGAGAATTGCATCAGTAGTGAGATATCTTCTAGAGCGGTAGAAGGATCCCACCATTTCCCCAGCATCTTTGGCAACAGACCTGATGTACGTGTTCCATTTCAGATCAGGAGGAAAGGTCAAACCCAGAAGCTTGTCAAAACATGGAGCCTCCCCAAGACGGGAGCCATCCATTTCAATTGTTGCCAGATGACGATCAGAGCGTTGATGGTAGAATTAGCTGCAAAGTTCTTGGCAAATAGTTTGGCCTTGTCTGATGCTGACGAGATGACCTCAGGTCCATTGATGATGGTTGGGATAGAATGCACGCTTCTGTTCAGGATCCTGTTTGCTATTTGCCAGAACTTTTTTTTTTTTTTTTTTTTTTGCCAGAAGGTTTTTGTTGGAATTTTTTGGATGGTATGAATCGGTCTATGCCTACAATTAACCATTCGGTCAGGTTTGATATAGAAGGCACATTCTTTTTAAACATTGAATGCAGTGGTAGATCAGATATGAATGTACGGAAGCTATCCCAGTCAGCCATAGAGTATTGATATACACTACGGTGGAGAGGTACGTCTTAGGACTTATTACATTTCATTTTTATCTTAACTGCTACAATGGAGTGCTTGGAGGATCCCAGAGGAGACAGAACGGAGCATGAACATAGCTCAGGGGAAGTTGTGAGAAAAAGGTCTAGAAGGCATACTGACCGGTAGTATCGGGCACACGCGTGGGTTCGTGAACAATCTGAGTGAGGTCATAGGCAATGGCAAAATCATGACAGAACCTCCCCTCATCATCTGTTTTATTTGAGTGGGTCAGCCACTCCACATTATGCCCATTGAATATTAGCCGTAGGATGAGCAGACAGGATGTTTGCGAAAGTATCCACTGATGAAACTCTGACAGTGGTACGGGATAAGCGCATTTGTATCCCAATTGACAATATAATGGAAATGTTGACCTTCTGTGTAGAAACTACATACATCGTGATGGGGTCTGATATATATCTGCAGAAAGGTCAAGCGATGGGATCACCATTGTCCCCAGTACTGGCCAATGCATACATGGAATACT